>NW_026651606.1:605000-950332 GCF_030265065.1 Corythoichthys intestinalis | reverse complement strand
GTTTGGTTGACTTCTGCGCAGCGGTTTGAGAGTTAACATCAAAATTACATTTCTCGGCCATATCGCATAGATCTCACTGTGAAAAGGCTTAAATGGCTTTTTTTACCTAAGTTTGAGGATTGCGCTCAAACCAAATGTCCTAGAACGAAATTTTCAAATGTAACTACTAGAATGTGATACAATACACTATTGGGTGAAGTTTGTTGACTTCTGCGCAGCGGTTTGGGAGTTAACATCAAAATTACATTTCTCGGCCATATCGCATAGATCTCACTGTGAAAAGGCTTAAATGGCTTTTTTGACCTAAGTTTGAGGATTGCGCTCAAACCAAATGTCCTAGAACGAAATTTTCAAATGTAACTACTAGAATGTGATACAATACACTATTGGGTGAAGTTTGGTTGACTTCTGCGCAGCGGTTTGGGAGTTAACATCAAAATTACATTTCTCGGCCATATCGCATAGATCTCACTGTGAAAAGGCTTAAATGGCTTTTTTGACCTAAGTTTGAAGATTGCGCTCAAATCAAATGTCCTAGAACCAAATTTCCACATGTAACTACTAGATTGTGATAAAATACACTATTGGGTGAAGTTTGGTTGACTTCTGCGCAGCGGTTTGAGAGTTAACATCAAAATTACATTTCTCGGCCATATCGCATAGATCTCACTGTGAAAAGGCTTAAATGGCTTTTTTTACCTAAGTTTGAGGATTGCGCTCAAACCAAATGTCCTAGAACGAAATTTCAAATGTAACTACTAGAATGTGATACAATACACTATTGGGTGAAGTTTGGTTGACTTCTGCGCAGCGGTTTGGGAGTTAACATCAAAATTACATTTCTCGGCCATATCGCATAGATCTCACTGTGAAAAGGCTTAAATGGCTTTTTTGACCTAAGTTTGAGGATTGCGCTCAAATCAAATGTCCTAGAACCAAATTTCCACATGTAACTACTAGATTGTGATAAAATACACTATTGGGTGAAGTTTGGTTGACTTCTGCGCAGCGGTTGAGAGTTAACATCAAAATTACATTTCTCGGCCATATCGCATAGATCTCACTGTGAAAAGGCTTAAATGGCTTTTTTTACCTAAGTTTGAGGATTGCGCTCAAACCAAATGTCCTAGAACGAAATTTTCAAATGTAACTACTAGAATGTGATACAATACACTATTGGGTGAAGTTTGGTTGACTTCTGCGCAGCGGTTTGGGAGTTAACATCAAAATTACATTTCTCGGCCATATCGCATAGATCTCACTGTGAAAAGGCTTAAATGGCTTTTTTGACCTAAGTTTGAGGATTGCGCTCAAACCAAATGTCCTAGAACGAAATTTTCAAATGTAACTACTAGAATGTGATACAATACACTATTGGGTGAAGTTTGGTTGACTTCTGCGCAGCGGTTTGGGAGTTAACATCAAAATTACATTTCTCGGCCATATCGCATAGATCTCACTGTGAAAAGGCTTAAATGGCTTTTTTGACCTAAGTTTGAGGATTGCGCTCAAATCAAATGTCCTAGAACCAAATTTCCACATGTAACTACTAGATTGTGATAAAATACACTATTGGGTGAAGTTTGGTTGACTTCTGCGCAGCGGTTTGAGAGTTAACATCAAAATTACATTTCTCGGCCATATCGCATAGATCTCACTGTGAAAAGGCTTAAATGGCTTTTTTTACCTAAGTTTGAGGATTGCGCTCAAACCAAATGTCCTAGAACGAAATTTTCAAATGTAACTACTAGAATGTGATACAATACACTATTGGGTGAAGTTTGGTTGACTTCTGCGCAGCGGTTTGGGAGTTAACATCAAAATTACATTTCTCGGCCATATCGCATAGATCTCACTGTGAAAAGGCTTAAATGGCTTTTTTGACCTAAGTTGAGGATTGCGCTCAAACCAAATGTCCTAGAACGAAATTTTCAAATGTAACTACTAGAATGTGATACAATACACTATTGGGTGAAGTTTGGTTGACTTCTGCGCAGCGGTTTGGGAGTTAACATCAAAATTACATTTCTCGGCCATATCGCATAGATCTCACTGTGAAAAGGCTTAAATGGCTTTTTTGACCTAAGTTTGAGGATTGCGCTCAAATCAAATGTCCTAGAACCAAATTTCCACATGTAACTACTAGATTGTGATAAAATACACTAATGGGTGAAGTTTGGTTGACTTCTGCGCAGCGGTTTGGGAGTTAACATCAAAATTACATTTCTCGGCCATATCGCATAGATCTCACTGTGAAAAGGCTTAAATGGCTTTTTTGACCTAAGTTTGAGGATTGCGCTCAAACCAAATGTCCTAGAACGAAATTTTCAAATGTAACTACTAGAATGTGATACAATACACTATTGGGTGAAGTTTGGTTGACTTCTGCGCAGCGGTTTGGGAGTTAACATCAAAATTACATTTCTCGGCCATATCGCATAGATCTCACTGTGAAAAGGCTTAAATGGCTTTTTTGACCTAAGTTTGAGGATTGCGCTCAAATCAAATGTCCTAGAACCAAATTTCCACATGTAACTACTAGATTGTGATAAAATACACTAATGGGTGAAGTTTGGTTGACTTCTGCGCAGCGGTTTGGGAGTTAACATCAAAATTACATTTCTCGGCCATATCGCATAGATCTCACTGTGAAAAGGCTTAAATGACTTTTTTAATTAAGTTTGATGATTGCGCTCAAACAAAATTTCCTAGAACAAAATTTTCAAATGTAACTACTAGATTGTGATACAATACACTATTGGGTGAAGTTTGGTTGACTTCTGCGCAGCGGTTTGGGAGTTAACATCAAAATTACATTTCTCGGCCATATCGCATAGATCTCACTGTGAAAAGGCTTAAATGGCTTTTTTGACCTAAGTTTGAGGATTGCGCTCAAACCAAATGTCCTAGAACGAAATTTTCAAATGTAACTACTAGAATGTGATACAATACACTATTGGGTGAAGTTTGGTTGACTTCTGCGCAGCGGTTTGGGAGTTAACATCAAAATTACATTTCTCGGCCATATCGCATAGATCTCACTGTGAAAAGGCTTAAATGGCTTTTTTGACCTAAGTTTGAGGATTGCGCTCAAATCAAATGTCCTAGAACCAAATTTCCACATGTAACTACTAGATTGTGATAAAATACACTATTGGGTGAAGTTTGGTTGACTTCTGCGCAGCGGTTTGAGAGTTAACATCAAAATTACATTTCTCGGCCATATCGCATAGATCTCACTGTGAAAAGGCTTAAATGGCTTTTTTTACCTAAGTTTGAGGATTGCGCTCAAACCAAATGTCCTAGAACGAAATTTTCAAATGTAACTACTAGAATGTGATACAATACACTATTGGTGAAGTTTGGTTGACTTCTGCGCAGCGGTTTGGGAGTTAACATCAAAATTACATTTCTCGGCCATATCGCATAGATCTCACTGTGAAAAGGCTTAAATGGCTTTTTTGACCTAAGTTTGAGGATTGCGCTCAAACCAAATGTCCTAGAACGAAATTTTCAAATGTAACTACTAGAATGTGATACAATACACTATTGGGTGAAGTTTGGTTGACTTCTGCGCAGCGGTTTGGGAGTTAACATCAAAATTACATTTCTCGGCCATATCGCATAGATCTCACTGTGAAAAGGCTTAAATGGCTTTTTTGACCTAAGTTTGAGGATTGCGCTCAAATCAAATGTCCTAGAACCAAATTTCCACATGTAACTACTAGATTGTGATAAAATACACTAATGGGTGAAGTTTGGTTGACTTCTGCGCAGCGGTTTGGGAGTTAACATCAAAATTACATTTCTCGGCCATATCGCATAGATCTCACTGTGAAAAGGCTTAAATGGCTTTTTTGACCTAAGTTTGAGGATTGCGCTCAAACCAAATGTCCTAGAACGAAATTTTCAAATGTAACTACTAGAATGTGATACAATACACTATTGGGTGAAGTTTGGTTGACTTCTGCGCAGCGGTTTGGGAGTTATCAAAATTACATTTCTCGGCCATATCGCATAGATCTCACTGTGAAAAGGCTTAAATGGCTTTTTTGACCTAAGTTTGAGGATTGCGCTCAAATCAAATGTCCTAGAACCAAATTTCCACATGTAACTACTAGATTGTGATAAAATACACTAATGGGTGAAGTTTGGTTGACTTCTGCGCAGCGGTTTGGGAGTTAACATCAAAATTACATTTCTCGGCCATATCGCATAGATCTCACTGTGAAAAGGCTTAAATGACTTTTTTAATTAAGTTTGATGATTGCGCTCAAACAAAATTTCCTAGAACAAAATTTTCAAATGTAACTACTAGATTGTGATACAATACACTATTGGGTGAAGTTTGGTTGACTTCTGCGCAGCGGTTTGGGAGTTAACATCAAAATTACATTTCTCGGCCATATCGCATAGATCTCACTGTGAAAAGGCTTAAATGGCTTTTTTGACCTAAGTTTGAGGATTGCGCTCAAACCAAATGTCCTAGAACAAAATTTTCAAATGTAACTACTAGAATGTGATACAATACACTATTGGGTGAAGTTGGTTGACTTCTGCGCAGCGGTTTGGGAGTTAACATCAAAATTACATTTCTCGGCCATATCGCATAGATCTCACTGTGAAAAGGCTTAAATGCTTTTTTGACCTAAGTTTGAGGATTGCGCTCAAATCAAATGTCCTATAACCAAATTTCCACATGTAACTACTAGATTGTGATACAATACACTAATGGGTGAAGTTTGGTTGACTTCTGCGCAGCGGTTTGGGAGTTAACAACAAAATTACATTTCTCGGCCATATCGCATAGATCTCACTGTGAAAAGGCTTAAATGACTTTTTTAATTAAGTTTGATGATTGCGTTCAAACAAAATGTCCTAGAACAAAATTTTCAAATGTAACTACTAGATTGTGATACAATACACTATTGGGTGAAGTTTGGTTGACTTCTGCGCAGCGGTTTGGGAGTTAACATCAAAATTACATTTCTCGGCCATATCGCATAGATCTCACTGTGAAAAGGCTTAAATGGCTTTTTTGACCTAAGTTTGAGGATTGCGCTCAAACCAAATGTCCTAGAACGAAATTTTCAAATGTAACTACTAGAATGTGATACAATACACTATTGGGTGAAGTTTGGTTGACTTCTGCGCAGCGGTTTGGGAGTTAACATCAAAATTACATTTCTCGGCCATATCGCATAGATCTCACTGTGAAAAGGCTTAAATGGCTTTTTTGACCTAAGTTTGAGGATTGCGCTCAAACAAAATGTCCTAGAACAAAATTTTCAAATGTAACTACTAGATTGTGATACAATACACTATTGGGTGAAGTTTGGTTGACTTCTGCGCAGCGGTTTGGGAGTTAACATCAAATTTACATTTCTCGGCCATATCGCATAGATCTCACTGTGAAAAGGCTTAAATGACTTTTTTAATTAAGTTTGATGATTGCGTTCAAACAAAATGTCCTAGAACAAAATTTTCAAATGTAACTACTAGATTGTGATACAATACACTATTGGGTGAAGTTTGGTTGACTTCTGCGCAGCGGTTTGGGAGTTAACATCAAAATTACATTTCTCGGCCATATCGCATAGATCTCACTGTGAAAAGGCTTAAATGGCTTTTTTGACCTAAGTTTAAAGATTGCGCTCAAACCAAATGTCCTAGAACGAAATTTTCAAATGTAACTACTAGAATGTGATACAATACACTATTGGGTGAAGTTTGGTTGACTTCTGCGCAGCGGTTTGGGAGTTAACATCAAAATTACATTTCTCGGCCATATCGCATAGATCTCACTGTGAAAAGGCTTAAATGGCTTTTTTGACCTAAGTTTGAGGACTGCGCTCAAATCAAATGTCCTAGAACCAAATTTCCACATGTAACTACTAGATTGTGATACAATACACTAATGGGTGAAGTTTCGTTGACTTCTGCGCAGCGGTTTGGGAGTTAACATCAAAATTACATTTCTCGGCCATATCGCATAGATCTCACTGTGAAAAGGCTTAAATGACTTTTTTAATTAAGTTTGATGATTGCGCTCAAACAAAATTTCCTAGAACAAAATTTTCAAATGTAACTACTAGATTGTGATACAATACACTATTGGGTGAAGTTTGGTTGACTTCTGCGCAGCGGTTTGGGAGTTAACATCAAAATTACATTTCTCGGCCATATCGCATAGATCTCACTGTGAAAAGGCTTAAATGGCTTTTTTGACCTAAGTTTGAGGATTGCGCTAAAATCAAATGTCCTAGAACCAAATTTCCACATGTAACTACTAGATTGTGATACAATACACTAATGGGTGAAGTTTGGTTGACTTCTGCGCAGCGGTTTGGGAGTTAACATCAAAATTACATTTCTCGGCCATATCGCATAGATCTCACTGTGAAAAGGCTTAAATGGCTTTTTTGACCTAAGTTTAATAATTGCGCTCAAACCAAATGTCCTAGAACGAAATTTTCAAATGTAACTACTAGAATGTGATACAATACACTATTGGGTGAAGTTTGGTTGACTTCTGCGCAGCGGTTTGGGAGTTAACATCAAAATTACATTTCTCGGCCATATCGCATAGATCTCACTGTGAAAAGGCTTAAATGGCTTTTTGACCTAAGTTTGAGGATGGCGCTCAAATCAAATGTCCTAGAACCAAATTTCCACATGTAACTACTAGATTGTGATACAATACACTAATGGGTGAAGTTTGGTTTACTTCTGCGCAGCGGTTTGGGAGTTAACATCAAATTACATTTCTCGGCCATATCGCATAGATCTCACTGTGAAAAGGCTTAAATGGCTTTTTTGACCTAAGTTTGAGGATTGCGCTCAAACCAAATGTCCTAGAACGAAATTTTCAAATGTAACTACTAGAATGTGATACAATACACTATTGGGTGAAGTTTGGTTGACTTCTGCGCAGCGGTTTGGGAGTTAACATCAAAATTACATTTCTCGGCCATATCGCATAGATCTCACTGTGAAAAGGCTTAAATGGCTTTTTTGACCTAAGTTTGAGGATTGCGCTCAAAACAAATGTCCTAGAACCAAATTTCCACATGTAACTACTAGATTGTGATAAAATACACTATTGGGTGAAGTTTGGTTGACTTCTGCGCAGCGGTTTGAGAGTTAACATCAAAATTACATTTCTCGGCCATATCGCATAGATCTCACTGTGAAAAGGCTTAAATGGCTTTTTTTACCTAAGTTTGAGGATTGCGCTCAAACCAAATGTCCTAGAACGAAATTTTCAAATGTAACTACTAGAATGTGATACAATACACTATTGGGTGAAGTTTGGTTGACTTCTGCGCAGCGGTTTGGGAGTTAACATCAAAATTACATTTCTCGGCCATATCGCATAGATCTCACTGTGAAAAGGCTTAAATGGCTTTTTTGACCTAAGTTTGAGGATTGCGCTCAAACCAAATGTCCTAGAACGAAATTTTCAAATGTAACTACTAGAATGTGATACAATACACTATTGGGTGAAGTTTGGTTGACTTCTGCGCAGCGGTTTGGGAGTTAACATCAAAATTACATTTCTCGGCCATATCGCATAGATCTCACTGTGAAAAGGCTTAAATGGCTTTTTTGACCTAAGTTTGAGGATTGCGCTCAAATCAAATGTCCTAGAACCAAATTTCCACATGTAACTACTAGATTGTGATAAAATACACTAATGGGTGAAGTTTGGTTGACTTCTGCGCAGCGGTTTGGGAGTTAACATCAAAATTACATTTCTCGGCCATATCGCATAGATCTCACTGTGAAAAGGCTTAAATGGCTTTTTTGACCTAAGTTTGAGGATTGCGCTCAAACCAAATGTCCTAGAACGAAATTTTCAAATGTAACTACTAGAATGTGATACAATACACTATTGGGTGAAGTTTGGTTGACTTCTGCGCAGCGGTTTGGGAGTTAACATCAAAATTACATTTCTCGGCCATATCGCATAGATCTCACTGTGAAAAGGCTTAAATGGCTTTTTTGACCTAAGTTTGAGGATTGCGCTCAAATCAAATGTCCTAGAACCAAATTTCCACATGTAACTACTAGATTGTGATAAAATACACTAATGGGTGAAGTTTGGTTGACTTCTGCGCAGCGGTTTGGGAGTTAACATCAAAATTACATTTCTCGGCCATATCGCATAGATCTCACTGTGAAAAGGCTTAAATGACTTTTTTAATTAAGTTTGATGATTGCGCTCAAACAAAATTTCCTAGAACAAAATTTTCAAATGTAACTACTAGATTGTGATACAATACACTATTGGGTGAAGTTTGGTTGACTTCTGCGCAGCGGTTTGGGAGTTAACATCAAAATTACATTTCTCGGCCATATCGCATAGATCTCACTGTGAAAAGGCTTAAATGGCTTTTTTGACCTAAGTTTGAGGATTGCGCTCAAACCAAATGTCCTAGAACGAAATTTTCAAATGTAACTACTAGAATGTGATACAATACACTATTGGGTGAAGTTTGGTTGACTTCTGCGCAGCGGTTTGGGAGTTAACATCAAAATTACATTTCTCGGCCATATCGCATAGATCTCACTGTGAAAAGGCTTAAATGGCTTTTTTGACCTAAGTTTGAGGATTGCGCTCAAATCAAATGTCCTAGAACCAAATTTCCACATGTAACTACTAGATTGTGATAAAATACACTATTGGGTGAAGTTTGGTTGACTTCTGCGCAGCGGTTTGAGAGTTAACATCAAAATTACATTTCTCGGCCATATCGCATAGATCTCACTGTGAAAAGGCTTAAATGGCTTTTTTTACCTAAGTTTGAGGATTGCGCTCAAACCAAATGTCCTAGAACGAAATTTTCAAATGTAACTACTAGAATGTGATACAATACACTATTGGGTGAAGTTTGGTTGACTTCTGCGCAGCGGTTTGGGAGTTAACATCAAAATTACATTTCTCGGCCATATCGCATAGATCTCACTGTGAAAAGGCTTAAATGGCTTTTTTGACCTAAGTTTGAGGATTGCGCTCAAACCAAATGTCCTAGAACGAAATTTTCAAATGTAACTACTAGAATGTGATACAATACACTATTGGGTGAAGTTTGGTTGACTTCTGCGCAGCGGTTTGGGAGTTAACATCAAAATTACATTTCTCGGCCATATCGCATAGATCTCACTGTGAAAAGGCTTAAATGGCTTTTTTGACCTAAGTTTGAGGATTGCGCTCAAATCAAATGTCCTAGAACCAAATTTCCACATGTAACTACTAGATTGTGATAAAATACACTAATGGGTGAAGTTTGGTTGACTTCTGCGCAGCGGTTTGGGAGTTAACATCAAAATTACATTTCTCGGCCATATCGCATAGATCTCACTGTGAAAAGGCTTAAATGGCTTTTTTGACCTAAGTTTGAGGATTGCGCTCAAACCAAATGTCCTAGAACGAAATTTTCAAATGTAACTACTAGAATGTGATACAATACACTATTGGGTGAAGTTTGGTTGACTTCTGCGCAGCGGTTTGGGAGTTATCAAAATTACATTTCTCGGCCATATCGCATAGATCTCACTGTGAAAAGGCTTAAATGGCTTTTTTGACCTAAGTTTGAGGATTGCGCTCAAATCAAATGTCCTAGAACCAAATTTCCACATGTAACTACTAGATTGTGATAAAATACACTAATGGGTGAAGTTTGGTTGACTTCTGCGCAGCGGTTTGGGAGTTAACATCAAAATTACATTTCTCGGCCATATCGCATAGATCTCACTGTGAAAAGGCTTAAATGACTTTTTTAATTAAGTTTGATGATTGCGCTCAAACAAAATTTCCTAGAACAAAATTTTCAAATGTAACTACTAGATTGTGATACAATACACTATTGGGTGAAGTTTGGTTGACTTCTGCGCAGCGGTTTGGGAGTTAACATCAAAATTACATTTCTCGGCCATATCGCATAGATCTCACTGTGAAAAGGCTTAAATGGCTTTTTTGACCTAAGTTTGAGGATTGCGCTCAAACCAAATGTCCTAGAACAAAATTTTCAAATGTAACTACTAGAATGTGATACAATACACTATTGGGTGAAGTTTGGTTGACTTCTGCGCAGCGGTTTGGGAGTTAACATCAAAATTACATTTCTCGGCCATATCGCATAGATCTCACTGTGAAAAGGCTTAAATGGCTTTTTTGACCTAAGTTTGAGGATTGCGCTCAAATCAAATGTCCTATAACCAAATTTCCACATGTAACTACTAGATTGTGATACAATACACTAATGGGTGAAGTTTGGTTGACTTCTGCGCAGCGGTTTGGGAGTTAACAACAAAATTACATTTCTCGGCCATATCGCATAGATCTCACTGTGAAAAGGCTTAAATGACTTTTTTAATTAAGTTTGATGATTGCGTTCAAACAAAATGTCCTAGAACAAAATTTTCAAATGTAACTACTAGATTGTGATACAATACACTATTGGGTGAAGTTTGGTTGACTTCTGCGCAGCGGTTTGGGAGTTAACATCAAAATTACATTTCTCGGCCATATCGCATAGATCTCACTGTGAAAAGGCTTAAATGGCTTTTTTGACCTAAGTTTGAGGATTGCGCTCAAACCAAATGTCCTAGAACGAAATTTTCAAATGTAACTACTAGAATGTGATACAATACACTATTGGGTGAAGTTTGGTTGACTTCTGCGCAGCGGTTTGGGAGTTAACATCAAAATTACATTTCTCGGCCATATCGCATAGATCTCACTGTGAAAAGGCTTAAATGGCTTTTTTGACCTAAGTTTGAGGATTGCGCTCAAACAAAATGTCCTAGAACAAAATTTTCAAATGTAACTACTAGATTGTGATACAATACACTATTGGGTGAAGTTTGGTTGACTTCTGCGCAGCGGTTTGGGAGTTAACATCAAATTTACATTTCTCGGCCATATCGCATAGATCTCACTGTGAAAAGGCTTAAATGACTTTTTTAATTAAGTTTGATGATTGCGTTCAAACAAAATGTCCTAGAACAAAATTTTCAAATGTAACTACTAGATTGTGATACAATACACTATTGGGTGAAGTTTGGTTGACTTCTGCGCAGCGGTTTGGGAGTTAACATCAAAATTACATTTCTCGGCCATATCGCATAGATCTCACTGTGAAAAGGCTTAAATGGCTTTTTTGACCTAAGTTTAAAGATTGCGCTCAAACCAAATGTCCTAGAACGAAATTTTCAAATGTAACTACTAGAATGTGATACAATACACTATTGGGTGAAGTTTGGTTGACTTCTGCGCAGCGGTTTGGGAGTTAACATCAAAATTACATTTCTCGGCCATATCGCATAGATCTCACTGTGAAAAGGCTTAAATGGCTTTTTTGACCTAAGTTTGAGGACTGCGCTCAAATCAAATGTCCTAGAACCAAATTTCCACATGTAACTACTAGATTGTGATACAATACACTAATGGGTGAAGTTTCGTTGACTTCTGCGCAGCGGTTTGGGAGTTAACATCAAAATTACATTTCTCGGCCATATCGCATAGATCTCACTGTGAAAAGGCTTAAATGACTTTTTTAATTAAGTTTGATGATTGCGCTCAAACAAAATTTCCTAGAACAAAATTTTCAAATGTAACTACTAGATTGTGATACAATACACTATTGGGTGAAGTTTGGTTGACTTCTGCGCAGCGGTTTGGGAGTTAACATCAAAATTACATTTCTCGGCCATATCGCATAGATCTCACTGTGAAAAGGCTTAAATGGCTTTTTTGACCTAAGTTTGAGGATTGCGCTAAAATCAAATGTCCTAGAACCAAATTTCCACATGTAACTACTAGATTGTGATACAATACACTAATGGGTGAAGTTTGGTTGACTTCTGCGCAGCGGTTTGGGAGTTAACATCAAAATTACATTTCTCGGCCATATCGCATAGATCTCACTGTGAAAAGGCTTAAATGGCTTTTTTGACCTAAGTTTAATAATTGCGCTCAAACCAAATGTCCTAGAACGAAATTTTCAAATGTAACTACTAGAATGTGATACAATACACTATTGGGTGAAGTTTGGTTGACTTCTGCGCAGCGGTTTGGGAGTTAACATCAAAATTACATTTCTCGGCCATATCGCATAGATCTCACTGTGAAAAGGCTTAAATGGCTTTTTTGACCTAAGTTTGAGGATGGCGCTCAAATCAAATGTCCTAGAACCAAATTTCCACATGTAACTACTAGATTGTGATACAATACACTAATGGGTGAAGTTTGGTTTACTTCTGCGCAGCGGTTTGGGAGTTAACATCAAAATTACATTTCTCGGCCATATCGCATAGATCTCACTGTGAAAAGGCTTAAATGGCTTTTTTGACCTAAGTTTAATAATTGCGCTCAAACCAAATGTCCTTGAACGAAATTTTAAAATGTAACTACTAGAATGTGATACAATACACTATTGGGTGAAGTTTGGTTGACTTCTGCGCAGCGGTTTGGGAGTTAACATCAAAATTACATTTCTCGGCCATATCGCATAGATCTCACTGTGAAAAGGCTTAAATGGCTTTTTTGACCTAAGTTTGAGGATTGCGCTCAAATCAAATGTCCTATAACCAAATTTCCACATGTAACTACTAGATTGTGATACAATACACTAATGGGTGAAGTTTGGTTGACTTCTGCGCAGTGGTTTGGGAGTTAACATCAAAATTACATTTCTCGGCCATATCGCATAGATCTCACTGTGAAAAGGCTTAAATGGCTTTTTTGACCTAAGTTTGAGGATTGCGCTCAAACAAAATGTCCTAGAACAAAATTTTCAAATGTAACTACTAGATTGTGATACAATACACTATTGGGTGAAGTTTGGTTGACTTCTGCGCAGCGGTTTGGGAGTTAACATCAAAATTACATTTCTCGGCCATATCGCATAGATCTCACTGTGAAAAGGCTTAAATGACTTTTTTAATTAAGTTTGATGATTGCGTTCAAACAAAATGTCCTAGAACAAAATTTTCAAATGTAACTACTAGATTGTGATACAATACACTATTGGGTGAAGTTTGGTTGACTTCTGCGCAGCGGTTTGGGAGTTAACATCAAAATTACATTTCTCGGCCATATCGCATAGATCTCACTGTGAAAAGGCTTAAATGGCTTTTTTGACCTAAGTTTGAGGATTGCGCTCAAACCAAATGTCCTAGAACGAAATTTTCAAATGTAACTACTAGAATGTGATACAATACACTATTGGGTGAAGTTTGGTTGACTTCTGCGCAGCGGTTTGGGAGTTAACATCAAAATTACATTTCTCGGCCATATCGCATAGATCTCACTGTGAAAAGGCTTAAATGGCTTTTTTGACCTAAGTTTGAGGATTGCGCTCAAATCAAATGTCCTAGAACCAAATTTCCACATGTAACTACTAGATTGTGATAAAATACACTATTGGGTGAAGTTTGGTTGACTTCTGCGCAGCGGTTTGAGAGTTAACATCAAAATTACATTTCTCGGCCATATCGCATAGATCTCACTGTGAAAAGGCTTAAATGGCTTTTTTTACCTAAGTTTGAGGATTGCGCTCAAACCAAATGTCCTAGAACGAAATTTTCAAATGTAACTACTAGAATGTGATACAATACACTATTGGGTGAAGTTTGGTTGACTTCTGCGCAGCGGTTTGGGAGTTAACATCAAAATTACATTTCTCGGCCATATCGCATAGATCTCACTGTGAAAAGGCTTAAATGGCTTTTTTGACCTAAGTTTGAGGATTGCGCTCAAACCAAATGTCCTAGAACGAAATTTTCAAATGTAACTACTAGAATGTGATACAATACACTATTGGGTGAAGTTTGGTTGACTTCTGCGCAGCGGTTTGGGAGTTAACATCAAAATTACATTTCTCGGCCATATCGCATAGATCTCACTGTGAAAAGGCTTAAATGGCTTTTTTGACCTAAGTTTGAGGATTGCGCTCAAATCAAATGTCCTAGAACCAAATTTCCACATGTAACTACTAGATTGTGATAAAATACACTAATGGGTGAAGTTTGGTTGACTTCTGCGCAGCGGTTTGGGAGTTAACATCAAAATTACATTTCTCGGCCATATCGCATAGATCTCACTGTGAAAAGGCTTAAATGACTTTTTTAATTAAGTTTGATGATTGCGCTCAAACAAAATTTCCTAGAACAAAATTTTCAAATGTAACTACTAGATTGTGATACAATACACTATTGGGTGAAGTTTGGTTGACTTCTGCGCAGCGGTTTGGGAGTGAACATCAAAATTACATTTCTCGGCCATATCGCATAGATCTCACTGTGAAAAGGCTTAAATGGCTTTTTTGACCTAAGTTTGAGGATTGCGCTCAAATCAAATGTCCTAGAACCAAATTTCCACATGTAACTACTAGATTGTGATAAAATACACTAATGGGTGAAGTTTGGTTGACTTCTGCGCAGCGGTTTGGGAGTTAACATCAAAATTACATTTCTCGGCCATATCGCATAGATCTCACTGTGAAAAGGCTTAAATGACTTTTTTAATTAAGTTTGATGATTGCGCTCAAACAAAATTTCCTAGAACAAAATTTTCAAATGTAACTACTAGATTGTGATACAATACACTATTGGGTGAAGTTTGGTTGACTTCTGCGCAGCGGTTTGGGAGTTAACATCAAAATTACATTTCTCGGCCATATCGCATAGATCTCACTGTGAAAAGGCTTAAATGACTTTTTTAATTAAGTTTGATGATTGCGTTCAAACAAAATGTCCTAGAACAAAATTTTTAAATGTAACTACTAGATTGTGATACAATACACTATTCGGTGAAGTTTGGTTGACTTCTGCGCAGCGGTTTGGGAGTTAACATCAAAATTACATTTCTCGGCCATATCGCATAGATCTCACTGTGAAAAGGCTTAAATGGCTTTTTTGACCTAAGTTTGAGGATTGCGCTCAAATCAAATGTCCTAGAACCAAATTTCCACATGTAACTACTAGATTGTGATAAAATACACTAATGGGTGAAGTTTGGTTGACTTCTGCGCAGCGGTTTGGGAGTTAACATCAAAATTACATTTCTCGGCCATATCGCATAGATCTCACTGTGAAAAGGCTTAAATGACTTTTTTAATTAAGTTTGATGATTGCGCTCAAACAAAATTTCCTAGAACAAAATTTTCAAATGTAACTACTAGATTGTGATACAATACACTATTGGGTGAAGTTTGGTTGACTTCTGCGCAGCGGTTTGGGAGTTAACATCAAAATTACATTTCTCGGCCATATCGCATAGATCTCACTGTGAAAAGGCTTAAATGGCTTTTTTGACCTAAGTTTGAGGATTGCGCTAAAATCAAATGTCCTAGAACCAAATTTCCACATGTAACTACTAGATTGTGATACAATACACTAATGGGTGAAGTTTGGTTGACTTCTGCGCAGCGGTTTGGGAGTTAACATCAAAATTACATTTCTCGGCCATATCGCATAGATCTCACTGTGAAAAGGCTTAAATGGCTTTTTTGACCTAAGTTTAATAATTGCGCTCAAACCAAATGTCCTAGAACGAAATTTTCAAATGTAACTACTAGAATGTGATACAATACACTATTGGGTGAAGTTTGGTTGACTTCTGCGCAGCGGTTTGGGAGTTAACATCAAAATTACATTTCTCGGCCATATCGCATAGATCTCACTGTGAAAAGGCTTAAATGGCTTTTTTGACCTAAGTTTGAGGATGGCGCTCAAATCAAATGTCCTAGAACCAAATTTCCACATGTAACTACTAGATTGTGATACAATACACTAATGGGTGAAGTTTGGTTTACTTCTGCGCAGCGGTTTGGGAGTTAACATCAAAATTACATTTCTCGGCCATATCGCATAGATCTCACTGTGAAAAGGCTTAAATGGCTTTTTTGACCTAAGTTTAATAATTGCGCTCAAACCAAATGTCCTTGAACGAAATTTTAAAATGTAACTACTAGAATGTGATACAATACACTATTGGGTGAAGTTTGGTTGACTTCTGCGCAGCGGTTTGGGAGTTAACATCAAAATTACATTTCTCGGCCATATCGCATAGATCTCACTGTGAAAAGGCTTAAATGGCTTTTTTGACCTAAGTTTGAGGATTGCGCTCAAATCAAATGTCCTATAACCAAATTTCCACATGTAACTACTAGATTGTGATACAATACACTAATGGGTGAAGTTTGGTTGACTTCTGCGCAGTGGTTTGGGAGTTAACATCAAAATTACATTTCTCGGCCATATCGCATAGATCTCACTGTGAAAAGGCTTAAATGGCTTTTTTGACCTAAGTTTGAGGATTGCGCTCAAACAAAATGTCCTAGAACAAAATTTTCAAATGTAACTACTAGATTGTGATACAATACACTATTGGGTGAAGTTTGGTTGACTTCTGCGCAGCGGTTTGGGAGTTAACATCAAAATTACATTTCTCGGCCATATCGCATAGATCTCACTGTGAAAAGGCTTAAATGACTTTTTTAATTAAGTTTGATGATTGCGTTCAAACAAAATGTCCTAGAACAAAATTTTCAAATGTAACTACTAGATTGTGATACAATACACTATTGGGTGAAGTTTGGTTGACTTCTGCGCAGCGGTTTGGGAGTTAACATCAAAATTACATTTCTCGGCCATATCGCATAGATCTCACTGTGAAAAGGCTTAAATGGCTTTTTTGACCTAAGTTTGAGGATTGCGCTCAAACCAAATGTCCTAGAACGAAATTTTCAAATGTAACTACTAGAATGTGATACAATACACTATTGGGTGAAGTTTGGTTGACTTCTGCGCAGCGGTTTGGGAGTTAACATCAAAATTACATTTCTCGGCCATATCGCATAGATCTCACTGTGAAAAGGCTTAAATGGCTTTTTTGACCTAAGTTTGAGGATTGCGCTCAAATCAAATGTCCTAGAACCAAATTTCCACATGTAACTACTAGATTGTGATAAAATACACTATTGGGTGAAGTTTGGTTGACTTCTGCGCAGCGGTTTGAGAGTTAACATCAAAATTACATTTCTCGGCCATATCGCATAGATCTCACTGTGAAAAGGCTTAAATGGCTTTTTTTACCTAAGTTTGAGGATTGCGCTCAAACCAAATGTCCTAGAACGAAATTTTCAAATGTAACTACTAGAATGTGATACAATACACTATTGGGTGAAGTTTGGTTGACTTCTGCGCAGCGGTTTGGGAGTTAACATCAAAATTACATTTCTCGGCCATATCGCATAGATCTCACTGTGAAAAGGCTTAAATGGCTTTTTTGACCTAAGTTTGAGGATTGCGCTCAAACCAAATGTCCTAGAACGAAATTTTCAAATGTAACTACTAGAATGTGATACAATACACTATTGGGTGAAGTTTGGTTGACTTCTGCGCAGCGGTTTGGGAGTTAACATCAAAATTACATTTCTCGGCCATATCGCATAGATCTCACTGTGAAAAGGCTTAAATGGCTTTTTTGACCTAAGTTTGAGGATTGCGCTCAAATCAAATGTCCTAGAACCAAATTTCCACATGTAACTACTAGATTGTGATAAAATACACTAATGGGTGAAGTTTGGTTGACTTCTGCGCAGCGGTTTGGGAGTTAACATCAAAATTACATTTCTCGGCCATATCGCATAGATCTCACTGTGAAAAGGCTTAAATGACTTTTTTAATTAAGTTTGATGATTGCGCTCAAACAAAATTTCCTAGAACAAAATTTTCAAATGTAACTACTAGATTGTGATACAATACACTATTGGGTGAAGTTTGGTTGACTTCTGCGCAGCGGTTTGGGAGTGAACATCAAAATTACATTTCTCGGCCATATCGCATAGATCTCACTGTGAAAAGGCTTAAATGGCTTTTTTGACCTAAGTTTGAGGATTGCGCTCAAATCAAATGTCCTAGAACCAAATTTCCACATGTAACTACTAGATTGTGATAAAATACACTAATGGGTGAAGTTTGGTTGACTTCTGCGCAGCGGTTTGGGAGTTAACATCAAAATTACATTTCTCGGCCATATCGCATAGATCTCACTGTGAAAAGGCTTAAATGACTTTTTTAATTAAGTTTGATGATTGCGCTCAAACAAAATTTCCTAGAACAAAATTTTCAAATGTAACTACTAGATTGTGATACAATACACTATTGGGTGAAGTTTGGTTGACTTCTGCGCAGCGGTTTGGGAGTTAACATCAAAATTACATTTCTCGGCCATATCGCATAGATCTCACTGTGAAAAGGCTTAAATGACTTTTTTAATTAAGTTTGATGATTGCGTTCAAACAAAATGTCCTAGAACAAAATTTTTAAATGTAACTACTAGATTGTGATACAATACACTATTCGGTGAAGTTTGGTTGACTTCTGCGCAGCGGTTTGGGAGTTAACATCAAAATTACATTTCTCGGCCATATCGCATAGATCTCACTGTGAAAAGGCTTAAATGGCTTTTTTGACCTAAGTTTGAGGATTGCGCTCAAATCAAATGTCCTAGAACCAAATTTCCACATGTAACTACTAGATTGTGATAAAATACACTAATGGGTGAAGTTTGGTTGACTTCTGCGCAGCGGTTTGGGAGTTAACATCAAAATTACATTTCTCGGCCATATCGCATAGATCTCACTGTGAAAAGGCTTAAATGACTTTTTTAATTAAGTTTGATGATTGCGCTCAAACAAAATTTCCTAGAACAAAATTTTCAAATGTAACTACTAGATTGTGATACAATACACTATTGGGTGAAGTTTGGTTGACTTCTGCGCAGCGGTTTGGGAGTTAACATCAAAATTACATTTCTCGGCCATATCGCATAGATCTCACTGTGAAAAGGCTTAAATGACTTTTTTAATTAAGTTTGATGATTACGTTCAAACAAAATGTCCTAGAACAAAATTTTCAAATGTAACTACTAGATTGTGATACAATACACTATTGGGTGAAGTTTGGTTGACTTCTGCGCAGCGGTTTGGGAGTTAACATCAAAATTACATTTCTCGGCCATATCGCATAGATCTCACTGTGAAAAGGCTTAAATGGCTTTTTTGACCTAAGTTTGAGGATTGCGCTCAAACAAAATGTCCTAGAACAAAATTTTCAAATGTAACTACTAGATTGTGATACAATACACTATTGGGTGAAGTTTGGTTGACTTCTGCGCAGCGGTTTGGGAGTTAACATCAAATTTACATTTCTCGGCCATATCGCATAGATCTCACTGTGAAAAGGCTTAAATGACTTTTTTAATTAAGTTTGATGATTGCGTTCAAACAAAATGTCCTAGAACAAAATTTTCAAATGTAACTACTAGATTGTGATACAATACACTATTGGGTGAAGTTTGGTTGACTTCTGCGCAGCGGTTTGGGAGTTAACATCAAAATTACATTTCTCGGCCATATCGCATAGATCTCACTGTGAAAAGGCTTAAATGGCTTTTTTGACCTAAGTTTAAAGATTGCGCTCAAACCAAATGTCCTAGAACGAAATTTTCAAATGTAACTACTAGAATGTGATACAATACACTATTGGATGAAGTTTGGTTGACTTCTGCGCAGCGGTTTGGGAGTTAACATCAAAATTACATTTCTCGGCCATATCGCATAGATCTCACTGTGAAAAGGCTTAAATGGCTTTTTTGACCTAAGTTTGAGGACTGCGCTCAAATCAAATGTCCTAGAACCAAATTTCCACATGTAACTACTAGATTGTGATACAATACACTAATGGGTGAAGTTTCGTTGACTTCTGCGCAGCGGTTTGGGAGTTAACATCAAAATTACATTTCTCGGCCATATCGCATAGATCTCACTGTGAAAAGGCTTAAATGACTTTTTTAATTAAGTTTGATGATTGCGCTCAAACAAAATTTCCTAGAACAAAATTTTCAAATGTAACTACTAGATTGTGATACAATACACTATTGGGTGAAGTTTGGTTGACTTCTGCGCAGCGGTTTGGGAGTTAACATCAAAATTACATTTCTCGGCCATATCGCATAGATCTCACTGTGAAAAGGCTTAAATGGCTTTTTTGACCTAAGTTTGAGGATTGCGCTCAAATCAAATGTCCTAGAACCAAATTTCCACATGTAACTACTAGATTGTGATACAATACACTAATGGGTGAAGTTTGGTTGACTTCTGCGCAGCGGTTTGGGAGTTAACATCAAAATTACATTTCTCGGCCATATCGCATAGATCTCACTGTGAAAAGGCTTAAATGGCTTTTTTGACCTAAGTTTAATAATTGCGCTCAAACCAAATGTCCTAGAACGAAATTTTCAAATGTAACTACTAGAATGTGATACAATACACTATTGGGTGAAGTTTGGTTGACTTCTGCGCAGCGGTTTGGGAGTTAACATCAAAATTACATTTCTCGGCCATATCGCATAGATCTCACTGTGAAAAGGCTTAAATGGCTTTTTTGACCTAAGTTTGAGGATGGCGCTCAAATCAAATGTCCTAGAACCAAATTTCCACATGTAACTACTAGATTGTGATACAATACACTAATGGGTGAAGTTTGGTTTACTTCTGCGCAGCGGTTTGGGAGTTAACATCAAAATTACATTTCTCGGCCATATCGCATAGATCTCACTGTGAAAAGGCTTAAATGGCTTTTTTGACCTAAGTTTAATAATTGCGCTCAAACCAAATGTCCTTGAACGAAATTTTAAAATGTAACTACTAGAATGTGATACAATACACTATTGGGTGAAGTTTGGTTGACTTCTGCGCAGCGGTTTGGGAGTTAACATCAAAATTACATTTCTCGGCCATATCGCATAGATCTCACTGTGAAAAGGCTTAAATGGCTTTTTTGACCTAAGTTTGAGGATTGCGCTCAAATCAAATGTCCTATAACCAAATTTCCACATGTAACTACTAGATTGTGATACAATACACTAATGGGTGAAGTTTGGTTGACTTCTGCGCAGCGGTTTGGGAGTTAACATCAAAATTACATTTCTCGGCCATATCGCATAGATCTCACTGTGAAAAGGCTTAAATGGCTTTTTTGACCTAAGTTTGAGGATTCCGCTCAAACAAAATGTCCTAGAACAAAATTTTCAAATGTAACTACTAGATTGTGATACAATACACTATTGGGTGAAGTTTGGTTGACTTCTGCGCAGCGGTTTGGGAGTTAACATCAAAATTACATTTCTCGGCCATATCGCATAGATCTCACTGTGAAAAGGCTTAAATGACTTTTTTAATTAAGTTTGATGATTGCGTTCAAACAAAATGTCCTAGAACAAAATTTTCAAATGTAACTACTAGATTGTGATACAATACACTATTGGGTGAAGTTTGGTTGACTTCTGCGCAGCGGTTTGGGAGTTAACATCAAAATTACATTTCTCGGCCATATCGCATAGATCTCACTGTGAAAAGGCTTAAATGGCTTTTTTGACCTAAGTTTGAGGATTGCGCTCAAACCAAATGTCCTAGAACGAAATTTTCAAATGTAACTACTAGAATGTGATACAATACACTATTGGGTGAAGTTTGGTTGACTTCTGCGCAGCGGTTTGGGAGTTAACATCAAAATTACATTTCTCGGCCATATCGCATAGATCTCACTGTGAAAAGGCTTAAATGGCTTTTTTGACCTAAGTTTGAGGATTGCGCTCGAATCAAATGTCCTAGAACCAAATTTCCACATGTAACTACTAGATTGTAATAAAATACACTAATGGGTGAAGTTTGGTTGACTTCTGCGCAGCGGTTTGGGAGTTAACATCAAAATTACATTTCTCGGCCATATCGCATAGATCTCACTGTGAAAAGGCTTAAATGACTTTTTTAATTAAGTTTGATGATTGCGCTCAAACAAAATTTCCTAGAACAAAATTTTCAAATGTAACTACTAGATTGTGATACAATACACTATTGGGTGAAGTTTGGTTGACTTCTGCGCAGCGGTTTGGGAGTTAACATCAAAATTACATTTCTCGGCCATATCGCATAGATCTCACTGTGAAAAGGCTTAAATGACTTTTTTAATTAAGTTTGATGATTGCGTTCAAACAAAATGTCCTAGAACAAAATTTTCAAATGTAACTACTAGATTGTGATACAATACACTATTGGGTGAAGTTTGGTTGACTTCTGCGCAGCGGTTTGGGAGTTAACATCAAAATTACATTTCTCGGCCATATCGCATAGATCTCACTGTGAAAAGGCTTAAATGGCTTTTTTGACCTAAGTTTAAAGATTGCGCTCAAACTAAATGTCCTAGAACGAAATTTTCAAATGTAACTACTAGATTGTGATACAATACACTAATGGGTGAAGTTTGGTTGACTTCTGCGCAGCGGTTTGGGAGTTAACATCAAAATTACATTTCTCGGCCATATCGCATAGATCTCACTGTGAAAAGGCTTAAATGGCTTTTTTGACCTAAGTTTGAGGATTGCGCTCAAACCAAATGTCCTAGAACGAAATTTTCAAATGTAACTACTAGAATGTGATACAATACACTATTGGGTGAAGTTTGGTTGACTTCTGCGCAGCGGTTTGGGAGTTAACATCAAAATTACATTTCTCGGCCATATCGCATAGATCTCACTGTGAAAAGGCTTAAATGGCTTTTTTGACCTAAGTTTGAGGATTGCGCTCAAATCAAATGTCCTAGAACCAAATTTCCACATGTAACTACTAGATTGTGATAAAATACACTATTGGGTGAAGTTTGGTTGACTTCTGCGCAGCGGTTTGAGAGTTAACATCAAAATTACATTTCTCGGCCATATCGCATAGATCTCACTGTGAAAAGGCTTAAATGGCTTTTTTTACCTAAGTTTGAGGATTGCGCTCAAACCAAATGTCCTAGAACGAAATTTTCAAATGTAACTACTAGAATGTGATACAATACACTATTGGGTGAAGTTTGGTTGACTTCTGCGCAGCGGTTTGGGAGTTAACATCAAAATTACATTTCTCGGCCATATCGCATAGATCTCACTGTGAAAAGGCTTAAATGGCTTTTTTGACCTAAGTTTGAGGATTGCGCTCAAACCAAATGTCCTAGAACGAAATTTTCAAATGTAACTACTAGAATGTGATACAATACACTATTGGGTGAAGTTTGGTTGACTTCTGCGCAGCGGTTTGGGAGTTAACATCAAAATTACATTTCTCGGCCATATCGCATAGATCTCACTGTGAAAAGGCTTAAATGGCTTTTTTGACCTAAGTTTGAGGATTGCGCTCAAATCAAATGTCCTAGAACCAAATTTCCACATGTAACTACTAGATTGTGATAAAATACACTAATGGGTGAAGTTTGGTTGACTTCTGCGCAGCGGTTTGGGAGTTAACATCAAAATTACATTTCTCGGCCATATCGCATAGATCTCACTGTGAAAAGGCTTAAATGGCTTTTTTGACCTAAGTTTGAGGATTGCGCTCAAACCAAATGTCCTAGAACGAAATTTTCAAATGTAACTACTAGAATGTGATACAATACACTATTGGGTGAAGTTTGGTTGACTTCTGCGCAGCGGTTTGGGAGTTAACATCAAAATTACATTTCTCGGCCATATCGCATAGATCTCACTGTGAAAAGGCTTAAATGGCTTTTTTGACCTAAGTTTGAGGATTGCGCTCAAATCAAATGTCCTAGAACCAAATTTCCACATGTAACTACTAGATTGTGATAAAATACACTATTGGGTGAAGTTTGGTTGACTTCTGCGCAGCGGTTTGAGAGTTAACATCAAAATTACATTTCTCGGCCATATCGCATAGATCTCACTGTGAAAAGGCTTAAATGGCTTTTTTTACCTAAGTTTGAGGATTGCGCTCAAACCAAATGTCCTAGAACGAAATTTTCAAATGTAACTACTAGAATGTGATACAATACACTATTGGGTGAAGTTTGGTTGACTTCTGCGCAGCGGTTTGGGAGTTAACATCAAAATTACATTTCTCGGCCATATCGCATAGATCTCACTGTGAAAAGGCTTAAATGGCTTTTTTGACCTAAGTTTGAGGATTGCGCTCAAACCAAATGTCCTAGAACGAAATTTTCAAATGTAACTACTAGAATGTGATACAATACACTATTGGGTGAAGTTTGGTTGACTTCTGCGCAGCGGTTTGGGAGTTAACATCAAAATTACATTTCTCGGCCATATCGCATAGATCTCACTGTGAAAAGGCTTAAATGGCTTTTTTGACCTAAGTTTGAGGATTGCGCTCAAATCAAATGTCCTAGAACCAAATTTCCACATGTAACTACTAGATTGTGATAAAATACACTATTGGGTGAAGTTTGGTTGACTTCTGCGCAGCGGTTTGAGAGTTAACATCAAAATTACATTTCTCGGCCATATCGCATAGATCTCACTGTGAAAAGGCTTAAATGGCTTTTTTTACCTAAGTTTGAGGATTGCGCTCAAACCAAATGTCCTAGAACGAAATTTTCAAATGTAACTACTAGAATGTGATACAATACACTATTGGGTGAAGTTTGGTTGACTTCTGCGCAGCGGTTTGGGAGTTAACATCAAAATTACATTTCTCGGCCATATCGCATAGATCTCACTGTGAAAAGGCTTAAATGGCTTTTTTGACCTAAGTTTGAGGATTGCGCTCAAACCAAATGTCCTAGAACGAAATTTTCAAATGTAACTACTAGAATGTGATACAATACACTATTGGGTGAAGTTTGGTTGACTTCTGCGCAGCGGTTTGGGAGTTAACATCAAAATTACATTTCTCGGCCATATCGCATAGATCTCACTGTGAAAAGGCTTAAATGGCTTTTTTGACCTAAGTTTGAGGATTGCGCTCAAATCAAATGTCCTAGAACCAAATTTCCACATGTAACTACTAGATTGTGATAAAATACACTAATGGGTGAAGTTTGGTTGACTTCTGCGCAGCGGTTTGGGAGTTAACATCAAAATTACATTTCTCGGCCATATCGCATAGATCTCACTGTGAAAAGGCTTAAATGGCTTTTTTGACCTAAGTTTGAGGATTGCGCTCAAACCATATGTCCTAGAACGAAATTTTCAAATGTAACTACTAGAATGTGATACAATACACTATTGGGTGAAGTTTGGTTGACTTCTGCGCAGCGGTTTGGGAGTTAACATCAAAATTACATTTCTCGGCCATATCGCATAGATCTCACTGTGAAAAGGCTTAAATGGCTTTTTTGACCTAAGTTTGAGGATTGCGCTCAAATCAAATGTCCTAGAACCAAATTTCCACATGTAACTACTAGATTGTGATAAAATACACTAATGGGTGAAGTTTGGTTGACTTCTGCGCAGCGGTTTGGGAGTTAACATCAAAATTACATTTCTCGGCCATATCGCATAGATCTCACTGTGAAAAGGCTTAAATGACTTTTTTAATTAAGTTTGATGATTGCGCTCAAACAAAATTTCCTAGAACAAAATTTTCAAATGTAACTACTAGATTGTGATACAATACACTATTGGGTGAAGTTTGGTTGACTTCTGCGCAGCGGTTTGGGAGTTAACATCAAAATTACATTTCTCGGCCATATCGCATAGATCTCACTGTGAAAAGGCTTAAATGGCTTTTTTGACCTAAGTTTGAGGATTGCGCTCAAACCAAATGTCCTAGAACGAAATTTTCAAATGTAACTACTAGAATGTGATACAATACACTATTGGGTGAAGTTTGGTTGACTTCTGCGCAGCGGTTTGGGAGTTAACATCAAAATTACATTTCTCGGCCATATCGCATAGATCTCACTGTGAAAAGGCTTAAATGGCTTTTTTGACCTAAGTTTGAGGATTGCGCTCAAATCAAATGTCCTAGAACCAAATTTCCACATGTAACTACTAGATTGTGATAAAATACACTATTGGGTGAAGTTTGGTTGACTTCTGCGCAGCGGTTTGAGAGTTAACATCAAAATTACATTTCTCGGCCATATCGCATAGATCTCACTGTGAAAAGGCTTAAATGGCTTTTTTTACCTAAGTTTGAGGATTGCGCTCAAACCAAATGTCCTAGAACGAAATTTTCAAATGTAACTACTAGAATGTGATACAATACACTATTGGGTGAAGTTTGGTTGACTTCTGCGCAGCGGTTTGGGAGTTAACATCAAAATTACATTTCTCGGCCATATCGCATAGATCTCACTGTGAAAAGGCTTAAATGACTTTTTTAATTAAGTTTGATGATTGCGCTCAAACAAAATTTCCTAGAACAAAATTTTCAAATGTAACTACTAGATTGTGATACAATACACTATTGGGTGAAGTTTGGTTGACTTCTGCGCAGCGGTTTGGGAGTTAACATCAAAATTACATTTCTCGGCCATATCGCATAGATCTCACTGTAAAAAGGCTTAAATGGCTTTTTTGACCTAAGTTTGAGGATTGCGCTCAAACCAAATGTCCTAGAACGAAATTTTCAAATGTAACTACTAGAATGTGATACAATACACTATTGGGTGAAGTTTGGTTGACTTCTGCGCAGCGGTTTGGGAGTTAACATCAAAATTACATTTCTCGGCCATATCGCATAGATCTCACTGTGAAAAGGCTTAAATGGCTTTTTTGACCTAAGTTTGAGGATTGCGCTCAAATCAAATGTCCTAGAACCAAATTTCCACATGTAACTACTAGATTGTGATAAAATACACTATTGGGTGAAGTTTGGTTGACTTCTGCGCAGCGGTTTGAGAGTTAACATCAAAATTACATTTCTCGGCCATATCGCATAGATCTCACTGTGAAAAGGCTTAAATGGCTTTTTTTACCTAAGTTTGAGGATTGCGCTCAAACCAAATGTCCTAGAACGAAATTTTCAAATGTAACTACTAGAATGTGATACAATACACTATTGGGTGAAGTTTGGTTGACTTCTGCGCAGCGGTTTGGGAGTTAACATCAAAATTACATTTCTCGGCCATATCGCATAGATCTCACTGTGAAAAGGCTTAAATGGCTTTTTTGACCTAAGTTTGAGGATTGCGCTCAAACCAAATGTCCTAGAACGAAATTTTCAAATGTAACTACTAGAATGTGATACAATACACTATTGGGTGAAGTTTGGTTGACTTCTGCGCAGCGGTTTGGGAGTTAACATCAAAATTACATTTCTCGGCCATATCGCATAGATCTCACTGTGAAAAGGCTTAAATGGCTTTTTTGACCTAAGTTTGAGGATTGCGCTCAAATCAAATGTCCTAGAACCAAATTTCCACATGTAACTACTAGATTGTGATAAAATACACTAATGGGTGAAGTTTGGTTTACTTATGCGCAGCGGTTTGGGAGTTAACATCAAAATTACATTTCTCGGCCATATCGCATAGATCTCACTGTGAAAAGGCTTAAATGACTTTTTTAATTAAGTTTGATGATTGCGCTCAAACAAAATTTCCTAGAACAAAATTTTCAAATGTAACTACTAGATTGTGATACAATACACTATTGGGTGAAGTTTGGTTGACTTCTGCGCAGCGGTTTGGGAGTTAACATCAAAATTACATTTCTCGGCCATATCGCATAGATCTCACTGTGAAAAGGCTTAAATGGCTTTTTTGACCTAAGTTTGAGGATTGCGCTCAAACCAAATGTCCTAGAACGAAATTTTCAAATGTAACTACTAGAATGTGATACAATACACTATTGGGTGAAGTTTGGTTGACTTCTGCGCAGCGGTTTGGGAGTTAACATCAAAATTACATTTCTCGGCCATATCGCATAGATCTCACTGTGAAAAGGCTTAAATGGCTTTTTTGACCTAAGTTTGAGGATTGCGCTCAAATCAAATGTCCTAGAACCAAATTTCCACATGTAACTACTAGATTGTGATAAAATACACTATTGGGTGAAGTTTGGTTGACTTCTGCGCAGCGGTTTGAGAGTTAACATCAAAATTACATTTCTCGGCCATATCGCATAGATCTCACTGTGAAAAGGCTTAAATGGCTTTTTTTACCTAAGTTTGAGGATTGCGCTCAAACCAAATGTCCTAGAACGAAATTTTCAAATGTAACTACTAGAATGTGATACAATACACTATTGGGTGAAGTTTGGTTGACTTCTGCGCAGCGGTTTGGGAGTTAACATCAAAATTACATTTCTCGGCCATATCGCATAGATCTCACTGTGAAAAGGCTTAAATGGCTTTTTTGACCTAAGTTTGAGGATTGCGCTCAAACCAAATGTCCTAGAACGAAATTTTCAAATGTAACTACTAGAATGTGATACAATACACTATTGGGTGAAGTTTGGTTGACTTCTGCGCAGCGGTTTGGGAGTTAACATCAAAATTACATTTCTCGGCCATATCGCATAGATCTCACTGTGAAAAGGCTTAAATGGCTTTTTTGACCTAAGTTTGAGGATTGCGCTCAAATCAAATGTCCTAGAACCAAATTTCCACATGTAACTACTAGATTGTGATAAAATACACTATTGGGTGAAGTTTGGTTGACTTCTGCGCAGCGGTTTGAGAGTTAACATCAAAATTACATTTCTCGGCCATATCGCATAGATCTCACTGTGAAAAGGCTTAAATGGCTTTTTTTACCTAAGTTTGAGGATTGCGCTCAAACCAAATGTCCTAGAACGAAATTTTCAAATGTAACTACTAGAATGTGATACAATACACTATTGGGTGAAGTTTGGTTGACTTCTGCGCAGCGGTTTGGGAGTTAACATCAAAATTACATTTCTCGGCCATATCGCATAGATCTCACTGTGAAAAGGCTTAAATGGCTTTTTTGACCTAAGTTTGAGGATTGCGCTCAAACCAAATGTCCTAGAACGAAATTTTCAAATGTAACTACTAGAATGTGATACAATACACTATTGGGTGAAGTTTGGTTGACTTCTGCGCAGCGGTTTGGGAGTTAACATCAAAATTACATTTCTCGGCCATATCGCATAGATCTCACTGTGAAAAGGCTTAAATGGCTTTTTTGACCTAAGTTTGAGGATTGCGCTCAAATCAAATGTCCTAGAACCAAATTTCCACATGTAACTACTAGATTGTGATAAAATACACTAATGGGTGAAGTTTGGTTTACTTCTGCGCAGCGGTTTGGGAGTTAACATCAAAATTACATTTCTCGGCCATATCGCATAGATCTCACTGTGAAAAGGCTTAAATGACTTTTTTAATTAAGTTTGATGATTGCGCTCAAACAAAATTTCCTAGAACAAAATTTTCAAATGTAACTACTAGATTGTGATACAATACACTATTGGGTGAAGTTTGGTTGACTTCTGCGCAGCGGTTTGGGAGTTAACATCAAAATTACATTTCTCGGCCATATCGCATAGATCTCACTGTGAAAAGGCTTAAATGGCTTTTTTGACCTAAGTTTGAGGATTGCGCTCAAACCAAATGTCCTAGAACGAAATTTTCAAATGTAACTACTAGAATGTGATACAATACACTATTGGGTGAAGTTTGGTTGACTTCTGCGCAGCGGTTTGGGAGTTAACATCAAAATTACATTTCTCGGCCATATCGCATAGATCTCACTGTGAAAAGGCTTAAATGGCTTTTTTGACCTAAGTTTGAGGATTGCGCTCAAATCAAATGTCCTAGAACCAAATTTCCACATGTAACTACTAGATTGTGATAAAATACACTATTGGGTGAAGTTTGGTTGACTTCTGCGCAGCGGTTTGAGAGTTAACATCAAAATTACATTTCTCGGCCATATCGCATAGATCTCACTGTGAAAAGGCTTAAATGGCTTTTTTTACCTAAGTTTGAGGATTGCGCTCAAACCAAATGTCCTAGAACGAAATTTTCAAATGTAACTACTAGAATGTGATACAATACACTATTGGGTGAAGTTTGGTTGACTTCTGCGCAGCGGTTTGGGAGTTAACATCAAAATTACATTTCTCGGCCATATCGCATAGATCTCACTGTGAAAAGGCTTAAATGGCTTTTTTGACCTAAGTTTGAGGATTGCGCTCAAACCAAATGTCCTAGAACGAAATTTTCAAATGTAACTACTAGAATGTGATACAATACACTATTGGGTGAAGTTTGGTTGACTTCTGCGCAGCGGTTTGGGAGTTAACATCAAAATTACATTTCTCGGCCATATCGCATAGATCTCACTGTGAAAAGGCTTAAATGGCTTTTTTGACCTAAGTTTGAGGATTGCGCTCAAATCAAATGTCCTAGAACCAAATTTCCACATGTAACTACTAGATTGTGATAAAATACACTATTGGGTGAAGTTTGGTTGACTTCTGCGCAGCGGTTTGAGAGTTAACATCAAAATTACATTTCTCGGCCATATCGCATAGATCTCACTGTGAAAAGGCTTAAATGGCTTTTTTTACCTAAGTTTGAGGATTGCGCTCAAACCAAATGTCCTAGAACGAAATTTTCAAATGTAACTACTAGAATGTGATACAATACACTATTGGGTGAAGTTTGGTTGACTTCTGCGCAGCGGTTTGGGAGTTAACATCAAAATTACATTTCTCGGCCATATCGCATAGATCTCACTGTGAAAAGGCTTAAATGGCTTTTTTGACCTAAGTTTGAGGATTGCGCTCAAACCAAATGTCCTAGAACGAAATTTTCAAATGTAACTACTAGAATGTGATACAATACACTATTGGGTGAAGTTTGGTTGACTTCTGCGCAGCGGTTTGGGAGTTAACATCAAAATTACATTTCTCGGCCATATCGCATAGATCTCACTGTGAAAAGGCTTAAATGGCTTTTTTGACCTAAGTTTGAGGATTGCGCTCAAATCAAATGTCCTAGAACCAAATTTCCACATGTAACTACTAGATTGTGATAAAATACACTAATGGGTGAAGTTTGGTTTACTTCTGCGCAGCGGTTTGGGAGTTAACATCAAAATTACATTTCTCGGCCATATCGCATAGATCTCACTGTGAAAAGGCTTAAATGACTTTTTTAATTAAGTTTGATGATTGCGCTCAAACAAAATTTCCTAGAACAAAATTTTCAAATGTAACTACTAGATTGTGATACAATACACTATTGGGTGAAGTTTGGTTGACTTCTGCGCAGCGGTTTGGGAGTTAACATCAAAATTACATTTCTCGGCCATATCGCATAGATCTCACTGTGAAAAGGCTTAAATGGCTTTTTTGACCTAAGTTTGAGGATTGCGCTCAAACCAAATGTCCTAGAACGAAATTTTCAAATGTAACTACTAGAATGTGATACAATACACTATTGGGTGAAGTTTGGTTGACTTCTGCGCAGCGGTTTGGGAGTTAACATCAAAATTACATTTCTCGGCCATATCGCATAGATCTCACTGTGAAAAGGCTTAAATGGCTTTTTTGACCTAAGTTTGAGGATTGCGCTCAAATCAAATGTCCTAGAACCAAATTTCCACATGTAACTACTAGATTGTGATAAAATACACTATTGGGTGAAGTTTGGTTGACTTCTGCGCAGCGGTTTGAGAGTTAACATCAAAATTACATTTCTCGGCCATATCGCATAGATCTCACTGTGAAAAGGCTTAAATGGCTTTTTTTACCTAAGTTTGAGGATTGCGCTCAAACCAAATGTCCTAGAACGAAATTTTCAAATGTAACTACTAGAATGTGATACAATACACTATTGGGTGAAGTTTGGTTGACTTCTGCGCAGCGGTTTGGGAGTTAACATCAAAATTACATTTCTCGGCCATATCGCATAGATCTCACTGTGAAAAGGCTTAAATGGCTTTTTTGACCTAAGTTTGAGGATTGCGCTCAAACCAAATGTCCTAGAACGAAATTTTCAAATGTAACTACTAGAATGTGATACAATACACTATTGGGTGAAGTTTGGTTGACTTCTGCGCAGCGGTTTGGGAGTTAACATCAAAATTACATTTCTCGGCCATATCGCATAGATCTCACTGTGAAAAGGCTTAAATGGCTTTTTTGACCTAAGTTTGAGGATTGCGCTCAAATCAAATGTCCTAGAACCAAATTTCCACATGTAACTACTAGATTGTGATAAAATACACTAATGGGTGAAGTTTGGTTGACTTCTGCGCAGCGGTTTGGGAGTTAACATCAAAATTACATTTCTCGGCCATATCGCATAGATCTCACTGTGAAAAGGCTTAAATGACTTTTTTAATTAAGTTTGATGATTGCGCTCAAACAAAATTTCCTAGAACAAAATTTTCAAATGTAACTACTAGATTGTGATACAATACACTATTGGGTGAAGTTTGGTTGACTTCTGCGCAGCGGTTTGGGAGTGAACATCAAAATTACATTTCTCGGCCATATCGCATAGATCTCACTGTGAAAAGGCTTAAATGGCTTTTTTGACCTAAGTTTGAGGATTGCGCTCAAATCAAATGTCCTAGAACCAAATTTCCACATGTAACTACTAGATTGTGATAAAATACACTAATGGGTGAAGTTTGGTTGACTTCTGCGCAGCGGTTTGGGAGTTAACATCAAAATTACATTTCTCGGCCATATCGCATAGATCTCACTGTGAAAAGGCTTAAATGACTTTTTTAATTAAGTTTGATGATTGCGCTCAAACAAAATTTCCTAGAACAAAATTTTCAAATGTAACTACTAGATTGTGATACAATACACTATTGGGTGAAGTTTGGTTGACTTCTGCGCAGCGGTTTGGGAGTTAACATCAAAATTACATTTCTCGGCCATATCGCATAGATCTCACTGTGAAAAGGCTTAAATGACTTTTTTAATTAAGTTTGATGATTGCGTTCAAACAAAATGTCCTAGAACAAAATTTTTAAATGTAACTACTAGATTGTGATACAATACACTATTCGGTGAAGTTTGGTTGACTTCTGCGCAGCGGTTTGGGAGTTAACATCAAAATTACATTTCTCGGCCATATCGCATAGATCTCACTGTGAAAAGGCTTAAATGGCTTTTTTGACCTAAGTTTGAGGATTGCGCTCAAATCAAATGTCCTAGAACCAAATTTCCACATGTAACTACTAGATTGTGATAAAATACACTAATGGGTGAAGTTTGGTTGACTTCTGCGCAGCGGTTTGGGAGTTAACATCAAAATTACATTTCTCGGCCATATCGCATAGATCTCACTGTGAAAAGGCTTAAATGACTTTTTTAATTAAGTTTGATGATTGCGCTCAAACAAAATTTCCTAGAACAAAATTTTCAAATGTAACTACTAGATTGTGATACAATACACTATTGGGTGAAGTTTGGTTGACTTCTGCGCAGCGGTTTGGGAGTTAACATCAAAATTACATTTCTCGGCCATATCGCATAGATCTCACTGTGAAAAGGCTTAAATGACTTTTTTAATTAAGTTTGATGATTACGTTCAAACAAAATGTCCTAGAACAAAATTTTCAAATGTAACTACTAGATTGTGATACAATACACTATTGGGTGAAGTTTGGTTGACTTCTGCGCAGCGGTTTGGGAGTTAACATCAAAATTACATTTCTCGGCCATATCGCATAGATCTCACTGTGAAAAGGCTTAAATGGCTTTTTTGACCTAAGTTTGAGGATTGCGCTCAAACAAAATGTCCTAGAACAAAATTTTCAAATGTAACTACTAGATTGTGATACAATACACTATTGGGTGAAGTTTGGTTGACTTCTGCGCAGCGGTTTGGGAGTTAACATCAAATTTACATTTCTCGGCCATATCGCATAGATCTCACTGTGAAAAGGCTTAAATGACTTTTTTAATTAAGTTTGATGATTGCGTTCAAACAAAATGTCCTAGAACAAAATTTTCAAATGTAACTACTAGATTGTGATACAATACACTATTGGGTGAAGTTTGGTTGACTTCTGCGCAGCGGTTTGGGAGTTAACATCAAAATTACATTTCTCGGCCATATCGCATAGATCTCACTGTGAAAAGGCTTAAATGGCTTTTTTGACCTAAGTTTAAAGATTGCGCTCAAACCAAATGTCCTAGAACGAAATTTTCAAATGTAACTACTAGAATGTGATACAATACACTACTGGGTGAAGTTTGGTTGACTTCTGCGCAGCGGTTTGGGAGTTAACATCAAAATTACATTTCTCGGCCATATCGCATAGATCTCACTGTGAAAAGGCTTAAATGGCTTTTTTGACCTAAGTTTGAGGACTGCGCTCAAATCAAATGTCCTAGAACCAAATTTCCACATGTAACTACTAGATTGTGATACAATACACTAATGGGTGAAGTTTCGTTGACTTCTGCGCAGCGGTTTGGGAGTTAACATCAAAATTACATTTCTCGGCCATATCGCATAGATCTCACTGTGAAAAGGCTTAAATGACTTTTTTAATTAAGTTTGATGATTGCGCTCAAACAAAATTTCCTAGAACAAAATTTTCAAATGTAACTACTAGATTGTGATACAATACACTATTGGGTGAAGTTTGGTTGACTTCTGCGCAGCGGTTTGGGAGTTAACATCAAAATTACATTTCTCGGCCATATCGCATAGATCTCACTGTGAAAAGGCTTAAATGGCTTTTTTGACCTAAGTTTGAGGATTGCGCTAAAATCAAATGTCCTAGAACCAAATTTCCACATGTAACTACTAGATTGTGATACAATACACTAATGGGTGAAGTTTGGTTGACTTCTGCGCAGCGGTTTGGGAGTTAACATCAAAATTACATTTCTCGGCCATATCGCATAGATCTCACTGTGAAAAGGCTTAAATGACTTTTTTAATTAAGTTTGATGATTGCGCTCAAACAAAATTTCCTAGAACAAAATTTTCAAATGTAACTACTAGATTGTGATACAATACACTATTGGGTGAAGTTTGGTTGACTTCTGCGCAGCGGTTTGGGAGTTAACATCAAAATTACATTTCTCGGCCATATCGCATAGATCTCACTGTGAAAAGGCTTAAATGGCTTTTTTGACCTAAGTTTGAGGATTGCGCTCAAACCAAATGTCCTAGAACGAAATTTTCAAATGTAACTACTAGAATGTGATACAATACACTATTGGGTGAAGTTTGGTTGACTTCTGCGCAGCGGTTTGGGAGTTAACATCAAAATTACATTTCTCGGCCATATCGCATAGATCTCACTGTGAAAAGGCTTAAATGGCTTTTTTGACCTAAGTTTGAGGATTGCGCTCAAATCAAATGTCCTAGAACCAAATTTCCACATGTAACTACTAGATTGTGATAAAATACACTATTGGGTGAAGTTTGGTTGACTTCTGCGCAGCGGTTTGAGAGTTAACATCAAAATTACATTTCTCGGCCATATCGCATAGATCTCACTGTGAAAAGGCTTAAATGGCTTTTTTTACCTAAGTTTGAGGATTGCGCTCAAACCAAATGTCCTAGAACGAAATTTTCAAATGTAACTACTAGAATGTGATACAATACACTATTGGGTGAAGTTTGGTTGACTTCTGCGCAGCGGTTTGGGAGTTAACATCAAAATTACATTTCTCGGCCATATCGCATAGATCTCACTGTGAAAAGGCTTAAATGGCTTTTTTGACCTAAGTTTGAGGATTGCGCTCAAACCAAATGTCCTAGAACGAAATTTTCAAATGTAACTACTAGAATGTGATACAATACACTATTGGGTGAAGTTTGGTTGACTTCTGCGCAGCGGTTTGGGAGTTAACATCAAAATTACATTTCTCGGCCATATCGCATAGATCTCACTGTGAAAAGGCTTAAATGGCTTTTTTGACCTAAGTTTGAGGATTGCGCTCAAATCAAATGTCCTAGAACCAAATTTCCACATGTAACTACTAGATTGTGATAAAATACACTAATGGGTGAAGTTTGGTTTACTTCTGCGCAGCGGTTTGGGAGTTAACATCAAAATTACATTTCTCGGCCATATCGCATAGATCTCACTGTGAAAAGGCTTAAATGACTTTTTTAATTAAGTTTGATGATTGCGCTCAAACAAAATTTCCTAGAACAAAATTTTCAAATGTAACTACTAGATTGTGATACAATACACTATTGGGTGAAGTTTGGTTGACTTCTGCGCAGCGGTTTGGGAGTTAACATCAAAATTACATTTCTCGGCCATATCGCATAGATCTCACTGTGAAAAGGCTTAAATGGCTTTTTTGACCTAAGTTTGAGGATTGCGCTCAAACCAAATGTCCTAGAACGAAATTTTCAAATGTAACTACTAGAATGTGATACAATACACTATTGGGTGAAGTTTGGTTGACTTCTGCGCAGCGGTTTGGGAGTTAACATCAAAATTACATTTCTCGGCCATATCGCATAGATCTCACTGTGAAAAGGCTTAAATGGCTTTTTTGACCTAAGTTTGAGGATTGCGCTCAAATCAAATGTCCTAGAACCAAATTTCCACATGTAACTACTAGATTGTGATAAAATACACTATTGGGTGAAGTTTGGTTGACTTCTGCGCAGCGGTTTGAGAGTTAACATCAAAATTACATTTCTCGGCCATATCGCATAGATCTCACTGTGAAAAGGCTTAAATGGCTTTTTTTACCTAAGTTTGAGGATTGCGCTCAAACCAAATGTCCTAGAACGAAATTTTCAAATGTAACTACTAGAATGTGATACAATACACTATTGGGTGAAGTTTGGTTGACTTCTGCGCAGCGGTTTGGGAGTTAACATCAAAATTACATTTCTCGGCCATATCGCATAGATCTCACTGTGAAAAGGCTTAAATGGCTTTTTTGACCTAAGTTTGAGGATTGCGCTCAAACCAAATGTCCTAGAACGAAATTTTCAAATGTAACTACTAGAATGTGATACAATACACTATTGGGTGAAGTTTGGTTGACTTCTGCGCAGCGGTTTGGGAGTTAACATCAAAATTACATTTCTCGGCCATATCGCATAGATCTCACTGTGAAAAGGCTTAAATGGCTTTTTTGACCTAAGTTTGAGGATTGCGCTCAAATCAAATGTCCTAGAACCAAATTTCCACATGTAACTACTAGATTGTGATAAAATACACTAATGGGTGAAGTTTGGTTGACTTCTGCGCAGCGGTTTGGGAGTTAACATCAAAATTACATTTCTCGGCCATATCGCATAGATCTCACTGTGAAAAGGCTTAAATGACTTTTTTAATTAAGTTTGATGATTGCGCTCAAACAAAATTTCCTAGAACAAAATTTTAAAATGTAACTACTAGATTGTGATACAATACACTATTGGGTGAAGTTTGGTTGACTTCTGCGCAGCGGTTTGGGAGTGAACATCAAAATTACATTTCTCGGCCATATCGCATAGATCTCACTGTGAAAAGGCTTAAATGGCTTTTTTGACCTAAGTTTGAGGATTGCGCTCAAATCAAATGTCCTAGAACCAAATTTCCACATGTAACTACTAGATTGTGATAAAATACACTAATGGGTGAAGTTTGGTTGACTTCTGCGCAGCGGTTTGGGAGTTAACATCAAAATTACATTTCTCGGCCATATCGCATAGATCTCACTGTGAAAAGGCTTAAATGACTTTTTTAATTAAGTTTGATGATTGCGCTCAAACAAAATTTCCTAGAACAAAATTTTCAAATGTAACTACTAGATTGTGATACAATACACTATTGGGTGAAGTTTGGTTGACTTCTGCGCAGCGGTTTGGGAGTTAACATCAAAATTACATTTCTCGGCCATATCGCATAGATCTCACTGTGAAAAGGCTTAAATGACTTTTTTAATTAAGTTTGATGATTGCGTTCAAACAAAATGTCCTAGAACAAAATTTTTAAATGTAACTACTAGATTGTGATACAATACACTATTCGGTGAAGTTTGGTTGACTTCTGCGCAGCGGTTTGGGAGTTAACATCAAAATTACATTTCTCGGCCATATCGCATAGATCTCACTGTGAAAAGGCTTAAATGGCTTTTTTGACCTAAGTTTGAGGATTGCGCTCAAATCAAATGTCCTAGAACCAAATTTCCACATGTAACTACTAGATTGTGATAAAATACACTAATGGGTGAAGTTTGGTTGACTTCTGCGCAGCGGTTTGGGAGTTAACATCAAAATTACATTTCTCGGCCATATCGCATAGATCTCACTGTGAAAAGGCTTAAATGACTTTTTTAATTAAGTTTGATGATTGCGCTCAAACAAAATTTCCTAGAACAAAATTTTCAAATGTAACTACTAGATTGTGATACAATACACTATTGGGTGAAGTTTGGTTGACTTCTGCGCAGCGGTTTGGGAGTTAACATCAAAATTACATTTCTCGGCCATATCGCATAGATCTCACTGTGAAAAGGCTTAAATGACTTTTTTAATTAAGTTTGATGATTACGTTCAAACAAAATGTCCTAGAACAAAATTTTCAAATGTAACTACTAGATTGTGATACAATACACTATTGGGTGAAGTTTGGTTGACTTCTGCGCAGCGGTTTGGGAGTTAACATCAAAATTACATTTCTCGGCCATATCGCATAGATCTCACTGTGAAAAGGCTTAAATGGCTTTTTTGACCTAAGTTTGAGGATTGCGCTCAAACAAAATGTCCTAGAACAAAATTTTCAATGTAACTACTAGATTGTGATACAATACACTATTGGGTGAAGTTTGGTTGACTTCTGCGCAGCGGTTTGGGAGTTAACATCAAATTTACATTTCTCGGCCATATCGCATAGATCTCACTGTGAAAAGGCTTAAATGACTTTTTTAATTAAGTTTGATGATTGCGTTCAAACAAAATGTCCTAGAACAAAATTTTCAAATGTAACTACTAGATTGTGATACAATACACTATTGGGTGAAGTTTGGTTGACTTCTGCGCAGCGGTTTGGGAGTTAACATCAAAATTACATTTCTCGGCCATATCGCATAGATCTCACTGTGAAAAGGCTTAAATGGCTTTTTTGACCTAAGTTTAAAGATTGCGCTCAAACCAAATGTCCTAGAACGAAATTTTCAAATGTAACTACTAGAATGTGATACAATACACTATTGGGTGAAGTTTGGTTGACTTCTGCGCAGCGGTTTGGGAGTTAACATCAAAATTACATTTCTCGGCCATATCGCATAGATCTCACTGTGAAAAGGCTTAAATGGCTTTTTTGACCTAAGTTTGAGGACTGCGCTCAAATCAAATGTCCTAGAACCAAATTTCCACATGTAACTACTAGATTGTGATACAATACACTAATGGGTGAAGTTTCGTTGACTTCTGCGCAGCGGTTTGGGAGTTAACATCAAAATTACATTTCTCGGCCATATCGCATAGATCTCACTGTGAAAAGGCTTAAATGACTTTTTTAATTAAGTTTGATGATTGCGCTCAAACAAAATTTCCTAGAACAAAATTTTCAAATGTAACTACTAGATTGTGATACAATACACTATTGGGTGAAGTTTGGTTGACTTCTGCGCAGCGGTTTGGGAGTTAACATCAAAATTACATTTCTCGGCCATATCGCATAGATCTCACTGTGAAAAGGCTTAAATGGCTTTTTTGACCTAAGTTTGAGGATTGCGCTAAAATCAAATGTCCTAGAACCAAATTTCCACATGTAACTACTAGATTGTGATACAATACACTAATGGGTGAAGTTTGGTTGACTTCTGCGCAGCGGTTTGGGAGTTAACATCAAAATTACATTTCTCGGCCATATCGCATAGATCTCACTGTGAAAAGGCTTAAATGGCTTTTTTGACCTAAGTTTAATAATTGCGCTCAAACCAAATGTCCTAGAACGAAATTTTCAAATGTAACTACTAGAATGTGATACAATACACTATTGGGTGAAGTTTGGTTGACTTCTGCGCAGCGGTTTGGGAGTTAACATCAAAATTACATTTCTCGGCCATATCGCATAGATCTCACTGTGAAAAGGCTTAAATGGCTTTTTTGACCTAAGTTTGAGGATGGCGCTCAAATCAAATGTCCTAGAACCAAATTTCCACATGTAACTACTAGATTGTGATACAATACACTAATGGGTGAAGTTTGGTTTACTTCTGCGCAGCGGTTTGGGAGTTAACATCAAAATTACATTTCTCGGCCATATCGCATAGATCTCACTGTGAAAAGGCTTAAATGGCTTTTTTGACCTAAGTTTAATAATTGCGCTCAAACCAAATGTCCTTGAACGAAATTTTAAAATGTAACTACTAGAATGTGATACAATACACTATTGGGTGAAGTTTGGTTGACTTCTGCGCAGCGGTTTGGGAGTTAACATCAAAATTACATTTCTCGGCCATATCGCATAGATCTCACTGTGAAAAGGCTTAAATGACTTTTTTAATTAAGTTTGATGATTGCGCTCAAACAAAATTTCCTAGAACAAAATTTTCAAATGTAACTACTAGATTGTGATACAATACACTATTGGGTGAAGTTTGGTTGACTTCTGCGCAGCGGTTTGGGAGTTAACATCAAAATTACATTTCTCGGCCATATCGCATAGATCTCACTGTGAAAAGGCTTAAATGGCTTTTTTGACCTAAGTTTGAGGATTGCGCTAAAATCAAATGTCCTAGAACCAAATTTCCACATGTAACTACTAGATTGTGATACAATACACTAATGGGTGAAGTTTGGTTGACTTCTGCGCAGCGGTTTGGGAGTTAACATCAAAATTACATTTCTCGGCCATATCGCATAGATCTCACTGTGAAAAGGCTTAAATGGCTTTTTTGACCTAAGTTTAATAATTGCGCTCAAACCAAATGTCCTAGAACGAAATTTTCAAATGTAACTACTAGAATGTGATACAATACACTATTGGGTGAAGTTTGGTTGACTTCTGCGCAGCGGTTTGGGAGTTAACATCAAAATTACATTTCTCGGCCATATCGCATAGATCTCACTGTGAAAAGGCTTAAATGGCTTTTTTGACCTAAGTTTGAGGATGGCGCTCAAATCAAATGTCCTAGAACCAAATTTCCACATGTAACTACTAGATTGTGATACAATACACTAATGGGTGAAGTTTGGTTTACTTCTGCGCAGCGGTTTGGGAGTTAACATCAAAATTACATTTCTCGGCCATATCGCATAGATCTCACTGTGAAAAGGCTTAAATGGCTTTTTTGACCTAAGTTTAATAATTGCGCTCAAACCAAATGTCCTTGAACGAAATTTTAAAATGTAACTACTAGAATGTGATACAATACACTATTGGGTGAAGTTTGGTTGACTTCTGCGCAGCGGTTTGGGAGTTAACATCAAAATTACATTTCTCGGCCATATCGCATAGATCTCACTGTGAAAAGGCTTAAATGGCTTTTTTGACCTAAGTTTGAGGATTGCGCTCAAATCAAATGTCCTATAACCAAATTTCCACATGTAACTACTAGATTGTGATACAATACACTAATGGGTGAAGTTTGGTTGACTTCTGCGCAGCGGTTTGGGAGTTAACATCAAAATTACATTTCTCGGCCATATCGCATAGATCTCACTGTGAAAAGGCTTAAATGGCTTTTTTGACCTAAGTTTGAGGATTGCGCTCAAACAAAATGTCCTAGAACAAAATTTTCAAATGTAACTACTAGATTGTGATACAATACACTATTGGGTGAAGTTTGGTTGACTTCTGCGCAGCGGTTTGGGAGTTAACATCAAAATTACATTTCTCGGCCATATCGCATAGATCTCACTGTGAAAAGGCTTAAATGACTTTTTTAATTAAGTTTGATGATTGCGTTCAAACAAAATGTCCTAGAACAAAATTTTCAAATGTAACTACTAGATTGTGATACAATACACTATTGGGTGAAGTTTGGTTGACTTCTGCGCAGCGGTTTGGGAGTTAACATCAAAATTACATTTCTCGGCCATATCGCATAGATCTCACTGTGAAAAGGCTTAAATGGCTTTTTTGACCTAAGTTTGAGGATTGCGCTCAAACCAAATGTCCTAGAACGAAATTTTCAAATGTAACTACTAGAATGTGATACAATACACTATTGGGTGAAGTTTGGTTGACTTCTGCGCAGCGGTTTGGGAGTTAACATCAAAATTACATTTCTCGGCCATATCGCATAGATCTCACTGTGAAAAGGCTTAAATGGCTTTTTTGACCTAAGTTTGAGGATTGCGCTCGAATCAAATGTCCTAGAACCAAATTTCCACATGTAACTACTAGATTGTAATAAAATACACTAATGGGTGAAGTTTGGTTGACTTCTGCGCAGCGGTTTGGGAGTTAACATCAAAATTACATTTCTCGGCCATATCGCATAGATCTCACTGTGAAAAGGCTTAAATGACTTTTTTAATTAAGTTTGATGATTGCGCTCAAACAAAATTTCCTAGAACAAAATTTTCAAATGTAACTACTAGATTGTGATACAATACACTATTGGGTGAAGTTTGGTTGACTTCTGCGCAGCGGTTTGGGAGTTAACATCAAAATTACATTTCTCGGCCATATCGCATAGATCTCACTGTGAAAAGGCTTAAATGGCTTTTTTGACCTAAGTTTGAGGATTGCGCTCAAACAAAATGTCCTAGAACAAAATTTTCAAATGTAACTACTAGATTGTGATACAATACACTATTGGGTGAAGTTTGGTTGACTTCTGCGCAGCGGTTTGGGAGTTAACATCAAAATTACATTTCTCGGCCATATCGCATAGATCTCACTGTGAAAAGGCTTAAATGACTTTTTTAATTAAGTTTGATGATTGCGTTCAAACAAAATGTCCTAGAACAAAATTTTCAAATGTAACTACTAGATTGTGATACAATACACTATTGGGTGAAGTTTGGTTGACTTCTGCGCAGCGGTTTGGGAGTTAACATCAAAATTACATTTCTCGGCCATATCGCATAGATCTCACTGTGAAAAGGCTTAAATGGCTTTTTTGACCTAAGTTTAAAGATTGCGCTCAAACTAAATGTCCTAGAACGAAATTTTCAAATGTAACTACTAGATTGTGATACAATACACTAATGGGTGAAGTTTGGTTGACTTCTGCGCAGCGGTTTGGGAGTTAACATCAAAATTACATTTCTCGGCCATATCGCATAGATCTCACTGTGAAAAGGCTTAAATGGCTTTTTTGACCTAAGTTTGAGGATTGCGCTCAAATCAAATGTCCTATAACCAAATTTCCACATGTAACTACTAGATTGTGATACAATACACTAATGGGTGAAGTTTGGTTGACTTCTGCGCAGCGGTTTGGGAGTGAACATCAAAATTACATTTCTCGGCCATATCGCATAGATCTCACTGTGAAAAGGCTTAAATGGCTTTTTTGACCTAAGTTTGAGGATTGCGCTCAAATCAAATGTCCTAGAACCAAATTTCCACATGTAACTACTAGATTGTGATAAAATACACTAATGGGTGAAGTTTGGTTGACTTCTGCGCAGCGGTTTGGGAGTTAACATCAAAATTACATTTCTCGGCCATATCGCATAGATCTCACTGTGAAAAGGCTTTGACTTTTTTAATTAAGTTTGATGATTGCGCTCAAACAAAATTTCCTAGAACAAAATTTTCAAATGTAACTACTAGATTGTGATACAATACACTATTGGGTGAAGTTTGGTTGACTTCTGCGCAGCGGTTTGGGAGTTAACATCAAAATTACATTTCTCGGCCATATCGCATAGATCTCACTGTGAAAAGGCTTAAATGGCTTTTTTGACCTAAGTTTGAGGATTGCGCTCAAATCAAATGTCCTATAAACAAATTTCCACATGTAACTACTAGATTGTGATACAATACACTAATGGGTGAAGTTTGGTTGACTTCTGCGCAGCGGTTTGGGAGTTAACATCAAAATTACATTTCTCGGCCATATCGCATAGATCTCACTGTGAAAAGGCTTAAATGACTTTTTTAATTAAGTTTGATGATTGCGTTCAAACAAAATGTCCTAGAACAAAATTTTCAAATGTAACTACTAGATTGTGATACAATACACTATTGGGTGAAGTTTGGTTGACTTCTGCGCAGCGGTTTGGGAGTTAACATCAAAATTACATTTCTCGGCCATATCGCATAGATCTCACTGTGAAAAGGCTTAAATGGCTTTTTTGACCTAAGTTTGAGGATTGCGCTCAAATCAAATGTCCTAGAACCAAATTTCCACATGTAACTACTAGATTGTGATACAATACACTAATGGGTGAAGTTTGGTTTACTTCTGCGCAGCGGTTTGGGAGTTAACATCAAAATTACATTTCTCGGCCATATCGCATAGATCTCACTGTGAAAAGGCTTAAATGGCTTTTTTGACCTAAGTTTAATAATTGCGCTCAAACCAAATGTCCTAGAACGAAATTTTAAAATGTAACTACTAGAATGTGATACAATACACTAATGGGTGAAGTTTGGTTGACTTCTGCGCAGCGGTTTGGGAGTTAACATCAAAATTACATTTCTCGGCCATATCGCATATATCTCACTGTGAAAAGGCTTAAATGACTTTTTTGACCTAAGTTTGAGGATTGCGCTCAAACAAAATTTCCTAAAACAAAATTTTCAAATGTAACTACTAGATTGTGATACAATACACTATTGGGTGAAGTTTGGTTGACTTCTGCGCAGCGGTTTGGGAGTTAACATCAAAATTACATTTCTCGGCCATATCGCATAGATCTCACTGTGAAAAGGCTTAAATGACTTTTTTAATTAAGTTTGATGATTGCGTTCAAACAAAATGTCCTAGAACAAAATTTTCAAATGTAACTACTAGATTGTGATACAATACACTATTGGGTGAAGTTTGGTTGACTTCTGCGCAGCGGTTTGGTAGTTAACATCAAAATTACATTTCTCGGCCATATCGCATAGATCTCACTGTGAAAAGGCTTAAATGACTTTTTTAATTAGGTTTAATGATTGCGCTCAAACCAAATGTCCTAGAACGAAATTTTCAAATGTAACTACTAGAATGTGATACAATACACTATTGGGTGAAGTTTGGTTGACTTCTGCGCAGCGGTTTGGGAGTTAACATCAAAATTACATTTCTCGGCCATATCGCATAGATCTCACTGTGAAAAGGCTTAAATGGCTTTTTTGACCTAAGTTTGAGGATTGCGCTCAAACCAAATGTCCTAGAACGAAATTTTCAAATGTAACTACTAGAATGTGATACAATACACTATTGGGTGAAGTTTGGTTGACTTCTGCGCAGCGGTTTGGGAGTTAACATCAAAATTACATTTCTCGGCCATATCGCATAGATCTCACTGTGAAAAGGCTTAAATGGCTTTTTTGACCTAAGTTTGAGGATTGCGCTCAAATCAAATGTCCTAGAACCAAATTTCCACATGTAACTACTAGATTGTGATAAAATACACTATTGGGTGAAGTTTGGTTGACTTCTGCGCAGCGGTTTGAGAGTTAACATCAAAATTACATTTCTCGGCCATATCGCATAGATCTCACTGTGAAAAGGCTTAAATGGCTTTTTTTACCTAAGTTTGAGGATTGCGCTCAAACCAAATGTCCTAGAACGAAATTTTCAAATGTAACTACTAGAATGTGATACAATACACTATTGGGTGAAGTTTGGTTGACTTCTGCGCAGCGGTTTGGGAGTTAACATCAAAATTACATTTCTCGGCCATATCGCATAGATCTCACTGTGAAAAGGCTTAAATGGCTTTTTTGACCTAAGTTTGAGGATTGCGCTCAAACCAAATGTCCTAGAACGAAATTTTCAAATGTAACTACTAGAATGTGATACAATACACTATTGGGTGAAGTTTGGTTGACTTCTGCGCAGCGGTTTGGGAGTTAACATCAAAATTACATTTCTCGGCCATATCGCATAGATCTCACTGTGAAAAGGCTTAAATGGCTTTTTTGACCTAAGTTTGAGGATTGCGCTCAAATCAAATGTCCTAGAACCAAATTTCCACATGTAACTACTAGATTGTGATAAAATACACTAATGGGTGAAGTTTGGTTGACTTCTGCGCAGCGGTTTGGGAGTTAACATCAAAATTACATTTCTCGGCCATATCGCATAGATCTCACTGTGAAAAGGCTTAAATGGCTTTTTTGACCTAAGTTTGAGGATTGCGCTCAAACCAAATGTCCTAGAACGAAATTTTCAAATGTAACTACTAGAATGTGATACAATACACTATTGGGTGAAGTTTGGTTGACTTCTGCGCAGCGGTTTGGGAGTTAACATCAAAATTACATTTCTCGGCCATATCGCATAGATCTCACTGTGAAAAGGCTTAAATGGCTTTTTTGACCTAAGTTTGAGGATTGCGCTCAAATCAAATGTCCTAGAACCAAATTTCCACATGTAACTACTAGATTGTGATAAAATACACTAATGGGTGAAGTTTGGTTGACTTCTGCGCAGCGGTTTGGGAGTTAACATCAAAATTACATTTCTCGGCCATATCGCATAGATCTCACTGTGAAAAGGCTTAAATGACTTTTTTAATTAAGTTTGATGATTGCGCTCAAACAAAATTTCCTAGAACAAAATTTTCAAATGTAACTACTAGATTGTGATACAATACACTATTGGGTGAAGTTTGGTTGACTTCTGCGCAGCGGTTTGGGAGTTAACATCAAAATTACATTTCTCGGCCATATCGCATAGATCTCACTGTGAAAAGGCTTAAATGGCTTTTTTGACCTAAGTTTGAGGATTGCGCTCAAACCAAATGTCCTAGAACGAAATTTTCAAATGTAACTACTAGAATGTGATACAATACACTATTGGGTGAAGTTTGGTTGACTTCTGCGCAGCGGTTTGGGAGTTAACATCAAAATTACATTTCTCGGCCATATCGCATAGATCTCACTGTGAAAAGGCTTAAATGGCTTTTTTGACCTAAGTTTGAGGATTGCGCTCAAATCAAATGTCCTAGAACCAAATTTCCACATGTAACTACTAGATTGTGATAAAATACACTATTGGGTGAAGTTTGGTTGACTTCTGCGCAGCGGTTTGAGAGTTAACATCAAAATTACATTTCTCGGCCATATCGCATAGATCTCACTGTGAAAAGGCTTAAATGGCTTTTTTTACCTAAGTTTGAGGATTGCGCTCAAACCAAATGTCCTAGAACGAAATTTTCAAATGTAACTACTAGAATGTGATACAATACACTATTGGGTGAAGTTTGGTTGACTTCTGCGCAGCGGTTTGGGAGTTAACATCAAAATTACATTTCTCGGCCATATCGCATAGATCTCACTGTGAAAAGGCTTAAATGGCTTTTTTGACCTAAGTTTGAGGATTGCGCTCAAATCAAATGTCCTATAACCAAATTTCCACATGTAACTACTAGATTGTGATACAATACACTAATGGGTGAAGTTTGGTTGACTTCTGCGCAGCGGTTTGGGAGTTAACAACAAAATTACATTTCTCGGCCATATCGCATAGATCTCACTGTGAAAAGGCTTAAATGACTTTTTTAATTAAGTTTGATGATTGCGTTCAAACAAAATGTCCTAGAACAAAATTTTCAAATGTAACTACTAGATTGTGATACAATACACTATTGGGTGAAGTTTGGTTGACTTCTGCGCAGCGGTTTGGGAGTTAACATCAAAATTACATTTCTCGGCCATATCGCATAGATCTCACTGTGAAAAGGCTTAAATGGCTTTTTTGACCTAAGTTTGAGGATTGCGCTCAAACCAAATGTCCTAGAACGAAACAAATGTAACTACTAGATTGTGATACAATACACTATTGGGTGAAGTTTGGTTGACTTCTGCGCAGCGGTTTGGGAGTTAACATCAAATTTACATTTCTCGGCCATATCGCATAGATCTCACTGTGAAAAGGCTTAAATGACTTTTTTAATTAAGTTTGATGATTGCGTTCAAACAAAATGTCCTAGAACAAAATTTTCAAATGTAAGTACTAGATTGTGATACAATACACTATTGGGTGAAGTTTGGTTGACTTCTGCGCAGCGGTTTGGGAGTTAACATCAAAATTACATTTCTCGGCCATATCGCATAGATCTCACTGTGAAAAGGCTTAAATGGCTTTTTTGACCTAAGTTTGAGGATTGCGCTCAAACCAAATGTCCTAGAACGAAATTTTCAAATGTAACTACTAGAATGTGATACAATACACTATTGGGTGAAGTTTGGTTGACTTCTGCGCAGCGGTTTGGGAGTTAACATCAAAATTACATTTCTCGGCCATATCGCATAGATCTCACTGTGAAAAGGCTTAAATGGCTTTTTTGACCTAAGTTTGAGGACTGCGCTCAAATCAAATGTCCTAGAACCAAATTTCCACATGTAACTACTAGATTGTGATAAAATACACTAATGGGTGAAGTTTGGTTGACTTCTGCGCAGCGGTTTGGGAGTTAACATCAAAATTACATTTCTCGGCCATATCGCATAGATCTCACTGTGAAAAGGCTTAAATGACTTTTTTAATTAAGTTTGATGATTGCGCTCAAACAAAATTTCCTAGAACAAAATTTTCAAATGTAACTACTAGATTGTGATACAATACACTATTGGGTGAAGTTTGGTTGACTTCTGCGCAGCGGTTTGGGAGTTAACATCAAAATTACATTTCGCGGCCATATCGCATAGATCTCACTGTGAAAAGGCTTAAATGGCTTTTTTGACCTAAGTTTGAGGATTGCGCTCAAACCAAATGTCCTAGAACGAAATTTTCAAATGTAACTACTAGAATGTGATACAATACACTATTGGGTGAAGTTTGGTTGACTTCTGCGCAGCGGTTTGGGAGTTAACATCAAAATTACATTTCTCGGCCATATCGCATAGATCTCACTGTGAAAAGGCTTAAATGGCTTTTTTGACCTAAGTTTGAGGATTGCGCTCAAATCAAATGTCCTAGAACCAAATTTCCACATGTAACTACTAGATTGTGATAAAATACACTAATGGGTGAAGTTTGGTTGACTTCTGCGCAGCGGTTTGGGAGTTAACATCAAAATTACATTTCTCGGCCATATCGCATAGATCTCACTGTGAAAAGGCTTAAATGACTTTTTTAATTAAGTTTGATGATTGCGCTCAAACAAAATTTCCTAGAACAAAATTTTCAAATGTAACTACTAGATTGTGATACAATACACTATTGGGTGAAGTTTGGTTGACTTCTGCGCAGCGGTTTGGGAGTTAACATCAAAATTACATTTCTCGGCCATATCGCATAGATCTCACTGTGAAAAGGCTTAAATGGCTTTTTTGACCTAAGTTTGAGGATTGCGCTCAAATCAAATGTCCTATAACCAAATTTCCACATGTAACTACTAGATTGTGATACAATACACTAATGGGTGAAGTTTGGTTGACTTCTGCGCAGCGGTTTGGGAGTTAACATCAAAATTACATTTCTCGGCCATATCGCATAGATCTCACTGTGAAAAGGCTTAAATGACTTTTTTAATTAAGTTTGATGATTGCGTTCAAACAAAATGTCCTAGAACAAAATTTTTAAATGTAACTACTAGATTGTGATACAATACACTATTGGGTGAAGTTTGGTTGACTTCTGCTCAGCGGTTTGGGAGTTAACATCAAAATTACATTTCTCGGCCATATCGCATAGATCTCACTGTGAAAAGGCTTAAATGGCTTTTTTGACCTAAGTTTGAGGATTGCGCTCAAATCAAATGTCCTAGAACCAAATTTCCACATGTAATTACTAGATTATGATACAATACACTAATGGGTGAAGTTTGGTTGACTTCTGCGCAGCGGTTTGGGAGTTAACATCAAAATTACATTTCTCGGCCATATCGCATAGATCTCACTGTGAAAAGGCTTAAATGACTTTTTTAATTAAGGTTGATGATTGCGCTCAAACAAAATTTCCTAGAACAAAATTTTCAAATGTAACTACTAGATTGTGATACAATACACTATTGGGTGAAGTTTGGTTGACTTCTGCGCAGCGGTTTGGGAGTTAACATCAAAATTACATTTCTCGGCCATATCGCATAGATCTCACTGTGAAAAGGCTTAAATGACTTTTTTAATTAAGTTTGATGATTGCGTTCAAACAAAATGTCCTAGAACAAAATTTTCAAATGTAACTACTAGATTGTGATACAATACACTATTGGGTGAAGTTTGGTTGACTTCTGCGCAGCGGTTTGGGAGTTAACATCAAAATTACATTTCTCGGCCATATCGCATAGATCTCAATGTGAAAAGGCTTAAATGGCTTTTTTGACCTAAGTTTGAGGATTGCGCTCAAACAAAATGTCCTAGAACAAAATTTTCAAATGTAACTACTAGATTGTGATACAATACACTATTGGGTGAAGTTTGGTTGACTTCTGCGCAGCGGTTTGGGAGTTAACATCAAAATTACATTTCTCGGCCATATCGCATAGATCTCACTGTGAAAAGGCTTAAATGACTTTTTTAATTAAGTTTGATGATTGCGTTCAAACAAAATGTCCTAGAACAAAATTTTCAAATGTAACTACTAGATTGTGATACAATACACTATTGGGTGAAGTTTGGTTGACTTCTGCGCAGCGGTTTGGGAGTTAACATCAAAATTACATTTCTCGGCCATATCGCATAGATCTCACTGTGAAAAGGCTTAAATGGCTTTTTTGACCTAAGTTTGAGGATTGCGCTCAAACCAAATGTCCTAGAACGAAATTTTCAAATGTAACTACTAGAATGTGATACAATACACTATTGGGTGAAGTTTGGTTGACTTCTGCGCAGCGGTTTGGGAGTTAACATCAAAATTACATTTCTCGGCCATATCGCATAGATCTCACTGTGAAAAGGCTTAAATGGCTTTTTTGACCTAAGTTTGAGGATTGCGCTCAAATCAAATGTCCTAGAACCAAATTTCCACATGTAACTACTAGATTGTGATAAAATACACTAATGGGTGAAGTTTGGTTGACTTCTGCGCAGCGGTTTGGGAGTTAACATCAAAATTACATTTCTCGGCCATATCGCATAGATCTCACTGTGAAAAGGCTTAAATGACTTTTTTAATTAAGTTTGATGATTGCGCTCAAACAAAATTTCCTAGAACAAAATTTTCAAATGTAACTACTAGATTGTGATACAATACACTATTGGGTGAAGTTTGGTTGACTTCTGCGCAGCGGTTTGGGAGTTAACATCAAAATTACATTTCTCGGCCATATCGCATAGATCTCACTGTGAAAAGGCTTAAATGGCTTTTTTGACCTAAGTTTGAGGATTGCGCTCAAATCAAATGTCCTATAACCAAATTTCCACATGTAACTACTAGATTGTGATAGAATACACTAATGGGTGAAGTTTGGTTGACTTCTGCGCAGCGGTTTGGGAGTTAACATCAAAATTACATTTCTCGGCCATATCGCATAGATCTCACTGTGAAAAGGCTTAAATGACTTTTTTAATTAGGTTTGATGATTGCGTTCAAACAAAATGTCCTAGAACAAAATTTTTAAATGTAACTACTAGATTGTGATACAATACACTATTGGGTGAAGTTTGGTTGACTTCTGCGCAGCGGTTTGGGAGTTAACATCAAAATTACATTTCTCGGCCATATCGCATAGATCTCACTGTGAAAAGGCTTAAATGGCTTTTTTGACCTAAGTTTGAGGATTGCGCTCAAATCAAATGTCCTAGAACCAAATTTCCACATGTAACTACTAGATTGTGATAAAATACACTAATGGGTGAAGTTTGGTTGACTTCTGCGCAGCGGTTTGGGAGTTAACATCAAAATTACATTTCTCGGCCATATCGCATAGATCTCACTGTGAAAAGGCTTAAATGACTTTTTTAATTAAGTTTGATGATTGCGCTCAAACAAAATTTTCTAGAACAAAATTTTCAAATGTAACTACTAGATTGTGATACAATACACTATTGGGTGAAGTTTGGTTGACTTCTGCGCAGCGGTTTGGGAGTTAACATCAAAATTACATTTCTCGGCCATATCGCATAGATCTCACTGTGAAAAGGCTTAAATGACTTTTTTAATTAAGTTTGATGATTGCGTTCAAACAAAATGTCCTAGAACAAAATTTTCAAATGTAACTACTAGATTGTGATACAATACACTATTGGGTGAAGTTTGGTTGACTTCTGCGCAGCGGTTTGAGAGTTAACATCAAAATTACATTTCTCGGCCATATCGCATAGATCTCACTGTGAAAAGGCTTAAATGGCTTTTTTGACCTAAGTTTGAGGATTGCGCTCAAACAAAATGTCCTAGAACAAAATTTTCAAATGTAACTACTAGATTGTGATACAATACACTATTGGGTGAAGTTTGGTTGACTTCTGCGCAGCGGTTTGGGAGTTAACATCAAAATTACATTTCTCGGCCATATCGCATAGATCTCACTGTGAAAAGGCTTAAATGACTTTTTTGACCTAAGTTTGAGGATTGCGCTCAAACCAAAAGTCCTAGAACGAAATTTTCAAATGTAACTACTAGAATGTGATACAATACACTATTGGGTGAAGTTTGGTTGACTTCTGCGCAGCGGTTTGGGAGTTAACATCAAAATTACATTTCTCGGCCATATCGCATAGATCTCACTGTGAAAAGGCTTAAATGGCTTTTTTGACCTAAGTTTGAGGATTGCGCTCAAATCAAATGTCCTAGAACCAAATTTCCACATGTAACTACTAGATTGTGATAAAATACACTAATGGGTGAAGTTTGGTTGACTTCTGCGCAGCGGTTTGGGAGTTAACATCAAAATTACATTTCTCGGCCATATCGCATAGATCTCACTGTGAAAAGGCTTAAATGACTTTTTTAATTAAGTTTGATGATTGCGTCCAAACAAAATGTCCTAGAACAAAATTTTTAAATGTAACTACTAGATTGTGATACAATACACTATTGGGTGAAGTTTGGTTGACTTCTGCGCAGCGGTTTGGGAGTTAACATCAAAATTACATTTCTCGGCCATATCGCATAGATCTCACTGTGAAAAGGCTTAAATGGCTTTTTTGACCTAAGTTTGAGGATTGCGCTCAAATCAAATGTCCTAGAACAAAATTTTCAAATGTAACTACTAGATTGTGATACAATACACTATTGGGTGAAGTTTGGTTGACTTCTGCGCAGCGGTTTGGGAGTTAACATCAAAATTACATTTCTCGGCCATATCGCATAGATCTCACTGTGAAAAGGCTTAAATGGCTTTTTTGACCTAAGTTTGAGGATTGCGCTCAACTCAAATGTCCTATAACCAAATTTTCAAATGTAACTACTAGATTGTGATACAATACACTATTGGGTGAAGTTTGGTTGACTTCTGCGCAGCGGTTTGGGAGTTAACATCAAAATTACATTTCTCGGCCATATCGCATAGATCTCACTGTGAAAAGGCTTAAATGACTTTTTTAATTAAGTTTGATGATTGCGTTCAAACAAAATGTCCTAGAACAAAATTTTCAAATGTAACTACTAGATTGTGATACAATACACTATTGGGTGAAGTTTGGTTGACTTCTGCGCAGCGGTTTGGGAGTTAACATCAAAATTACATTTCTCGGCCATATCGCATAGATCACACTGTGAAAAGGCTTAAATGGCTTTTTTGACCTAAGTTTGAGGATTGCGCTCAAATCAAATGTCCTAAAACCAAATTTCCACATGTAACTACTAGATTGTGATAAAATACACTAATGGGTGAAGTTTGGTTGACTTCTGCGCAGCGGTTTGGGAGTTAACATCAAAATTACATTTCTCGGCCATATCGCATAGATCTCACTGTGAAAAGGCTTAAATGACTTTTTTAATTAAGTTTGATGATTGCGCTCAAACAAAATTTCCTTGAACAAAATTTTCAAATGTAACTACTAGATTGTGATACAATACACTATTGGGTGAAGTTTGGTTGACTTCTGCGCAGCGGTTTGGGAGTTAACATCAAAATTACATTTCTCGGCCATATCGCATAGATCTCACTGTGAAAAGGCTTAAATGATTTTTTTAATTAAGTTTGATGATTGCGTTCAAACAAAATGTCCTAGAACAAAATTTTCAAATGTAACTACTAGATTGTGATACAATACACTATTGGGTGAAGTTTGGTTGACTTCTGCGCAGCGGTTTGGGAGTTAACATCAAAATTACATTTCTCGGCCATATCGCATAGATCTCACTGTGAAAAGGCTTAAATGGCTTTTTTGACCTAAGTTTAAAGATTGCGCTCAAACCAAATGTCCTAGAACGAAATTTTCAAATGTAACTACTAGATTGTGATACAATACACTAATGGGTGAAGTTTGGTTGACTTCTGCGCAGCGGTTTGGGAGTTAACATCAAAATTACATTTCTCGGCCATATCGCATAGATCTCACTGTGAAAAGGCTTAAATGGCTTTTTTGACCTAAGTTTGAGGATTGCGCTCAAATCAAATGTCCTATAACCAAATTTCCACATGTAACTACTAGATTGTGATACAATACACTAATGGGTGAAGTTTGGTTGTCTTCTGCGCAGCGGTCTGGGAGTGAACATCAAAATTACATTTCTCGGCCATATCGCATATATCTCACTGTGAAAAGGCTTAAATGACTTTTTTAATTAAGTTTGATGATTGCGCTCAAACAAAATTTCCTAAAACAAAATTTTCAAATGTAACTACTAGATTGTGATACAATACACTATTGGGTGAAGTTTGGTTGACTTCTGCGCAGCGGTTTGGGAGTTAACATCAAAATTACATTTCTCGGCCATATCGCATAGATCTCACTGTGAAAAGGCTTAAATTACTTTTTTAATTAAGTTTGATGATTGCGTTCAAACAAAATGTCCTAGAACAACATTTTTAAATGTAACTACTAGATTGTGATACAATACACTATTGGGTGAAGTTTGGTTGACTTCTGCGCAGCGGTTTGGTAGTTAACATCAAAATTACATTTCTCGGCCATATCGCATAGATCTCACTGTGAAAAGGCTTAAATGACTTTTTTAATTAAGTTTAATGATTGCGCTCAAACCAAATGTCCTAGAACCAAATTTCCACATGTAACTACTAGATTGTGATACAATACACTAATGGGTGAAGTTTGGTTGACTTCTGCGCAGCGGTTTGGGAGTTAACATCAAAATTACATTTCTCGGCCATATCGCATAGATCTCACTGTGAAAAGGCTTAAATGACTTTTTTGACCTAAGTTTGAGGATTGCGCTCAAATCAAATGTCCTAGAACCAAATTTCCACATGTAACTACTAGATTGTGATACAATACACTCATGGGTGAAGTTTGGTTTACTTCTGCGCAGCGGTTTGGGAGTTAACATCAAAATTACATTTCTCGGCCATATCGCATAGATCTCACTGTGAAAAGGCTTAAATGGCTTTTTTGACCTAAGTTTAATAATTGCGCTCAAACCAAATGTCCTAGAACGAAATTTTAAAATGTAACTACTAGAATGTGATACAATACACTATTGGGTGAAGTTTGGTTGACTTCTGCGCAGCGGTTTGGGAGTTAACATCAAAATTACATTTCTCGGCCATATCGCATAGATCTCACTGTGAAAAGGCTTAAATGGCTTTTTTGACCTAAGTTTGAGGACTGCGCTCAAATCAAATGTCCTAGAACCAAATTTCCACATGTAACTACTAGATTGTGATACAATACACTAATGGGTGAAGTTTCGTTGACTTCTGCGCAGCGGTTTGGGAGTTAACATCAAAATTACATTTCTCGGCCATATCGCATAGATCTCACTGTGAAAAGGCTTAAATGACTTTTTTAATTAAGTTTGATGATTGCGCTCAAACAAAATTTCCTAGAACAAAATTTTCAAATGTAACTACTAGATTGTGATACAATACACTATTGGGTGAAGTTTGGTTGACTTCTGCGCAGCGGTTTGGGAGTTAACATCAAAATTACATTTCTCGGCCATATCGCATAGATCTCACTGTGAAAAGGCTTAAATGGCTTTTTTGACCTAAGTTTGAGGATTGCGCTAAAATCAAATGTCCTAGAACCAAATTTCCACATGTAACTACTAGATTGTGATACAATACACTAATGGGTGAAGTTTGGTTGACTTCTGCGCAGCGGTTTGGGAGTTAACATCAAAATTACATTTCTCGGCCATATCGCATAGATCTCACTGTGAAAAGGCTTAAATGGCTTTTTTGACCTAAGTTTAATAATTGCGCTCAAACCAAATGTCCTAGAACGAAATTTTCAAATGTAACTACTAGAATGTGATACAATACACTATTGGGTGAAGTTTGGTTGACTTCTGCGCAGCGGTTTGGGAGTTAACATCAAAATTACATTTCTCGGCCATATCGCATAGATCTCACTGTGAAAAGGCTTAAATGGCTTTTTTGACCTAAGTTTGAGGATTGCGCTCAACTCAAATGTCCTATAACCAAATTTTCAAATGTAACTACTAGATTGTGATACAATACACTATTGGGTGAAGTTTGGTTGACTTCTGCGCAGCGGTTTGGGAGTTAACATCAAAATTACATTTCTCGGCCATATCGCATAGATCTCACTGTGAAAAGGCTTAAATGACTTTTTTAATTAAGTTTGATGATTGCGTTCAAACAAAATGTCCTAGAACAAAATTTTCAAATGTAACTACTAGATTGTGATACAATACACTATTGGGTGAAGTTTGGTTGACTTCTGCGCAGCGGTTTGGGAGTTAACATCAAAATTACATTTCTCGGCCATATCGCATAGATCACACTGTGAAAAGGCTTAAATGGCTTTTTTGACCTAAGTTTGAGGATTGCGCTCAAATCAAATGTCCTAAAACCAAATTTCCACATGTAACTACTAGATTGTGATAAAATACACTAATGGGTGAAGTTTGGTTGACTTCTGCGCAGCGGTTTGGGAGTTAACATCAAAATTACATTTCTCGGCCATATCGCATAGATCTCACTGTGAAAAGGCTTAAATGACTTTTTTAATTAAGTTTGATGATTGCGCTCAAACAAAATTTCCTTGAACAAAATTTTCAAATGTAACTACTAGATTGTGATACAATACACTATTGGGTGAAGTTTGGTTGACTTCTGCGCAGCGGTTTGGGAGTTAACATCAAAATTACATTTCTCGGCCATATCGCATAGATCTCACTGTGAAAAGGCTTAAATGACTTTTTTAATTAAGTTTGATGATTGCGTTCAAACAAAATGTCCTAGAACAAAATTTTCAAATGTAACTACTAGATTGTGATACAATACACTATTGGGTGAAGTTTGGTTGACTTCTGCGCAGCGGTTTGGGAGTTAACATCAAAATTACATTTCTCGGCCATATCGCATAGATCTCACTGTGAAAAGGCTTAAATGGCTTTTTTGACCTAAGTTTAAAGATTGCGCTCAAACCAAATGTCCTAGAACGAAATTTTCAAATGTAACTACTAGATTGTGATACAATACACTAATGGGTGAAGTTTGGTTGACTTCTGCGCAGCGGTTTGGGAGTTAACATCAAAATTACATTTCTCGGCCATATCGCATAGATCTCACTGTGAAAAGGCTTAAATGGCTTTTTTGACCTAAGTTTGAGGATTGCGCTCAAATCAAATGTCCTATAACCAAATTTCCACATGTAACTACTAGATTGTGATACAATACACTAATGGGTGAAGTTTGGTTGTCTTCTGCGCAGCGGTCTGGGAGTGAACATCAAAATTACATTTCTCGGCCATATCGCATATATCTCACTGTGAAAAGGCTTAAATGACTTTTTTAATTAAGTTTGATGATTGCGCTCAAACAAAATTTCCTAAAACAAAATTTTCAAATGTAACTACTAGATTGTGATACAATACACTATTGGGTGAAGTTTGGTTGACTTCTGCGCAGCGGTTTGGGAGTTAACATCAAAATTACATTTCTCGGCCATATCGCATAGATCTCACTGTGAAAAGGCTTAAATGACTTTTTTAATTAAGTTTGATGATTGCGTTCAAACAAAATTTTCTAGAACAACATTTTTAAATGTAACTACTAGATTGTGATACAATACACTATTGGGTGAAGTTTGGTTGACTTCTGCGCAGCGGTTTGGTAGTTAACATCAAAATTACATTTCTCGGCCATATCGCATAGATCTCACTGTGAAAAGGCTTAAATGACTTTTTTAATTAAGTTTAATGATTGCGCTCAAACCAAATGTCCTAGAACCAAATTTCCACATGTAACTACTAGATTGTGATACAATACACTAATGGGTGAAGTTTGGTTGACTTCTGCGCAGCGGTTTGAGAGTTAACATCAAAATTACATTTCTCGGCCATATCGCATAGATCTCACTGTGAAAAGGCTTAAATGGCTTTTTTGACCTAAGTTTGAGGATTGCGCTCAAACAAAATGTCCTAGAACAAAATTTTCAAATGTAACTACTAGATTGTGATACAATACACTATTGGGTGAAGTTTGGTTGACTTCTGCGCAGCGGTTTGGGAGTTAACATCAAAATTACATTTCTCGGCCATATCGCATAGATCTCACTGTGAAAAGGCTTAAATGGCTTTTTTGACCTAAGTTTAATAATTGCGCTCAAACCAAATGTCCTAGAACGAAATTTTAAAATGTAACTACTAGAATGTGATACAATACACTATTGGGTGAAGTTTGGTTGACTTCTGCGCAGCGGTTTGGGAGTTAACATCAAAATTACATTTCTCGGCCATATCGCATAGATCTCACTGTGAAAAGGCTTAAATGGCTTTTTTGACCTAAGTTTGAGGACTGCGCTCAAATCAAATGTCCTAGAACCAAATTTCCACATGTAACTACTAGATTGTGATACAATACACTAATGGGTGAAGTTTCGTTGACTTCTGCGCAGCGGTTTGGGAGTTAACATCAAAATTACATTTCTCGGCCATATCGCATAGATCTCACTGTGAAAAGGCTTAAATGACTTTTTTAATTAAGTTTGATGATTGCGCTCAAACAAAATTTCCTAGAACAAAATTTTCAAATGTAACTACTAGATTGTGATACAATACACTATTGGGTGAAGTTTGGTTGACTTCTGCGCAGCGGTTTGGGAGTTAACATCAAAATTACATTTCTCGGCCATATCGCATAGATCTCACTGTGAAAAGGCTTAAATGGCTTTTTTGACCTAAGTTTGAGGATTGCGCTAAAATCAAATGTCCTAGAACCAAATTTCCACATGTAACTACTAGATTGTGATACAATACACTAATGGGTGAAGTTTGGTTGACTTCTGCGCAGCGGTTTGGGAGTTAACATCAAAATTACATTTCTCGGCCATATCGCATAGATCTCACTGTGAAAAGGCTTAAATGGCTTTTTTGACCTAAGTTTAATAATTGCGCTCAAACCAAATGTCCTAGAACGAAATTTTCAAATGTAACTACTAGAATGTGATACAATACACTATTGGGTGAAGTTTGGTTGACTTCTGCGCAGCGGTTTGGGAGTTAACATCAAAATTACATTTCTCGGCCATATCGCATAGATCTCACTGTGAAAAGGCTTAAATGGCTTTTTTGACCTAAGTTTGAGGATGGCGCTCAAATCAAATGTCCTAGAACCAAATTTCCACATGTAACTACTAGATTGTGATACAATACACTAATGGGTGAAGTTTGGTTTACTTCTGCGCAGCGGTTTGGGAGTTAACATCAAAATTACATTTCTCGGCCATATCGCATAGATCTCACTGTGAAAAGGCTTAAATGGCTTTTTTGACCTAAGTTTAATAATTGCGCTCAAACCAAATGTCCTTGAACGAAATTTTAAAATGTAACTACTAGAATGTGATACAATACACTATTGGGTGAAGTTTGGTTGACTTCTGCGCAGCGGTTTGGGAGTTAACATCAAAATTACATTTCTCGGCCATATCGCATAGATCTCACTGTGAAAAGGCTTAAATGGCTTTTTTGACCTAAGTTTGAGGATTGCGCTCAAATCAAATGTCCTATAACCAAATTTCCACATGTAACTACTAGATTGTGATACAATACACTAATGGGTGAAGTTTGGTTGACTTCTGCGCAGCGGTTTGGGAGTTAACATCAAAATTACATTTCTCGGCCATATCGCATAGATCTCACTGTGAAAAGGCTTAAATGGCTTTTTTGACCTAAGTTTGAGGATTGCGCTCAAACAAAATGTCCTAGAACAAAATTTTCAAATGTAACTACTAGATTGTGATACAATACACTATTGGGTGAAGTTTGGTTGACTTCTGCGCAGCGGTTTGGGAGTTAACATCAAAATTACATTTCTCGGCCATATCGCATAGATCTCACTGTGAAAAGGCTTAAATGACTTTTTTAATTAAGTTTGATGATTGCGTTCAAACAAAATGTCCTAGAACAAAATTTTCAAATGTAACTACTAGATTGTGATACAATACACTATTGGGTGAAGTTTGGTTGACTTCTGCGCAGCGGTTTGGGAGTTAACATCAAAATTACATTTCTCGGCCATATCGCATAGATCTCACTGTGAAAAGGCTTAAATGACTTTTTTAATTAAGTTTGATGATTGCGTTCAAACAAAATGTCCTAGAACAAAATTTTCAAATGTAACTACTAGATTGTGATACAATACACTATTGGGTGAAGTTTGGTTGACTTCTGCGCAGCGGTTTGGGAGTTAACATCAAAATTACATTTCTCGGCCATATCGCATAGATCACACTGTGAAAAGGCTTAAATGGCTTTTTTGACCTAAGTTTGAGGATTGCGCTCAAATCAAATGTCCTAAAACCAAATTTCCACATGTAACTACTAGATTGTGATAAAATACACTAATGGGTGAAGTTTGGTTGACTTCTGCGCAGCGGTTTGGGAGTTAACATCAAAATTACATTTCTCGGCCATATCGCATAGATCTCACTGTGAAAAGGCTTAAATGGCTTTTTTGACCTAAGTTTGAGGATTGCGCTCAAATCAAATGTCCTAGAACAAAATTTTCAAATGTAACTACTAGATTGTGATACAATACACTATTGGGTGAAGTTTGGTTGACTTCTGCGCAGCGGTTTGGGAGTTAACATCAAAATTACATTTCTCGGCCATATCGCATAGATCTCACTGTGAAAAGGCTTAAATGGCTTTTTTGACCTAAGTTTGAGGATTGCGCTCAAATCAAATGTCCTATAACCAAATTTTCAAATGTAACTACTAGATTGTGATACAATACACTATTGGGTGAAGTTTGGTTGACTTCTGCGCAGCGGTTTGGGAGTTAACATCAAAATTACATTTCTCGGCCATATCGCATAGATCTCACTGTGAAAAGGCTTAAATGACTTTTTTAATTAAGTTTGATGATTGCGTTCAAACAAAATGTCCTAGAACAAAATTTTCAAATGTAACTACTAGATTGTGATACAATACACTATTGGGTGAAGTTTGGTTGACTTCTGCGCAGCGGTTTGGGAGTTAACATCAAAATTACATTTCTCGGCCATATCGCATAGATCACACTGTGAAAAGGCTTAAATGGCTTTTTTGACCTAAGTTTGAGGATTGCGCTCAAATCAAATGTCCTAAAACCAAATTTCCACATGTAACTACTAGATTGTGATAAAATACACTAATGGGTGAAGTTTGGTTGACTTCTGCGCAGCGGTTTGGGAGTTAACATCAAAATTACATTTCTCGGCCATATCGCATAGATCTCACTGTGAAAAGGCTTAAATGACTTTTTTAATTAAGTTTGATGATTGCGCTCAAACAAAATTTCCTTGAACAAAATTTTCAAATGTAACTACTAGATTGTGATACAATACACTATTGGGTGAAGTTTGGTTGACTTCTGCGCAGCGGTTTGGGAGTTAACATCAAAATTACATTTCTCGGCCATATCGCATAGATCTCACTGTGAAAAGGCTTAAATGACTTTTTTAATTAAGTTTGATGATTGCGTTCAAACAAAATGTCCTAGAACAAAATTTTCAAATGTAACTACTAGATTGTGATACAATACACTATTGGGTGAAGTTTGGTTGACTTCTGCGCAGCGGTTTGGGAGTTAACATCAAAATTACATTTCTCGGCCATATCGCATAGATCTCACTGTGAAAAGGCTTAAATGGCTTTTTTGACCTAAGTTTAAAGATTGCGCTCAAACCAAATGTCCTAGAACGAAATTTTCAAATGTAACTACTAGATTGTGATACAATACACTAATGGGTGAAGTTTGGTTGACTTCTGCGCAGCGGTTTGGGAGTTAACATCAAAATTACATTTCTCGGCCATATCGCATAGATCTCACTGTGAAAAGGCTTAAATGGCTTTTTTGACCTAAGTTTGAGGATTGCGCTCAAATCAAATGTCCTATAACCAAATTTCCACATGTAACTACTAGATTGTGATACAATACACTAATGGGTGAAGTTTGGTTGTCTTCTGCGCAGCGGTCTGGGAGTGAACATCAAAATTACATTTCTCGGCCATATCGCATATATCTCACTGTGAAAAGGCTTAAATGACTTTTTTAATTAAGTTTGATGATTGCGCTCAAACAAAATTTCCTAAAACAAAATTTTCAAATGTAACTACTAGATTGTGATACAATACACTATTGGGTGAAGTTTGGTTGACTTCTGCGCAGCGGTTTGGGAGTTAACATCAAAATTACATTTCTCGGCCATATCGCATAGATCTCACTGTGAAAAGGCTTAAATTACTTTTTTAATTAAGTTTGATGATTGCGTTCAAACAAAATGTCCTAGAACAACATTTTTAAATGTAACTACTAGATTGTGATACAATACACTATTGGGTGAAGTTTGGTTGACTTCTGCGCAGCGGTTTGGTAGTTAACATCAAAATTACATTTCTCGGCCATATCGCATAGATCTCACTGTGAAAAGGCTTAAATGACTTTTTTAATTAAGTTTAAAGATTGCGCTCAAACCAAATGTCCTAGAACCAAATTTCCACATGTAACTACTAGATTGTGATACAATACACTAATGGGTGAAGTTTGGTTGACTTCTGCGCAGCGGTTTGGGAGTTAACATCAAAATTACATTTCTCGGCCATATCGCATAGATCTCACTGTGAAAAGGCTTAAATGACTTTTTTGACCTAAGTTTGAGGATTGCGCTCAAATCAAATGTCCTAGAACCAAATTTCTACATGTAACTACTAGATTGTGATACAATACACTCATGGGTGAAGTTTGGTTTACTTCTGCGCAGCGGTTTGGGAGTTAACATCAAAATTACATTTCTCGGCCATATCGCATAGATCTCACTGTGAAAAGGCTTAAATGGCTTTTTTGACCTAAGTTTAATAATTGCGCTCAAACCAAATGTCCTAGAACGAAATTTTAAAATGTAACTACTAGAATGTGATACAATACACTATTGGGTGAAGTTTGGTTGACTTCTGCGCAGCGGTTTGGGAGTTAACATCAAAATTACATTTCTCGGCCATATCGCATAGATCTCACTGTGAAAAGGCTTAAATGGCTTTTTTGACCTAAGTTTGAGGACTGCGCTCAAATCAAATGTCCTAGAACCAAATTTCCACATGTAAATACTAGATTGTGATACAATACACTAATGGGTGAAGTTTCGTTGACTTCTGCGCAGCGGTTTGGGAGTTAACATCAAAATTACATTTCTCGGCCATATCGCATAGATCTCACTGTGAAAAGGCTTAAATGACTTTTTTAATTAAGTTTGATGATTGCGCTCAAACAAAATTTCCTAGAACAAAATTTTCAAATGTAACTACTAGATTGTGATACAATACACTATTGGGTGAAGTTTGGTTGACTTCTGCGCAGCGGTTTGGGAGTTAACATCAAAATTACATTTCTCGGCCATATCGCATAGATCTCACTGTGAAAAGGCTTAAATGGCTTTTTTGACCTAAGTTTGAGGATTGCGCTAAAATCAAATGTCCTAGAACCAAATTTCCACATGTAACTACTAGATTGTGATACAATACACTAATGGGTGAAGTTTGGTTGACTTCTGCGCAGCGGTTTGGGAGTTAACATCAAAATTACATTTCTCGGCCATATCGCATAGATCTCACTGTGAAAAGGCTTAAATGGCTTTTTTGACCTAAGTTTAATAATTGCGCTCAAACCAAATGTCCTAGAACGAAATTTTCAAATGTAACTACTAGAATGTGATACAATACACTATTGGGTGAAGTTTGGTTGACTTCTGCGCAGCGGTTTGGGAGTTAACATCAAAATTACATTTCTCGGCCATATCGCATAGATCTCACTGTGAAAAGGCTTAAATGGCTTTTTTGACCTAAGTTTGAGGATGGCGCTCAAATCAAATGTCCTAGAACCAAATTTCCACATGTAACTACTAGATTGTGATACAATACACTAATGGGTGAAGTTTGGTTTACTTCTGCGCAGCGGTTTGGGAGTTAACATCAAAATTACATTTCTCGGCCATATCGCATAGATCTCACTGTGAAAAGGCTTAAATGGCTTTTTTGACCTAAGTTTAATAATTGCGCTCAAACCAAATGTCCTTGAACGAAATTTTAAAATGTAACTACTAGAATGTGATACAATACACTATTGGGTGAAGTTTGGTTGACTTCTGCGCAGCGGTTTGGGAGTTAACATCAAAATTACATTTCTCGGCCATATCGCATAGATCTCACTGTGAAAAGGCTTAAATGGCTTTTTTGACCTAAGTTTGAGGATTGCGCTCAAATCAAATGTCCTATAACCAAATTTCCACATGTAACTACTAGATTGTGATACAATACACTAATGGGTGAAGTTTGGTTGACTTCTGCGCAGCGGTTTGGGAGTTAACATCAAAATTACATTTCTCGGCCATATCGCATAGATCTCACTGTGAAAAGGCTTAAATGGCTTTTTTGACCTAAGTTTGAGGATTGCGCTCAAACAAAATGTCCTAGAACAAAATTTTCAAATGTAACTACTAGATTGTGATACAATACACTATTGGGTGAAGTTTGGTTGACTTCTGCGCAGCGGTTTGGGAGTTAACATCAAAATTACATTTCTCGGCCATATCGCATAGATCTCACTGTGAAAAGGCTTAAATGACTTTTTTAATTAAGTTTGATGATTGCGTTCAAACAAAATGTCCTAGAACAAAATTTTCAAATGTAACTACTAGATTGTGATACAATACACTATTGGGTGAAGTTTGGTTGACTTCTGCGCAGCGGTTTGGGAGTTAACATCAAAATTACATTTCTCGGCCATATCGCATAGATCTCACTGTGAAAAGGCTTAAATGGCTTTTTTGACCTAAGTTTGAGGATTGCGCTCAAACCAAATGTCCTAGAACGAAATTTTCAAATGTAACTACTAGAATGTGATACAATACACTATTGGGTGAAGTTTGGTTGACTTCTGCGCAGCGGTTTGGGAGTTAACATCAAAATTACATTTCTCGGCCATATCGCATAGATCTCACTGTGAAAAGGCTTAAATGGCTTTTTTGACCTAAGTTTGAGGATTGCGCTCGAATCAAATGTCCTAGAACCAAATTTCCACATGTAACTACTAGATTGTAATAAAATACACTAATGGGTGAAGTTTGGTTGACTTCTGCGCAGCGGTTTGGGAGTTAACATCAAAATTACATTTCTCGGCCATATCGCATAGATCTCACTGTGAAAAGGCTTAAATGACTTTTTTAATTAAGTTTGATGATTGCGCTCAAACAAAATTTCCTAGAACAAAATTTTCAAATGTAACTACTAGATTGTGATACAATACACTATTGGGTGAAGTTTGGTTGACTTCTGCGCAGCGGTTTGGGAGTTAACATCAAAATTACATTTCTCGGCCATATCGCATAGATCTCACTGTGAAAAGGCTTAAATGGCTTTTTTGACCTAAGTTTGAGGATTGCGCTCAAACAAAATGTCCTAGAACAAAATTTTCAAATGTAACTACTAGATTGTGATACAATACACTATTGGGTGAAGTTTGGTTGACTTCTGCGCAGCGGTTTGGGAGTTAACATCAAAATTACATTTCTCGGCCATATCGCATAGATCTCACTGTGAAAAGGCTTAAATGACTTTTTTAATTAAGTTTGATGATTGCGTTCAAACAAAATGTCCTAGAACAAAATTTTCAAATGTAACTACTAGATTGTGATACAATACACTATTGGGTGAAGTTTGGTTGACTTCTGCGCAGCGGTTTGGGAGTTAACATCAAAATTACATTTCTCGGCCATATCGCATAGATCTCACTGTGAAAAGGCTTAAATGGCTTTTTTGACCTAAGTTTAAAGATTGCGCTCAAACTAAATGTCCTAGAACGAAATTTTCAAATGTAACTACTAGATTGTGATACAATACACTAATGGGTGAAGTTTGGTTGACTTCTGCGCAGCGGTTTGGGAGTTAACATCAAAATTACATTTCTCGGCCATATCGCATAGATCTCACTGTGAAAAGGCTTAAATGGCTTTTTTGACCTAAGTTTGAGGATTGCGCTCAAATCAAATGTCCTATAACCAAATTTCCACATGTAACTACTAGATTGTGATACAATACACTAATGGGTGAAGTTTGGTTGACTTCTGCGCAGCGGTTTGGGAGTGAACATCAAAATTACATTTCTCGGCCATATCGCATAGATCTCACTGTGAAAAGGCTTAAATGGCTTTTTTGACCTAAGTTTGAGGATTGCGCTCAAATCAAATGTCCTAGAACCAAATTTCCACATGTAACTACTAGATTGTGATAAAATACACTAATGGGTGAAGTTTGGTTGACTTCTGCGCAGCGGTTTGGGAGTTAACATCAAAATTACATTTCTCGGCCATATCGCATAGATCTCACTGTGAAAAGGCTTAAATGACTTTTTTAATTAGGTTTAATGATTGCGCTCAAACCAAATGTCCTAGAACGAAATTTTCAAATGTAACTACTAGAATGTGATACAATACACTATTGGGTGAAGTTTAGTTGACTTCTGCGCAGCGGTTTGGGAGTTAACATCAAAATTACATTTCTCGGCCATATCGCATAGATCTCACTGTGAAAAGGCTTAAATGGCTTTTTTGACCTAAGTTTGAGGATTGCGCTCAAATCAAATGTCCTATAACCAAATTTCCACATGTAACTACTAGATTGTGATACAATACACTAATGGGTGAAGTTTGGTTGACTTCTGCGCAGCGGTTTGGGAGTTAACATCAAAATTACATTTCTCGGCCATATCGCATAGATCTCACTGTGAAAAGGCTTAAATGACTTTTTTAATTAAGTTTGATGAATGCATTCAAACAAAATGTCCTAGAACAAAATTTTCAAATGTAACTACTAGATTGTGATACAATACACTATTGGGTGAAGTTTGGTTGACTTCTGCGCAGCGGTTTGGGAGTTAACATCAAAATTACATTTCTCGGCCATATCGCATAGATCTCACTGTGAAAAGGCTTAAATGGCTTTTTTGACCTAAGTTTGAGGATTGCGCTAAAATCAAATGTCCTAGAACCAAATTTCCACATGTAACTACTAGATTGTGATACAATACACTAATGGGTGAAGTTTGGTTTACTTCTGCGCAGCGGTTTGGGAGTTAACATCAAAATTACATTTCTCGGCCATATCGCATAGATCTCACTGTGAAAAGGCTTAAATGGCTTTTTTGACCTAAGTTTGAGGATTGCGCTAAAATCAAATGTCCTAGAACCAAATTTCCACATGTAACTACTAGATTGTGATACAATACACTAATGGGTGAAGTTTCGTTGACTTCTGCGCAGCGGTTTGGGAGTTAACATCAAAATTACATTTCTCGGCCATATCGCATAGATCTCACTGTGAAAAGGCTTAAATGACTTTTTTAATTAAGTTTGATGATTGCGCTCAAACAAAATTTCCTAGAACAAAATTTTCAAATGTAACTACTAGATTGTGATACAATACACTATTGGGTGAAGTTTGGTTGACTTCTGCGCAGCGGTTTGGGAGTTAACATCAAAATTACATTTCTCGGCCATATCGCATAGATCTCACTGTGAAAAGGCTTAAATGGCTTTTTTGACCTAAGTTTGAGGATTGCGCTAAAATCAAATGTCCTAGAACCAAATTTCCACATGTAACTACTAGATTGTGATACAATACACTAATGGGTGAAGTTTGGTTGACTTCTGCGCAGCGGTTTGGGAGTTAACATCAAAATTACATTTCTCGGCCATATCGCATAGATCTCACTGTGAAAAGGCTTAAATGGCTTTTTTGACCTAAGTTTAATAATTGCGCTCAAACCAAATGTCCTAGAACGAAATTTTCAAATGTAACTACTAGAATGTGATACAATACACTATTGGGTGAAGTTTGGTTGACTTCTGCGCAGCGGTTTGGGAGTTAACATCAAAATTACATTTCTCGGCCATATCGCATAGATCTCACTGTGAAAAGGCTTAAATGGCTTTTTTGACCTAAGTTTGAGGATGGCGCTCAAATCAAATGTCCTAGAACCAAATTTCCACATGTAACTACTAGATTGTGATACAATACACTAATGGGTGAAGTTTGGTTTACTTCTGCGCAGCGGTTTGGGAGTTAACATCAAAATTACATTTCTCGGCCATATCGCATAGATCTCACTGTGAAAAGGCTTAAATGGCTTTTTTGACCTAAGTTTAATAATTGCGCTCAAACCAAATGTCCTTGAACGAAATTTTAAAATGTAACTACTAGAATGTGATACAATACACTATTGGGTGAAGTTTGGTTGACTTCTGCGCAGCGGTTTGGGAGTTAACATCAAAATTACATTTCTCGGCCATATCGCATAGATCTCACTGTGAAAAGGCTTAAATGGCTTTTTTGACCTAAGTTTGAGGATTGCGCTCAAATCAAATGTCCTATAACCAAATTTCCACATGTAACTACTAGATTGTGATACAATACACTAATGGGTGAAGTTTGGTTGACTTCTGCGCAGCGGTTTGGGAGTTAACATCAAAATTACATTTCTCGGCCATATCGCATAGATCTCACTGTGAAAAGGCTTAAATGGCTTTTTTGACCTAAGTTTGAGGATTGCGCTCAAACAAAATGTCCTAGAACAAAATTTTCAAATGTAACTACTAGATTGTGATACAATACACTATTGGGTGAAGTTTGGTTGACTTCTGCGCAGCGGTTTGGGAGTTAACATCAAAATTACATTTCTCGGCCATATCGCATAGATCTCACTGTGAAAAGGCTTAAATGACTTTTTTAATTAAGTTTGATGATTGCGTTCAAACAAAATGTCCTAGAACAAAATTTTCAAATGTAACTACTAGATTGTGATACAATACACTATTGGGTGAAGTTTGGTTGACTTCTGCGCAGCGGTTTGGGAGTTAACATCAAAATTACATTTCTCGACCATATCGCATAGATCTCACTGTGAAAAGGCTTAAATGGCTTTTTTGACCTAAGTTTGAGGATTGCGCTCAAACCAAATGTCCTAGAACGAAATTTTCAAATGTAACTACTAGAATGTGATACAATACACTATTGGGTGAAGTTTGGTTGACTTCTGCGCAGCGGTTTGGGAGTTAACATCAAAATTACATTTCTCGGCCATATCGCATAGATCTCACTGTGAAAAGGCTTAAATGGCTTTTTTGACCTAAGTTTGAGGATTGCGCTCGAATCAAATGTCCTAGAACCAAATTTCCACATGTAACTACTAGATTGTAATAAAATACACTAATGGGTGAAGTTTGGTTGACTTCTGCGCAGCGGTTTGGGAGTTAACATCAAAATTACATTTCTCGGCCATATCGCATAGATCTCACTGTGAAAAGGCTTAAATGACTTTTTTAATTAAGTTTGATGATTGCGCTCAAACAAAATTTCCTAGAACAAAATTTTCAAATGTAACTACTAGATTGTGATACAATACACTATTGGGTGAAGTTTGGTTGACTTCTGCGCAGCGGTTTGGGAGTTAACATCAAAATTACATTTCTCGGCCATATCGCATAGATCTCACTGTGAAAAGGCTTAAATGGCTTTTTTGACCTAAGTTTGAGGATTGCGCTCAAACAAAATGTCCTAGAACAAAATTTTCAAATGTAACTACTAGATTGTGATACAATACACTATTGGGTGAAGTTTGGTTGACTTCTGCGCAGCGGTTTGGGAGTTAACATCAAAATTACATTTCTCGGCCATATCGCATAGATCTCACTGTGAAAAGGCTTAAATGACTTTTTTAATTAAGTTTGATGATTGCGTTCAAACAAAATGTCCTAGAACAAAATTTTCAAATGTAACTACTAGATTGTGATACAATACACTATTGGGTGAAGTTTGGTTGACTTCTGCGCAGCGGTTTGGGAGTTAACATCAAAATTACATTTCTCGGCCATATCGCATAGATCTCACTGTGAAAAGGCTTAAATGGCTTTTTTGACCTAAGTTTAAAGATTGCGCTCAAACTAAATGTCCTAGAACGAAATTTTCAAATGTAACTACTAGATTGTGATACAATACACTAATGGGTGAAGTTTGGTTGACTTCTGCGCAGCGGTTTGGGAGTTAACATCAAAATTACATTTCTCGGCCATATCGCATAGATCTCACTGTGAAAAGGCTTAAATGGCTTTTTTGACCTAAGTTTGAGGATTGCGCTCAAACCAAATGTCCTAGAACGAAATTTTCAAATGTAACTACTAGAATGTGATACAATACACTATTGGGTGAAGTTTGGTTGACTTCTGCGCAGCGGTTTGGGAGTTAACATCAAAATTACATTTCTCGGCCATATCGCATAGATCTCACTGTGAAAAGGCTTAAATGGCTTTTTTGACCTAAGTTTGAGGATTGCGCTCGAATCAAATGTCCTAGAACCAAATTTCCACATGTAACTACTAGATTGTAATAAAATACACTAATGGGTGAAGTTTGGTTGACTTCTGCGCAGCGGTTTGGGAGTTAACATCAAAATTACATTTCTCGGCCATATCGCATAGATCTCACTGTGAAAAGGCTTAAATGACTTTTTTAATTAAGTTTGATGATTGCGCTCAAACAAAATTTCCTAGAACAAAATTTTCAAATGTAACTACTAGATTGTGATACAATACACTATTGGGTGAAGTTTGGTTGACTTCTGCGCAGCGGTTTGGGAGTTAACATCAAAATTACATTTCTCGGCCATATCGCATAGATCTCACTGTGAAAAGGCTTAAATGGCTTTTTTGACCTAAGTTTGAGGATTGCGCTCAAACAAAATGTCCTAGAACAAAATTTTCAAATGTAACTACTAGATTGTGATACAATACACTATTGGGTGAAGTTTGGTTGACTTCTGCGCAGCGGTTTGGGAGTTAACATCAAAATTACATTTCTCGGCCATATCGCATAGATCTCACTGTGAAAAGGCTTAAATGACTTTTTTAATTAAGTTTGATGATTGCGTTCAAACAAAATGTCCTAGAACAAAATTTTCAAATGTAACTACTAGATTGTGATACAATACACTATTGGGTGAAGTTTGGTTGACTTCTGCGCAGCGGTTTGGGAGTTAACATCAAAATTACATTTCTCGGCCATATCGCATAGATCTCACTGTGAAAAGGCTTAAATGGCTTTTTTGACCTAAGTTTAAAGATTGCGCTCAAACTAAATGTCCTAGAACGAAATTTTCAAATGTAACTACTAGATTGTGATACAATACACTAATGGGTGAAGTTTGGTTGACTTCTGCGCAGCGGTTTGGGAGTTAACATCAAAATTACATTTCTCGGCCATATCGCATAGATCTCACTGTGAAAAGGCTTAAATGGCTTTTTTGACCTAAGTTTGAGGATTGCGCTCAAATCAAATGTCCTATAACCAAATTTCCACATGTAACTACTAGATTGTGATACAATACACTAATGGGTGAAGTTTGGTTGACTTCTGCGCAGCGGTTTGGGAGTGAACATCAAAATTACATTTCTCGGCCATATCGCATAGATCTCACTGTGAAAAGGCTTAAATGGCTTTTTTGACCTAAGTTTGAGGATTGCGCTCAAATCAAATGTCCTAGAACCAAATTTCCACATGTAACTACTAGATTGTGATAAAATACACTAATGGGTGAAGTTTGGTTGACTTCTGCGCAGCGGTTTGGGAGTTAACATCAAAATTACATTTCTCGGCCATATCGCATAGATCTCACTGTGAAAAGGCTTAAATGACTTTTTTAATTAGGTTTAATGATTGCGCTCAAACCAAATGTCCTAGAACGAAATTTTCAAATGTAACTACTAGAATGTGATACAATACACTATTGGGTGAAGTTTAGTTGACTTCTGCGCAGCGGTTTGGGAGTTAACATCAAAATTACATTTCTCGGCCATATCGCATAGATCTCACTGTGAAAAGGCTTAAATGGCTTTTTTGACCTAAGTTTGAGGATTGCGCTCAAATCAAATGTCCTATAACCAAATTTCCACATGTAACTACTAGATTGTGATACAATACACTAATGGGTGAAGTTTGGTTGACTTCTGCGCAGCGGTTTGGGAGTTAACATCAAAATTACATTTCTCGGCCATATCGCATAGATCTCACTGTGAAAAGGCTTAAATGACTTTTTTAATTAAGTTTGATGAATGCATTCAAACAAAATGTCCTAGAACAAAATTTTCAAATGTAACTACTAGATTGTGATACAATACACTATTGGGTGAAGTTTGGTTGACTTCTGCGCAGCGGTTTGGGAGTTAACATCAAAATTACATTTCTCGGCCATATCGCATAGATCTCACTGTGAAAAGGCTTAAATGGCTTTTTTGACCTAAGTTTGAGGATTGCGCTAAAATCAAATGTCCTAGAACCAAATTTCCACATGTAACTACTAGATTGTGATACAATACACTAATGGGTGAAGTTTGGTTTACTTCTGCGCAGCGGTTTGGGAGTTAACATCAAAATTACATTTCTCGGCCATATCGCATAGATCTCACTGTGAAAAGGCTTAAATGGCTTTTTTGACCTAAGTTTGAGGATTGCGCTAAAATCAAATGTCCTAGAACCAAATTTCCACATGTAACTACTAGATTGTGATACAATACACTAATGGGTGAAGTTTGGTTGACTTCTGCGCAGCGGTTTGGGAGTTAACATCAAAATTACATTTCTCGGCCATATCGCATAGATCTCACTGTGAAAAGGCTTAAATGGCTTTTTTGACCTAAGTTTAATAATTGCGCTCAAACCAAATGTCCTAGAACGAAATTTTCAAATGTAACTACTAGAATGTGATACAATACACTATTGGGTGAAGTTTGGTTGACTTCTGCGCAGCGGTTTGGGAGTTAACATCAAAATTACATTTCTCGGCCATATCGCATAGATCTCACTGTGAAAAGGCTTAAATGGCTTTTTTGACCTAAGTTTGAGGATGGCGCTCAAATCAAATGTCCTAGAACCAAATTTCCACATGTAACTACTAGATTGTGATACAATACACTAATGGGTGAAGTTTGGTTTACTTCTGCGCAGCGGTTTGGGAGTTAACATCAAAATTACATTTCTCGGCCATATCGCATAGATCTCACTGTGAAAAGGCTTAAATGGCTTTTTTGACCTAAGTTTAATAATTGCGCTCAAACCAAATGTCCTTGAACGAAATTTTAAAATGTAACTACTAGAATGTGATACAATACACTATTGGGTGAAGTTTGGTTGACTTCTGCGCAGCGGTTTGGGAGTTAACATCAAAATTACATTTCTCGGCCATATCGCATAGATCTCACTGTGAAAAGGCTTAAATGGATTTTTTTGACCTAAGTTTGAGGATTGCGCTCAAATCAAATGTCCTATAACCAAATTTCCACATGTAACTACTAGATTGTGATACAATACACTAATGGGTGAAGTTTGGTTGACTTCTGCGCAGCGGTTTGGGAGTTAACATCAAAATTACATTTCTCGGCCATATCGCATAGATCTCACTGTGAAAAGGCTTAAATGGCTTTTTTGACCTAAGTTTGAGGATTGCGCTCAAACAAAATGTCCTAGAACAAAATTTTCAAATGTAACTACTAGATTGTGATACAATACACTATTGGGTGAAGTTTGGTTGACTTCTGCGCAGCGGTTTGGGAGTTAACATCAAAATTACATTTCTCGGCCATATCGCATAGATCTCACTGTGAAAAGGCTTAAATGACTTTTTTAATTAAGTTTGATGATGCGTTCAAACAAAATGTCCTAGAACAAAATTTTCAAATGTAACTACTAGATTGTGATACAATACACTATTGGGTGAAGTTTGGTTGACTTCTGCGCAGCGGTTTGGGAGTTAACATCAAAATTACATTTCTCGGCCATATCGCATAGATCTCACTGTGAAAAGGCTTAAATGGCTTTTTTGACCTAAGTTTGAGGATTGCGCTCAAACCAAATGTCCTAGAACGAAATTTTCAAATGTAACTACTAGAATGTGATACAATACACTATTGGGTGAAGTTTGGTTGACTTCTGCGCAGCGGTTTGGGAGTTAACATCAAAATTACATTTCTCGGCCATATCGCATAGATCTCACTGTGAAAAGGCTTAAATGGCTTTTTTGACCTAAGTTTGAGGATTGCGCTCGAATCAAATGTCCTAGAACCAAATTTCCACATGTAACTACTAGATTGTAATAAAATACACTAATGGGTGAAGTTTGGTTGACTTCTGCGCAGCGGTTTGGGAGTTAACATCAAAATTACATTTCTCGGCCATATCGCATAGATCTCACTGTGAAAAGGCTTAAATGACTTTTTTAATTAAGTTTGATGATTGCGCTCAAACAAAATTTCCTAGAACAAAATTTTCAAATGTAACTACTAGATTGTGATACAATACACTATTGGGTGAAGTTTGGTTGACTTCTGCGCAGCGGTTTGGGAGTTAACATCAAAATTACATTTCTCGGCCATATCGCATAGATCTCACTGTGAAAAGGCTTAAATGGCTTTTTTGACCTAAGTTTGAGGATTGCGCTCAAACAAAATGTCCTAGAACAAAATTTTCAAATGTAACTACTAGATTGTGATACAATACACTATTGGGTGAAGTTTGGTTGACTTCTGCGCAGCGGTTTGGGAGTTAACATCAAAATTACATTTCTCGGCCATATCGCATAGATCTCACTGTGAAAAGGCTTAAATGACTTTTTTAATTAAGTTTGATGATTGCGTTCAAACAAAATGTCCTAGAACAAAATTTTCAAATGTAACTACTAGATTGTGATACAATACACTATTGGGTGAAGTTTGGTTGACTTCTGCGCAGCGGTTTGGGAGTTAACATCAAAATTACATTTCTCGGCCATATCGCATAGATCTCACTGTGAAAAGGCTTAAATGGCTTTTTTGACCTAAGTTTAAAGATTGCGCTCAAACTAAATGTCCTAGAACGAAATTTTCAAATGTAACTACTAGATTGTGATACAATACACTAATGGGTGAAGTTTGGTTGACTTCTGCGCAGCGGTTTGGGAGTTAACATCAAAATTACATTTCTCGGCCATATCGCATAGATCTCACTGTGAAAAGGCTTAAATGGCTTTTTTGACCTAAGTTTGAGGATTGCGCTCAAATCAAATGTCCTATAACCAAATTTCCACATGTAACTACTAGATTGTGATACAATACACTAATGGGTGAAGTTTGGTTGACTTCTGCGCAGCGGTTTGGGAGTGAACATCAAAATTACATTTCTCGGCCATATCGCATAGATCTCACTGTGAAAAGGCTTAAATGGCTTTTTTGACCTAAGTTTGAGGATTGCGCTCAAATCAAATGTCCTAGAACCAAATTTCCACATGTAACTACTAGATTGTGATAAAATACACTAATGGGTGAAGTTTGGTTGACTTCTGCGCAGCGGTTTGGGAGTTAACATCAAAATTACATTTCTCGGCCATATCGCATAGATCTCACTGTGAAAAGGCTTAAATGACTTTTTTAATTAGGTTTAATGATTGCGCTCAAACCAAATGTCCTAGAACGAAATTTTCAAATGTAACTACTAGAATGTGATACAATACACTATTGGGTGAAGTTTAGTTGACTTCTGCGCAGCGGTTTGGGAGTTAACATCAAAATTACATTTCTCGGCCATATCGCATAGATCTCACTGTGAAAAGGCTTAAATGGCTTTTTTGACCTAAGTTTGAGGATTGCGCTCAAATCAAATGTCCTATAACCAAATTTCCACATGTAACTACTAGATTGTGATACAATACACTAATGGGTGAAGTTTGGTTGACTTCTGCGCAGCGGTTTGGGAGTTAACATCAAAATTACATTTCTCGGCCATATCGCATAGATCTCACTGTGAAAAGGCTTAAATGACTTTTTTAATTAAGTTTGATGAATGCATTCAAACAAAATGTCCTAGAACAAAATTTTCAAATGTAACTACTAGATTGTGATACAATACACTATTGGGTGAAGTTTGGTTGACTTCTGCGCAGCGGTTTGGGAGTTAACATCAAAATTACATTTCTCGGCCATATCGCATAGATCTCACTGTGAAAAGGCTTAAATGGCTTTTTTGACCTAAGTTTGAGGATTGCGCTAAAATCAAATGTCCTAGAACCAAATTTCCACATGTAACTACTAGAATGTGATACAATACACTATTGGGTGAAGTTTGGTTGACTTCTGCGCAGCGGTTTGGGAGTTAACATCAAAATTACATTTCTCGGCCATATCGCATAGATCTCACTGTGAAAAGGCTTAAATGGCTTTTTTGACCTAAGTTTGAGGACTGCGCTCAAATCAAATGTCCTAGAACCAAATTTCCACATGTAACTACTAGATTGTGATACAATACACTAATGGGTGAAGTTTGGTTGACTTCTGCGCAGCGGTTTGGGAGTTAACATCAAAATTACATTTCTCGGCCATATCGCATAGATCTCACTGTGAAAAGGCTTAAATGACTTTTTTAATTAAGTTTGATGATTGCGCTCAAACAAAATTTCCTAGAACAAAATTTTCAAATGTAACTACTAGATTGTGATACAATACACTATTGGGTGAAGTTTGGTTGACTTCTGCGCAGCGGTTTGGGAGTTAACATCAAAATTACATTTCTCGGCCATATCGCATAGATCTCACTGTGAAAAGGCTTAAATGGCTTTTTTGACCTAAGTTTGAGGATTGCGCTCAAATCAAATGTCCTATAACCAAATTTCCACATGTAACTACTAGATTGTGATACAATACACTAATGGGTGAAGTTTGGTTGACTTCTGCGCAGCGGTTTGGGAGTTAACATCAAAATTACATTTCTATGCCATATCGCATAGATCTCACTGTGAAAAGGCTTAAATGACTTTTTTAATTAAGTTTGATGATTGCGTTCAAACAAAATGTCCTAGAACAAAATTTTTAAATGTAACTACTAGATTGTGATACAATACACTATTGGGTGAAGTTTGGTTGACTTCTGCGCAGCGGTTTGGGAGTTAACATCAAAATTACATTTCTCGGCCATATCGCATAGATCTCACTGTGAAAAGGCTTAAATGGCTTTTTTGACCTAAGTTTGAGGATTGCGCTCAAATCAAATGTCCTAGAACCAAATTTCCACATGTAACTACTAGATTGTGATACAATACACTATTGGGTGAAGTTTGGTTGACTTCTGCGCAGCGGTTTGGGAGTTAACATCAAAATTACATTTCTCGGTCATATCGCATAGATCTCACTGTGAAAAGGCTTAAATGACTTTTTTAATTAAGTTTGATGATTGCGCTCAAACAAAATTTCCTAGAACAAAATTTTCAAATGTAACTACTAGATTGTGATACAATACACTATTGGGTGAAGTTTGGTTGACTTCTGCGCAGCGGTTTGGGAGTTAACATCAAAATTACATTTCTCGGCCATATCGCATAGATCTCACTGTGAAAAGGCTTAAATGGCTTTTTTGACCTAAGTTTGAGGATTGCGCTCAAATCAAATGTCCTATAACCAAATTTCCACATGTAACTACTAGATTGTGATAAAATACACTAATGGGTGAAGTTTGGTTGACTTCTGCGCAGCGGTTTGGGAGTTAACATCAAAATTACATTTCTCGGTCATATCGCATAGATCTCACTGTGAAAAGGCTTAAATGACTTTTTTAATTAAGTTTGATGATTGCGCTCAAACAAAATTTCCTAGAACAAAATTTTCAAATGTAACTACTAGATTGTGATACAATACACTATTGGGTGAAGTTTGGTTGACTTCTGCGCAGCGGTTTGGGAGTTAACATCAAAATTACATTTCTCGGCCATATCGCATAGATCTCACTGTGAAAAGGCTTAAATGACTTTTTTAATTAAGTTTGATGATTGCGTTCAAACAAAATGTCCTAGAACAAAATTTTCAAATGTAACTACTAGATTGTGATACAATACACTATTGGGTGAAGTTTGGTTGACTTCTGCGCAGCGGTTTGGGAGTTAACATCAAAATTACATTTCTCGGCCATATCGCATAGATCTCACTGTGAAAAGGCTTAAATGGCTTTTTTGACCTAAGTTTGAGGATTGCGCTCAAATCAAATGTCCTATAACCAAATTTCCACATGTAACTACTAGATTGTGATACAATACACTAATGGGTGAAGTTTGGTTGACTTCTGCGCAGCGGTTTGGGAGTGAACATCAAAATTACATTTCTCGGCCATATCGCATAGATCTCACTGTGAAAAGGCTTAAATGGCTTTTTTGACCTAAGTTTGAGGATTGCGCTCAAATCAAATGTCCTAGAACCAAATTTCCACATGTAACTACTAGATTGTGATAAAATACACTAATGGGTGAAGTTTGGTTGACTTCTGCGCAGCGGTTTGGGAGTTAACATCAAAATTACATTTCTCGGCCATATCGCATAGATCTCACTGTGAAAAGGCTTAAATGACTTTTTTAATTAAGTTTGATGATTGCGCTCAAACAAAATTTCCTAGGACAAAATTTTCAAATGTAACTACTAGATTGTGATACAATACACTATTGGGTGAAGTTTGGTTGACTTCTGCGCAGCGCTTTGGGAGTTAACATCAAAATTACATTTCTCGGCCATATCGCATAGATCTCACTGTGAAAAGGCTTAAATGACTTTTTTGACCTAAGTTTGAGGATTGCGCTCAAACAAAATGTCCTAGAACAAAATTTTCAAATGTAACTACTAGATTGTGATACAATACACTATTGGGTGAAGTTTGGTTGACTTCTGCGCAGCGGTTTGGGAGTTAACATCAAAATTACATTTCTCGGCCATATCGCATAGATCTCACTGTGAAAAGGCTTAAATGACTTTTTTAATTAAGTTTGATGATTGCGTTCAAACAAAATGTCCTAGAACAAAATTTTCAAATGTAACTACTAGATTGTGATACAATACACTATTGGGTGAAGTTTGGTTGACTTCTGCGCAGCGGTTTGGGAGTTAACATCAAAATTACATTTCTCGGCCATATCGCATAGATCTCACTGTGAAAAGGCTTAAATGGCTTTTTTGACCTAAGTTTAAAGATTGCGCTCAAACTAAATGTCCTAGAACGAAATTTTCAAATGTAACTACTAGATTGTGATACAATACACTAATGGGTGAAGTTTGGTTGACTTCTGCGCAGCGGTTTGGGAGTTAACATCAAAATTACATTTCTCGGCCATATCGCATAGATCTCACTGTGAAAAGGCTTAAATGGCTTTTTTGACCTAAGTTTGAGGATTGCGCTCAAATCAAATGTCCTATAACCAAATTTCCACATGTAACTACTAGATTGTGATACAATACACTAATGGGTGAAGTTTGGTTGACTTCTGCGCAGCGGTTTGGGAGTGAACATCAAAATTACATTTCTCGGCCATATCGCATAGATCTCACTGTGAAAAGGCTTAAATGGCTTTTTTGACCTAAGTTTGAGGATTGCGCTCAAATCAAATGTCCTAGAACCAAATTTCCACATGTAACTACTAGATTGTGATAAAATACACTAATGGGTGAAGTTTGGTTGACTTCTGCGCAGCGGTTTGGGAGTTAACATCAAAATTACATTTCTCGGCCATATCGCATAGATCTCACTGTGAAAAGGCTTAAATGACTTTTTTAATTAGGTTTAATGATTGCGCTCAAACCAAATGTCCTAGAACGAAATTTTCAAATGTAACTACTAGAATGTGATACAATACACTATTGGGTGAAGTTTAGTTGACTTCTGCGCAGCGGTTTGGGAGTTAACATCAAAATTACATTTCTCGGCCATATCGCATAGATCTCACTGTGAAAAGGCTTAAATGGCTTTTTTGACCTAAGTTTGAGGATTGCGCTCAAATCAAATGTCCTATAACCAAATTTCCACATGTAACTACTAGATTGTGATACAATACACTAATGGGTGAAGTTTGGTTGACTTCTGCGCAGCGGTTTGGGAGTTAACATCAAAATTACATTTCTCGGCCATATCGCATAGATCTCACTGTGAAAAGGCTTAAATGACTTTTTTAATTAAGTTTGATGAATGCATTCAAACAAAATGTCCTAGAACAAAATTTTCAAATGTAACTACTAGATTGTGATACAATACACTATTGGGTGAAGTTTGGTTGACTTCTGCGCAGCGGTTTGGGAGTTAACATCAAAATTACATTTCTCGGCCATATCGCATAGATCTCACTGTGAAAAGGCTTAAATGGCTTTTTTGACCTAAGTTTGAGGATTGCGCTAAAATCAAATGTCCTAGAACCAAATTTCCACATGTAACTACTAGATTGTGATACAATACACTAATGGGTGAAGTTTGGTTTACTTCTGCGCAGCGGTTTGGGAGTTAACATCAAAATTACATTTCTCGGCCATATCGCATAGATCTCACTGTGAAAAGGCTTAAATGGCTTTTTTGACCTAAGTTTAATAATTGCGCTCAAACCAAATGTCCTAGAACGAAATTTTCAAATGTAACTACTAGAATGTGATACAATACACTATTGGGTGAAGTTTGGTTGACTTCTGCGCAGCGGTTTGGGAGTTAACATCAAAATTACATTTCTCGGCCATATCGCATAGATCTCACTGTGAAAAGGCTTAAATGGCTTTTTTGACCTAAGTTTGAGGACTGCGCTCAAATCAAATGTCCTAGAACCAAATTTCCACATGTAACTACTAGATTGTGATACAATACACTAATGGGTGAAGTTTGGTTGACTCCTGCGCAGCGGTTTGGGAGTTAACATCAAAATTACATTTCTCGGCCATATCGCATAGATCTCACTGTGAAAAGGCTTAAATGACTTTTTTAATTAGGTTTAATGATTGCGCTCAAACCAAATGTCCTAGAACGAAATTTTCAAATGTAACTACTAGAATGTGATACAATACACTATTGGGTGAAGTTTAGTTGACTTCTGCGCAGCGGTTTGGGAGTTAACATCAAAATTACATTTCTCGGCCATATCGCATAGATCTCACTGTGAAAAGGCTTAAATGACTTTTTTAATTAAGTTTGATGAATGCATTCAAACAAAATGTCCTAGAACAAAATTTTCAAATGTAACTACTAGATTGTGATACAATACACTATTGGGTGAAGTTTGGTTGACTTCTGCGCAGCGGTTTGGGAGTTAACATCAAAATTACATTTCTCGGCCATATCGCATAGATCTCACTGTGAAAAGGCTTAAATGGCTTTTTTGACCTAAGTTTGAGGATTGCGCTAAAATCAAATGTCCTAGAACCAAATTTCCACATGTAACTACTAGATTGTGATACAATACACTAATGGGTGAAGTTTGGTTTACTTCTGCGCAGCGGTTTGGGAGTTAACATCAAAATTACATTTCTCGGCCATATCGCATAGATCTCACTGTGAAAAGGCTTAAATGACTTTTTTAATTAAGTTTGATGATTGCGTTCAAACAAAATGTCCTAGAACAAAATTTTTAAATGTAACTACTAGATTGTGATACAATACACTATTGGGTGAAGTTTGGTTGACTTCTGCGCAGCGGTTTGGGAGTTAACATCAAAATTACATTTCTCGGCCATATCGCATAGATCTCACTGTGAAAAGGCTTAAATGGCTTTTTTGACCTAAGTTTGAGGATTGCGCTCAAATCAAATGTCCTAGAACCAAATTTCCACATGTAACTACTAGATTGTGATACAATACACTATTGGGTGAAGTTTGGTTGACTTCTGCGCAGCGGTTTGGGAGTTAACATCAAAATTACATTTCTCGGTCATATCGCATAGATCTCACTGTGAAAAGGCTTAAATGACTTTTTTAATTAAGTTTGATGATTGCGCTCAAACAAAATTTCCTAGAACAAAATTTTCAAATGTAACTACTAGATTGTGATACAATACACTATTGGGTGAAGTTTGGTTGACTTCTGCGCAGCGGTTTGGGAGTTAACATCAAAATTACATTTCTCGGCCATATCGCATAGATCTCACTGTGAAAAGGCTTAAATGGCTTTTTTGACCTAAGTTTGAGGATTGCGCTCAAATCAAATGTCCTATAACCAAATTTCCACATGTAACTACTAGATTGTGATAAAATACACTAATGGGTGAAGTTTGGTTGACTTCTGCGCAGCGGTTTGGGAGTTAACATCAAAATTACATTTCTCGGTCATATCGCATAGATCTCACTGTGAAAAGGCTTAAATGACTTTTTTAATTAAGTTTGATGATTGCGCTCAAACAAAATTTCCTAGAACAAAATTTTCAAATGTAACTACTAGATTGTGATACAATACACTATTGGGTGAAGTTTGGTTGACTTCTGCGCAGCGGTTTGGGAGTTAACATCAAAATTACATTTCTCGGCCATATCGCATAGATCTCACTGTGAAAAGGCTTAAATGACTTTTTTAATTAAGTTTGATGATTGCGTTCAAACAAAATGTCCTAGAACAAAATTTTCAAATGTAACTACTAGATTGTGATACAATACACTATTGGGTGAAGTTTGGTTGACTTCTGCGCAGCGGTTTGGGAGTTAACATCAAAATTACATTTCTCGGCCATATCGCATAGATCTCACTGTGAAAAGGCTTAAATGGCTTTTTTGACCTAAGTTTGAGGATTGCGCTCAAATCAAATGTCCTATAACCAAATTTCCACATGTAACTACTAGATTGTGATACAATACACTAATGGGTGAAGTTTGGTTGACTTCTGCGCAGCGGTTTGGGAGTGAACATCAAAATTACATTTCTCGGCCATATCGCATAGATCTCACTGTGAAAAGGCTTAAATGGCTTTTTTGACCTAAGTTTGAGGATTGCGCTCAAATCAAATGTCCTATAACCAAATTTCCACATGTAACTACTAGATTGTGATAAAATACACTAATGGGTGAAGTTTGGTTGACTTCTGCGCAGCGGTTTGGGAGTTAACATCAAAATTACATTTCTCGGTCATATCGCATAGATCTCACTGTGAAAAGGCTTAAATGACTTTTTTAATTAAGTTTGATGATTGCGCTCAAACAAAATTTCCTAGAACAAAATTTTCAAATGTAACTACTAGATTGTGATACAATACACTATTGGGTGAAGTTTGGTTGACTTCTGCGCAGCGGTTTGGGAGTTAACATCAAAATTACATTTCTCGGCCATATCGCATAGATCTCACTGTGAAAAGGCTTAAATGACTTTTTTAATTAAGTTTGATGATTGCGTTCAAACAAAATGTCCTAGAACAAAATTTTCAAATGTAACTACTAGATTGTGATACAATACACTATTGGGTGAAGTTTGGTTGACTTCTGCGCAGCGGTTTGGGAGTTAACATCAAAATTACATTTCTCGGCCATATCGCATAGATCTCACTGTGAAAAGGCTTAAATGGCTTTTTTGACCTAAGTTTGAGGATTGCGCTCAAATCAAATGTCCTATAACCAAATTTCCACATGTAACTACTAGATTGTGATACAATACACTAATGGGTGAAGTTTGGTTGACTTCTGCGCAGCGGTTTGGGAGTGAACATCAAAATTACATTTCTCGGCCATATCGCATAGATCTCACTGTGAAAAGGCTTAAATGGCTTTTTTGACCTAAGTTTGAGGATTGCGCTCAAATCAAATGTCCTAGAACCAAATTTCCACATGTAACTACTAGATTGTGATAAAATACACTAATGGGTGAAGTTTGGTTGACTTCTGCGCAGCGGTTTGGGAGTTAACATCAAAATTACATTTCTCGGCCATATCGCATAGATCTCACTGTGAAAAGGCTTAAATGACTTTTTTAATTAAGTTTGATGATTGCGCTCAAACAAAATTTCCTAGGACAAAATTTTCAAATGTAACTACTAGATTGTGATACAATACACTATTGGGTGAAGTTTGGTTGACTTCTGCGCAGCGCTTTGGGAGTTAACATCAAAATTACATTTCTCGGCCATATCGCATAGATCTCACTGTGAAAAGGCTTAAATGACTTTTTTGACCTAAGTTTGAGGATTGCGCTCAAACAAAATGTCCTAGAACAAAATTTTCAAATGTAACTACTAGATTGTGATACAATACACTATTGGGTGAAGTTTGGTTGACTTCTGCGCAGCGGTTTGGGAGTTAACATCAAAATTACATTTCTCGGCCATATCGCATAGATCTCACTGTGAAAAGGCTTAAATGACTTTTTTAATTAAGTTTGATGATTGCGTTCAAACAAAATGTCCTAGAACAAAATTTTCAAATGTAACTACTAGATTGTGATACAATACACTATTGGGTGAAGTTTGGTTGACTTCTGCGCAGCGGTTTGGGAGTTAACATCAAAATTACATTTCTCGGCCATATCGCATAGATCTCACTGTGAAAAGGCTTAAATGGCTTTTTTGACCTAAGTTTAAAGATTGCGCTCAAACTAAATGTCCTAGAACGAAATTTTCAAATGTAACTACTAGATTGTGATACAATACACTAATGGGTGAAGTTTGGTTGACTTCTGCGCAGCGGTTTGGGAGTTAACATCAAAATTACATTTCTCGGCCATATCGCATAGATCTCACTGTGAAAAGGCTTAAATGGCTTTTTTGACCTAAGTTTGAGGATTGCGCTCAAATCAAATGTCCTATAACCAAATTTCCACATGTAACTACTAGATTGTGATACAATACACTAATGGGTGAAGTTTGGTTGACTTCTGCGCAGCGGTTTGGGAGTGAACATCAAAATTACATTTCTCGGCCATATCGCATAGATCTCACTGTGAAAAGGCTTAAATGGCTTTTTTGACCTAAGTTTGAGGATTGCGCTCAAATCAAATGTCCTAGAACCAAATTTCCACATGTAACTACTAGATTGTGATAAAATACACTAATGGGTGAAGTTTGGTTGACTTCTGCGCAGCGGTTTGGGAGTTAACATCAAAATTACATTTCTCGGCCATATCGCATAGATCTCACTGTGAAAAGGCTTAAATGACTTTTTTAATTAGGTTTAATGATTGCGCTCAAACCAAATGTCCTAGAACGAAATTTTCAAATGTAACTACTAGAATGTGATACAATACACTATTGGGTGAAGTTTAGTTGACTTCTGCGCAGCGGTTTGGGAGTTAACATCAAAATTACATTTCTCGGCCATATCGCATAGATCTCACTGTGAAAAGGCTTAAATGGCTTTTTTGACCTAAGTTTGAGGATTGCGCTCAAATCAAATGTCCTATAACCAAATTTCCACATGTAACTACTAGATTGTGATACAATACACTAATGGGTGAAGTTTGGTTGACTTCTGCGCAGCGGTTTGGGAGTTAACATCAAAATTACATTTCTCGGCCATATCGCATAGATCTCACTGTGAAAAGGCTTAAATGACTTTTTTAATTAAGTTTGATGAATGCATTCAAACAAAATGTCCTAGAACAAAATTTTCAAATGTAACTACTAGATTGTGATACAATACACTATTGGGTGAAGTTTGGTTGACTTCTGCGCAGCGGTTTGGGAGTTAACATCAAAATTACATTTCTCGGCCATATCGCATAGATCTCACTGTGAAAAGGCTTAAATGGCTTTTTTGACCTAAGTTTGAGGATTGCGCTAAAATCAAATGTCCTAGAACCAAATTTCCACATGTAACTACTAGATTGTGATACAATACACTAATGGGTGAAGTTTGGTTTACTTCTGCGCAGCGGTTTGGGAGTTAACATCAAAATTACATTTCTCGGCCATATCGCATAGATCTCACTGTGAAAAGGCTTAAATGGCTTTTTTGACCTAAGTTTAATAATTGCGCTCAAACCAAATGTCCTAGAACGAAATTTTCAAATGTAACTACTAGAATGTGATACAATACACTATTGGGTGAAGTTTGGTTGACTTCTGCGCAGCGGTTTGGGAGTTAACATCAAAATTACATTTCTCGGCCATATCGCATAGATCTCACTGTGAAAAGGCTTAAATGGCTTTTTTGACCTAAGTTTGAGGACTGCGCTCAAATCAAATGTCCTAGAACCAAATTTCCACATGTAACTACTAGATTGTGATACAATACACTAATGGGTGAAGTTTGGTTGACTTCTGCGCAGCGGTTTGGGAGTTAACATCAAAATTACATTTCTCGGCCATATCGCATAGATCTCACTGTGAAAAGGCTTAAATGACTTTTTTAATTAGGTTTAATGATTGCGCTCAAACCAAATGTCCTAGAACGAAATTTTCAAATGTAACTACTAGAATGTGATACAATACACTATTGGGTGAAGTTTAGTTGACTTCTGCGCAGCGGTTTGGGAGTTAACATCAAAATTACATTTCTCGGCCATATCGCATAGATCTCACTGTGAAAAGGCTTAAATGACTTTTTTAATTAAGTTTGATGAATGCATTCAAACAAAATGTCCTAGAACAAAATTTTCAAATGTAACTACTAGATTGTGATACAATACACTATTGGGTGAAGTTTGGTTGACTTCTGCGCAGCGGTTTGGGAGTTAACATCAAAATTACATTTCTCGGCCATATCGCATAGATCTCACTGTGAAAAGGCTTAAATGGCTTTTTTGACCTAAGTTTGAGGATTGCGCTAAAATCAAATGTCCTAGAACCAAATTTCCACATGTAACTACTAGATTGTGATACAATACACTAATGGGTGAAGTTTGGTTTACTTCTGCGCAGCGGTTTGGGAGTTAACATCAAAATTACATTTCTCGGCCATATCGCATAGATCTCACTGTGAAAAGGCTTAAATGACTTTTTTAATTAAGTTTGATGATTGCGTTCAAACAAAATGTCCTAGAACAAAATTTTTAAATGTAACTACTAGATTGTGATACAATACACTATTGGGTGAAGTTTGGTTGACTTCTGCGCAGCGGTTTGGGAGTTAACATCAAAATTACATTTCTCGGCCATATCGCATAGATCTCACTGTGAAAAGGCTTAAATGGCTTTTTTGACCTAAGTTTGAGGATTGCGCTCAAATCAAATGTCCTAGAACCAAATTTCCACATGTAACTACTAGATTGTGATACAATACACTATTGGGTGAAGTTTGGTTGACTTCTGCGCAGCGGTTTGGGAGTTAACATCAAAATTACATTTCTCGGTCATATCGCATAGATCTCACTGTGAAAAGGCTTAAATGACTTTTTTAATTAAGTTTGATGATTGCGCTCAAACAAAATTTCCTAGAACAAAATTTTCAAATGTAACTACTAGATTGTGATACAATACACTATTGGGTGAAGTTTGGTTGACTTCTGCGCAGCGGTTTGGGAGTTAACATCAAAATTACATTTCTCGGCCATATCGCATAGATCTCACTGTGAAAAGGCTTAAATGGCTTTTTTGACCTAAGTTTGAGGATTGCGCTCAAATCAAATGTCCTATAACCAAATTTCCACATGTAACTACTAGATTGTGATAAAATACACTAATGGGTGAAGTTTGGTTGACTTCTGCGCAGCGGTTTGGGAGTTAACATCAAAATTACATTTCTCGGTCATATCGCATAGATCTCACTGTGAAAAGGCTTAAATGACTTTTTTAATTAAGTTTGATGATTGCGCTCAAACAAAATTTCCTAGAACAAAATTTTCAAATGTAACTACTAGATTGTGATACAATACACTATTGGGTGAAGTTTGGTTGACTTCTGCGCAGCGGTTTGGGAGTTAACATCAAAATTACATTTCTCGGCCATATCGCATAGATCTCACTGTGAAAAGGCTTAAATGACTTTTTTAATTAAGTTTGATGATTGCGTTCAAACAAAATGTCCTAGAACAAAATTTTCAAATGTAACTACTAGATTGTGATACAATACACTATTGGGTGAAGTTTGGTTGACTTCTGCGCAGCGGTTTGGGAGTTAACATCAAAATTACATTTCTCGGCCATATCGCATAGATCTCACTGTGAAAAGGCTTAAATGGCTTTTTTGACCTAAGTTTGAGGATTGCGCTCAAATCAAATGTCCTATAACCAAATTTCCACATGTAACTACTAGATTGTGATACAATACACTAATGGGTGAAGTTTGGTTGACTTCTGCGCAGCGGTTTGGGAGTGAACATCAAAATTACATTTCTCGGCCATATCGCATAGATCTCACTGTGAAAAGGCTTAAATGGCTTTTTTGACCTAAGTTTGAGGATTGCGCTCAAATCAAATGTCCTAGAACCAAATTTCCACATGTAACTACTAGATTGTGATAAAATACACTAATGGGTGAAGTTTGGTTGACTTCTGCGCAGCGGTTTGGGAGTTAACATCAAAATTACATTTCTCGGCCATATCGCATAGATCTCACTGTGAAAAGGCTTAAATGACTTTTTTAATTAAGTTTGATGATTGCGCTCAAACAAAATTTCCTAGGACAAAATTTTCAAATGTAACTACTAGATTGTGATACAATACACTATTGGGTGAAGTTTGGTTGACTTCTGCGCAGCGGTTTGGGAGTTAACATCAAAATTACATTTCTCGGCCATATCGCATAGATCTCACTGTGAAAAGGCTTAAATGGCTTTTTTGACCTAAGTTTGAGGATTGCGCTCAAATCAAATGTCCTAGAACCAAATTTCCACATGTAACTACTAGATTGTGATACAATACACTAATGGGTGAAGTTTGGTTGACTTCTGCGCAGCGGTTTGGGAGTTAACATCAAAATTACATTTCTCGGCCATATCGCATAGATCTCACTGTGAAAAGGCTTAAATGACTTTTTTAATTAAGTTTGATGATTGCGTTCAAACAAAATGTCCTAGAACAAAATTTTCAAATGTAACTACTAGATTGTGATACAATACACTATTGGGTGAAGTTTGGTTGACTTCTGCGCAGCGGTTTGGGAGTTAACATCAAAATTACATTTCTCGGCCATATCGCATAGATCTCACTGTGAAAAGGCTTAAATGGCTTTTTTGACCTAAGTTTGAGGACTGCGCTCAAATCAAATGTCCTAGAACCAAATTTCCACATGTAACTACTAGATTGTGATACAATACACTAATGGGTGAAGTTTCGTTGACTTCTGCGCAGCGGTTTGGGAGTTAACATCAAAATTACATTTCTCGGCCATATCGCATAGATCTCACTGTGAAAAGGCTTAAATGACTTTTTTAATTAAGTTTGATGATTGCGCTCAAACAAAATTTCCTAGAACAAAATTTTCAAATGTAACTACTAGATTGTGATACAATACACTATTGGGTGAAGTTTGGTTGACTTCTGCGCAGCGGTTTGGGAGTTAACATCAAAATTACATTTCTCGGCCATATCGCATAGATCTCACTGTGAAAAGGCTTAAATGGCTTTTTTGACCTAAGTTTGAGGATTGCGCTAAAATCAAATGTCCTAGAACCAAATTTCCACATGTAACTACTAGATTGTGATACAATACACTAATGGGTGAAGTTTGGTTTACTTCTGCGCAGCGGTTTGGGAGTTAACATCAAAATTACATTTCTCGGCCATATCGCATAGATCTCACTGTGAAAAGGCTTAAATGGCTTTTTTGACCTAAGTTTAATAATTGCGCTCAAACCAAATGTCCTAGAACGAAATTTTCAAATGTAACTACTAGAATGTGATACAATACACTATTGGGTGAAGTTTGGTTGACTTCTGCGCAGCGGTTTGGGAGTTAACATCAAAATTACATTTCTCGGCCATATCGCATAGATCTCACTGTGAAAAGGCTTAAATGGCTTTTTTGACCTAAGTTTGAGGATTGCGCTCAAATCAAATGTCCTAGAACCAAATTTCCACATGTAACTACTAGATTGTGATACAATACACTAATGGGTGAAGTTTGGTTTACTTCTGCGCAGCGGTTTGGGAGTTAACATCAAAATTACATTTCTCGGCCATATCGCATAGATCTCACTGTGAAAAGGCTTAAATGGCTTTTTTGACCTAAGTTTAATAATTGCGCTCAAACCAAATGTCCTTGAACGAAATTTTAAAATGTAACTACTAGAATGTGATACAATACACTATTGGGTGAAGTTTGGTTGACTTCTGCGCAGCGGTTTGGGAGTTAACATCAAAATTACATTTCTCGGCCATATCGCATACATCTCACTGTGAAAAGGCTTAAATGGCTTTTTTGACCTAAGTTTGAGGATTGCGCTCAAATCAAATGTCCTAGAACCAAATTTCCACATGTAACTACTAGATTGTGATACAATACACTAATGGGTGAAGTTTGGTTGACTTCTGCGCAGCGGTTTGGGAGTTAACATCAAAATTACATTTCTCGGCCATATCGCATAGATCTCACTGTGAAAAGGCTTAAATGGCTTTTTTGACCTAAGTTTGAGGATTGCGCTCAAACAAAATGTCCTAGAACAAAATTTTCAAATGTAACTACTAGATTGTGATACAATACACTATTGGGTGAAGTTTGGTTGACTTCTGCGCAGCGGTTTGGGAGTTAACATCAAAATTACATTTCTCGGCCATATCGCATAGATCTCACTGTGAAAAGGCTTAAATGACTTTTTTAATTAAGTTTGATGATTGCGTTCAAACAAAATGTCCTAGAACAAAATTTTCAAATGTAACTACTAGATTGTGATACAATACACTATTGGGTGAAGTTTGGTTGACTTCTGCGCAGCGGTTTGGGAGTTAACATCAAAATTACATTTCTCGGCCATATCGCATAGATCTCACTGTGAAAAGGCTTAAATGGCTTTTTTGACCTAAGTTTGAGGATTGCGCTCAAACCAAATGTCCTAGAACGAAATTTTCAAATGTAACTACTAGAATGTGATACAATACACTATTGGGTGAAGTTTGGTTGACTTCTGCGCAGCGGTTTGGGAGTTAACATCAAAATTACATTTCTCGGCCATATCGCATAGATCTCACTGTGAAAAGGCTTAAATGGCTTTTTTGACCTAAGTTTGAGGATTGCGCTCGAATCAAATGTCCTAGAACCAAATTTCCACATGTAACTACTAGATTGTAATAAAATACACTAATGGGTGAAGTTTGGTTGACTTCTGCGCAGCGGTTTGGGAGTTAACATCAAAATTACATTTCTCGGCCATATCGCATAGATCTCACTGTGAAAAGGCTTAAATGACTTTTTTAATTAAGTTTGATGATTGCGCTCAAACAAAATTTCCTAGAACAAAATTTTCAAATGTAACTACTAGATTGTGATACAATACACTATTGGGTGAAGTTTGGTTGACTTCTGCGCAGCGGTTTGGGAGTTAACATCAAAATTACATTTCTCGGCCATATCGCATAGATCTCACTGTGAAAAGGCTTAAATGGCTTTTTTGACCTAAGTTTGAGGATTGCGCTAAAATCAAATGTCCTAGAACCAAATTTCCACATGTAACTACTAGATTGTGATACAATACACTAATGGGTGAAGTTTGGTTTACTTCTGCGCAGCGGTTTGGGAGTTAACATCAAAATTACATTTCTCGGCCATATCGCATAGATCTCACTGTGAAAAGGCTTAAATGGCTTTTTTGACCTAAGTTTAATAATTGCGCTCAAACCAAATGTCCTAGAACGAAATTTTCAAATGTAACTACTAGAATGTGATACAATACACTATTGGGTGAAGTTTGGTTGACTTCTGCGCAGCGGTTTGGGAGTTAACATCAAAATTACATTTCTCGGCCATATCGCATAGATCTCACTGTGAAAAGGCTTAAATGGCTTTTTTGACCTAAGTTTGAGGATTGCGCTCAAATCAAATGTCCTAGAACCAAATTTCCACATGTAACTACTAGATTGTGATACAATACACTAATGGGTGAAGTTTGGTTTACTTCTGCGCAGCGGTTTGGGAGTTAACATCAAAATTACATTTCTCGGCCATATCGCATAGATCTCACTGTGAAAAGGCTTAAATGGCTTTTTTGACCTAAGTTTAATAATTGCGCTCAAACCAAATGTCCTTGAACGAAATTTTAAAATGTAACTACTAGAATGTGATACAATACACTATTGGGTGAAGTTTGGTTGACTTCTGCGCAGCGGTTTGGGAGTTAACATCAAAATTACATTTCTCGGCCATATCGCATACATCTCACTGTGAAAAGGCTTAAATGGCTTTTTTGACCTAAGTTTGAGGATTGCGCTCAAATCAAATGTCCTAGAACCAAATTTCCACATGTAACTACTAGATTGTGATACAATACACTAATGGGTGAAGTTTGGTTGACTTCTGCGCAGCGGTTTGGGAGTTAACATCAAAATTACATTTCTCGGCCATATCGCATAGATCTCACTGTGAAAAGGCTTAAATGGCTTTTTTGACCTAAGTTTGAGGATTGCGCTCAAACAAAATGTCCTAGAACAAAATTTTCAAATGTAACTACTAGATTGTGATACAATACACTATTGGGTGAAGTTTGGTTGACTTCTGCGCAGCGGTTTGGGAGTTAACATCAAAATTACATTTCTCGGCCATATCGCATAGATCTCACTGTGAAAAGGCTTAAATGACTTTTTTAATTAAGTTTGATGATTGCGTTCAAACAAAATGTCCTAGAACAAAATTTTCAAATGTAACTACTAGATTGTGATACAATACACTATTGGGTGAAGTTTGGTTGACTTCTGCGCAGCGGTTTGGGAGTTAACATCAAAATTACATTTCTCGGCCATATCGCATAGATCTCACTGTGAAAAGGCTTAAATGGCTTTTTTGACCTAAGTTTGAGGATTGCGCTCAAACCAAATGTCCTAGAACGAAATTTTCAAATGTAACTACTAGAATGTGATACAATACACTATTGGGTGAAGTTTGGTTGACTTCTGCGCAGCGGTTTGGGAGTTAACATCAAAATTACATTTCTCGGCCATATCGCATAGATCTCACTGTGAAAAGGCTTAAATGGCTTTTTTGACCTAAGTTTGAGGATTGCGCTCGAATCAAATGTCCTAGAACCAAATTTCCACATGTAACTACTAGATTGTAATAAAATACACTAATGGGTGAAGTTTGGTTGACTTCTGCGCAGCGGTTTGGGAGTTAACATCAAAATTACATTTCTCGGCCATATCGCATAGATCTCACTGTGAAAAGGCTTAAATGGCTTTTTTGACCTAAGTTTGAGGATTGCGCTCAAACAAAATGTCCTAGAACAAAATTTTCAAATGTAACTACTAGATTGTGATACAATACACTATTGGGTGAAGTTTGGTTGACTTCTGCGCAGCGGTTTGGGAGTTAACATCAAAATTACATTTCTCGGCCATATCGCATAGATCTCACTGTGAAAAGGCTTAAATGACTTTTTTAATTAAGTTTGATGATTGCGTTCAAACAAAATGTCCTAGAACAAAATTTTCAAATGTAACTACTAGATTGTGATACAATACACTATTGGGTGAAGTTTGGTTGACTTCTGCGCAGCGGTTTGGGAGTTAACATCAAAATTACATTTCTCGGCCATATCGCATAGATCTCACTGTGAAAAGGCTTAAATGGCTTTTTTGACCTAAGTTTAAAGATTGCGCTCAAACTAAATGTCCTAGAACGAAATTTTCAAATTTAACTACTAGATTGTGATACAATACACTAATGGGTGAAGTTTGGTTGACTTCTGCGCAGCGGTTTGGGAGTTAACATCAAAATTACATTTCTCGGCCATATCGCATAGATCTCACTGTGAAAAGGCTTAAATGACTTTTTTAATTAAGTTTGATGATTGCGCTCAAACAAAATTTCCTAGAACAAAATTTTCAAATGTAACTACTAGATTGTGATACAATACACTATTGGGTGAAGTTTGGTTGACTTCTGCGCAGCGGTTTGGGAGTTAACATCAAAATTACATTTCTCGGCCATATCGCATAGATCTCACTGTGAAAAGGCTTAAATGGCTTTTTTGACCTAAGTTTGAGGATTGCGCTCAAATCAAATGTCCTATAACCAAATTTCCACATGTAACTACTAGATTGTGATACAATACACTAATGGGTGAAGTTTGGTTGACTTCTGCGCAGCGGTTTGGGAGTTAACATCAAAATTACATTTCTCGGCCATATCGCATAGATCTCACTGTGAAAAGGCTTAAATGACTTTTTTAATTAAGTTTGATGATTGCGTTCAAACAAAATGTCCTAGAACAAAATTTTCAAATGTAACTACTAGATTGTGATACAATACACTATTGGGTGAAGTTTTGTTGACTTCTGCGCAGCGGTTTGGGAGTTAACATCAAAATTACATTTCTCGGCCATATCGCATAGATCTCACTGTGAAAAGGCTTAAATGGCTTTTTTGACCTAAGTTGGAGGATTGCGCTCAAATCAAATGTCCTAGAACCAAATTTCCACATGTAACTACTAGATTGTGATAAAATACACTAATGGGTGAAGTTTGGTTGACTTCTGCGCAGCGGTTTGGGAGTTAACATCAAAATTACATTTCTCGGCCATATCGCATAGATCTCACTGTAAAAAGGCTTAAATGACTTTTTTAATTAAGTTTGATGATTGCGCTCAAACAAAATGTCCTAGAACAAAATTTTCAAATGTAACTACTAGATTGTGATACAATACACTATTGGGTGAAGTTTGGTTGACTTCTGCGCAGCGGTTTGGGAGTTAACATCAAAATTACATTTCTCGGCCATATCGCATAGATCTCACTGTGAAAAGGCTTAAATGGCTTTTTTGACCTAAGTTTAAAGATTGCGCTCAAACCTGTCCTAGAACGAAATTTTCAAATGTAACTACTAGATTGTGATACAATACACTAATGGGTGAAGTTTGGTTGACTTCTGCGCAGCGGTTTGGGAGTTAACATCAAAATTACATTTCTCGGCCATATCGCATAGATCTCACTGTGAAAAGGCTTAAATGGCTTTTTTGACCTAAGTTTGAGGATTGCGCTCAAATCAAATGTCCTATAACCAAATTTCCACATGTAACTACTAGATTGTGATACAATACACTAATGGGTGAAGTTTGGTTGTCTTCTGCGCAGCGGTTTGGGAGTGAACATCAAAATTACATTTCTCGGCCATATCGCATATATCTCACTGTGAAAAGGCTTAAATGACTTTTTTAATTAAGTTTGATGATTGCGCTCAAACAAAATTTCCTAAAACAAAATTTTCAAATGTAACTACTAGATTGTGATACAATACACTATTGGGTGAAGTTTGGTTGACTTCTGCGCAGCGGTTTGGGAGTTAACATCAAAATTACATTTCTCGGCCATATCGCATAGATCTCACTGTGAAAAGGCTTAAATGACTTTTTTAATTAAGTTTGATGATTGCGTTCAAACAAAATGTCCTAGAACAAAATTTTCAAATATAACTACTAGATTGTGATACAATACACTATTGGGTGAAGTTTGGTTGACTTCTGCGCAGCGGTTTGGTAGTTAACATCAAAATTACATTTCTCGGCCATATCGCATAGATCTCACTGTGAAAAGGCTTAAATGACTTTTTTAATTAAGTTTAATGATTGCGCTCAAACCAAATGTCCTAGAACGAAATTTTCAAATGTTACTACTAGAATGTGATACAATACACTATTGGGTGAAGTTTAGTTGACTTCTGCGCAGCGGTTTGGGAGTTAACATCAAAATTACATTTCTCGGCCATATCGCATAGATCTCACTGTGAAAAGGCTTAAATGGCTTTTTTGACCTAAGTTTGAGGATTGCGCTCAAATCAAATGTCCTATAACCAAATTTCCACATGTAACTACTAGATTGTGATACAATACACTAATGGGTGAAGTTTGGTTGACTTCTGCGCAGCGGTTTGGGAGTTAACATCAAAATTACATTTCTCGGCCATATCGCATAGATCTCACTGTGAAAAGGCTTAAATGAATTTTTTAATTAAGTTTGATGAATGCATTCAAACAAAATGTCCTAGAACAAAATTTTCAAATGTAACTACTAGATTGTGATACAATACACTATTGGGTGAAGTTTGGTTGACTTCTGCGCAGCGGTTTGGGAGTTAACATCAAAATTACATTTCTCGGCCATATCGCATAGATCTCACTGTGAAAAGGCTTAAATGGCTTTTTTGACCTAAGTTTGAGGATTGCGCTCAAATCAAATGTCCTAGAACCAAATTTCCACATGTAACTACTAGATTGTGATACAATACACTAATGGGTGAAGTTTGGTTTACTTCTGCGCAGCGGTTTGGGAGTTAACATCAAAATTACATTTCTCGGCCATATCGCATAGATCTCACTGTGAAAAGGCTTAAATGGCTTTTTTGACCTAAGTTTAATAATTGCGCTCAAACCAAATGTCCTAGAACGAAATTTTAAAATGTAACTACTAGAATGTGATACAATACACTATTGGGTGAAGTTTGGTTGACTTCTGCGCAGCGGTTTGGGAGTTAACATCAAAATTACATTTCTCGGCCATATCGCATAGATCTCACTGTGAAAAGGCTTAAATGGCTTTTTTGACCTAAGTTTGAGGACTGCGCTCAAATCAAATGTCCTAGAACCAAATTTCCACATGTAACTACTAGATTGTGATACAATACACTAATGGGTGAAGTTTGGTTGACTTCTGCGCAGCGGTTTGGGAGTTAACATCAAAATTACATTTCTCGGCCATATCGCATAGATCTCACTGTGAAAAGGCTTAAATGACTTTTTTAATTAAGTTTGATGATTGCGCTCAAACAAAATTTCCTAGAACAAAATTTTCAAATGTAACTACTAGATTGTGATACAATACACTAATGGGTGAAGTTTGGTTGACTTCTGCGCAGCGGTTTGGGAGTTAACATCAAAATTACATTTCTCGGCCATATCGCATAGATCTCACTGTGAAAAGGCTTAAATGACTTTTTTAATTAGGTTTGATGATTGCGTTCAAACAAAATGTCCTAGAACAAAATTTTCAAATGTAACTACTAGATTGTGATACAATACACTATTGGGTGAAGTTTGGTTGACTTCTGCGCAGCGGTTTGGGAGTTAACATCAAAATTACATTTCTCGGCCATATCGCATAGATCTCACTGTGAAAAGGCTTAAATGGCTTTTTTGACCTAAGTTTAAAGATTGCGCTCAAACCAAATGTCCTAGAACGAAATTTTCAAATGTAACTACTAGATTGTGATACAATACACTAATGGGTGAAGTTTGGTTGACTTCTGCGCAGCGGTTTGGGAGTTAACATCAAAATTACATTTCTCGGCCATATCGCATGGATCTCACTGTGAAAAGGCTTAAATGGCTTTTTTGACCTAAGTTTGAGGATTGCGCTCAAATCAAATGTCCTATAACCAAATTTCCACATGTAACTACTAGATTGTGATACAATACACTAATGGGTGAAGTTTGGTTGTCTTCTGCGCAGCGGTTTGGGAGTGAACATCAAAATTACATTTCTCGGCCATATCGCATATATCTCACTGTGAAAAGGCTTAAATGACTTTTTTAATTAAGTTTGATGATTGCGCTCAAACAAAATTTCCTAAAACAAAATTTTCAAATGTAACTACTAGATTGTGATACAATACACTATTGGGTGAAGTTTGGTTGACTTCTGCGCAGCGGTTTGGGAGTTAACATCAAAATTACATTTCTCGGCCATATCGCATAGATCTCACTGTGAAAAGGCTTAAATGACTTTTTTAATTAAGTTTGATGATTGCGTTCAAACAAAATGTCCTAGAACAAAATTTTCAAATGTAACTACTAGATTGTGATACAATACACTATTGGGTGAAGTTTGGTTGACTTCTGCGCAGCGGTTTGGTAGTTAACATCAAAATTACATTTCTCGGCCATATCGCATAGATCTCACTGTGAAAAGGCTTAAATGACTTTTTTAATTAAGTTTGATGATTGCGTTCAAACAAAATGTCCTAGAACAAAATTTTCAAATGTAACTACTAGATTGTGATACAATACACTATTGGGTGAAGTTTGGTTGACTTCTGCGCAGCGGTTTGGGAGTTAACATCAAAATTACATTTCTCGGCCATATCGCATAGATCTCACTGTGAAAAGGCTTAAATGGCTTTTTTGACCTAAGTTTGAGGATTGCGCTCAAATCAAATGTCCTAGAACCAAATTTCCACATGTAACTACTAGATTGTGATAAAATACACTAATGGGTGAAGTTTGGTTGACTTCTGCGCAGCGGTTTGGGAGTTAACATCAAAATTACATTTCTCGGCCATATCGCATAGATCTCACTGTAAAAAGGCTTAAATGACTTTTTTAATTAAGTTTGATGATTGCGCTCAAACAAAATTTCCTAGAACAAAATTTTCAAATGTAACTACTAGATTGTGATACAATACACTATTGGGTGAAGTTTGGTTGACTTCTGCGCAGCGGTTTGGGAGTTAACATCAAAATTACATTTCTCGGCCATATCGCATAGATCTCACTGTGAAAAGGCTTAAATGACTTTTTTAATTAAGTTTGATGATTGCGTTCAAACAAAATGTCCTAGAACAACATTTTTAAATGTAACTACTAGATTGTGATACAATACACTATTGGGTGAAGTTTGGTTGACTTCTGCGCAGCGGTTTGGGAGTTAACATCAAAATTACATTTCTCGGCCATATCGCATAGATCTCACTGTGAAAAGGCTTAAATGGCTTTTTTGACCTAAGTTTGAGGATTGCGCTCAAATCAAATGTCCTAGAACCAAATTTCCACATGTAACTACTAGATTGTGATAAAATACACTAATGGGTGAAGTTTGGTTGACTTCTGCGCAGCGGTTTGGGAGTTAACATCAAAATTACATTTCTCGGCCATATCGCATAGATCTCACTGTGAAAAGGCTTAAATGACTTTTTTAATTAAGTTTGATGATTGCGCTCAATTAAAATTTCCTAGAACAAAATTTTCAAATGTAACTACTAGATTGTGATACAATACACTATTGGGTGAAGTTTGGTTGACTTCTGCGCAGCGGTTTGGGAGTTAACATCAAAATTACATTTCTCGGCCATATCGCATAGATCTCACTGTGAAAAGGCTTAAATGACTTTTTTAATTAAGTTTGATGATTGCGTTCAAACAAAATGTCCTAGAACAAAATTTTCAAATGTAACTACTAGATTGTGATACAATACACTATTGGGTGAAGTTTGGTTGACTTCTGCGCAGCGGTTTGGGAGTTAACATCAAAATTACATTTCTCGGCCATATCGCATAGATCTCACTGTGAAAAGGCTTCAATGGCTTTTTTGACCTAAGTTTAAAGATTGCGCTCAAACCAAATGTCCTAGAACGAAATTTTCAAATGTAACTACTAGATTGTGATACAATACACTAATGGGTGAAGTTTGGTTGACTTCTGCGCAGCGGTTTGGGAGTTAACATCAAAATTACATTTCTCGGCCATATCGCATAGATCTCACTGTGAAAAGGCTTAAATGGCTTTTTTGACCTAAGTTTGAGGATTGCGCTCAAATCAAATGTCCTATAACCAAATTTCCACATGTAACTACTAGATTGTGATACAATACACTAATGGGTGAAGTTTGGTTGTCTTCTGCGCAGCGGTTTGGGAGTGAACATCAAAATTACATTTCTCGGCCATATCGCATATATCTCACTGTGAAAAGGCTTAAATGACTTTTTTAATTAAGTTTGATGATTGCGCTCAAACAAAATTTCCTAAAACAAAATTTTCAAATGTAACTACTAGATTGTGATACAATACACTATTGGGTGAAGTTTGGTTGACTTCTGCGCAGCGGTTTGGGAGTTAACATCAAAATTACATTTCTCGGCCATATCGCATAGATCTCACTGTGAAAAGGCTTAAATGACTTTTTTAATTAAGTTTGATGTTTGCGTTCAAACAAAATGTCCTAGAACAAAATTTTCAAATGTAACTACTAGATTGTGATACAATACACTATTGGGTGAAGTTTGGTTGACTTCTGCGCAGCGGTTTGGTAGTTAACATCAAAATTACATTTCTCGGCCATATCGCATAGATCTCACTGTGAAAAGGCTTAAATGACTTTTTTAATTAAGGTTAATGATTGCGCTCAAACCAAATGTCCTAGAACGAAATTTTCAAATGTTACTACTAGAATGTGATACAATACACTATTGGGTGAAGTTTAGTTGACTTCTGCGCAGCGGTTTGGGAGTTAACATCAAAATTACATTTCTCGGCCATATCGCATAGATCTCACTGTGAAAAGGCTTAAATGGCTTTTTTGACCTAAGTTTGAGGATTGCGCTCAAATCAAATGTCCTATAACCAAATTTCCACATGTAACTACTAGATTGTGATACAATACACTAATGGGTGAAGTTTGGTTGACTTCTGCGCAGCGGTTTGGGAGTTAACATCAAAATTACATTTCTCGGCCATATCGCATAGATCTCACTGTGAAAAGGCTTAAATGAATTTTTTAATTAAGTTTGATGAATGCATTCAAACAAAATGTCCTAGAACAAAATTTTCAAATGTAACTACTAGATTGTGATACAATACACTATTGGGTGAAGTTTGGTTGACTTCTGCGCAGCGGTTTGGGAGTTAACATCAAAATTACATTTCTCGGCCATATCGCATAGATCTCACTGTGAAAAGGCTTAAATGGCTTTTTTGACCTAAGTTTGAGGATTGCGCTAAAATCAAATGTCCTAGAACCAAATTTCCACATGTAACTACTAGATTGTGATACAATACACTAATGGGTGAAGTTTGGTTTACTTCTGCGCAGCGGTTTGGGAGTTAACATCAAAATTACATTTCTCGGCCATATCGCATAGATCTCACTGTGAAAAGGCTTAAATGGCTTTTTTGACCTAAGTTTAATAATTGCGCTCAAACCAAATGTCCTAGAACGAAATTTTAAAATGTAACTACTAGAATGTGATACAATACACTATTGGGTGAAGTTTGGTTGACTTCTGCGCAGCGGTTTGGGAGTTAACATCAAAATTACATTTCTCGGCCATATCGCATAGATCTCACTGTGAAAAGGCTTAAATGGCTTTTTTGACCTAAGTTTGAGGACTGCGCTCAAATCAAATGTCCTAGAACCAAATTTCCACATGTAACTACTAGATTGTGATACAATACACTAATGGGTGAAGTTTGGTTGACTTCTGCGCAGCGGTTTGGGAGTTAACATCAAAATTACATTTCTCGGCCATATCGCATAGATCTCACTGTGAAAAGGCTTAAATGACTTTTTTAATTAAGTTTGATGATTGCGCTCAAACAAAATTTCCTAGAACAAAATTTTCAAATGTAACTACTAGATTGTGATACAATACACTAATGGGTGAAGTTTGGTTGACTTCTGCGCAGCGGTTTGGGAGTTAACATCAAAATTACATTTCTCGGCCATATCGCATAGATCTCACTGTGAAAAGGCTTAAATGACTTTTTTAATTAGGTTTGATGATTGCGTTCAAACAAAATGTCCTAGAACAAAATTTTCAAATGTAACTACTAGATTGTGATACAATACACTATTGGGTGAAGTTTGGTTGACTTCTGCGCAGCGGTTTGGGAGTTAACATCAAAATTACATTTCTCGGCCATATCGCATAGATCTCACTGTGAAAAGGCTTAAATGGCTTTTTTGACCTAAGTTTAAAGATTGCGCTCAAACCAAATGTCCTAGAACGAAATTTTCAAATGTAACTACTAGATTGTGATACAATACACTAATGGGTGAAGTTTGGTTGACTTCTGCGCAGCGGTTTGGGAGTTAACATCAAAATTACATTTCTCGGCCATATCGCATAGATCTCACTGTGAAAAGGCTTAAATGGCTTTTTTGACCTAAGTTTGAGGATTGCGCTCAAATCAAATGTCCTATAACCAAATTTCCACATGTAACTACTAGATTGTGATACAATACACTAATGGGTGAAGTTTGGTTGTCTTCTGCGCAGCGGTTTGGGAGTGAACATCAAAATTACATTTCTCGGCCATATCGCATATATCTCACTGTGAAAAGGCTTAAATGACTTTTTTAATTAAGTTTGATGATTGCGCTCAAACAAAATTTCCTAAAACAAAATTTTCAAATGTAACTACTAGATTGTGATACAATACACTATTGGGTGAAGTTTGGTTGACTTCTGCGCAGCGGTTTGGGAGTTAACATCAAAATTACATTTCTCGGCCATATCGCATAGATCTCACTGTGAAAAGGCTTAAATGACTTTTTTAATTAAGTTTGATGATTGCGTTCAAACAAAATGTCCTAGAACAAAATTTTCAAATGTAACTACTAGATTGTGATACAATACACTATTGGGTGAAGTTTGGTTGACTTCTGCGCAGCGGTTTGGTAGTTAACATCAAAATTACATTTCTCGGCCATATCGCATAGATCTCACTGTGAAAAGGCTTAAATGACTTTTTTAATTAAGTTTGATGATTGCGTTCAAACAAAATGTCCTAGAACAAAATTTTCAAATGTAACTACTAGATTGTGATACAATACACTATTGGGTGAAGTTTGGTTGACTTCTGCGCAGCGGTTTGGGAGTTAACATCAAAATTACATTTCTCGGCCATATCGCATAGATCTCACTGTGAAAAGGCTTAAATGGCTTTTTTGACCTAAGTTTGAGGATTGCGCTCAAATCAAATGTCCTAGAACCAAATTTCCACATGTAACTACTAGATTGTGATAAAATACACTAATGGGTGAAGTTTGGTTGACTTCTGCGCAGCGGTTTGGGAGTTAACATCAAAATTACATTTCTCGGCCATATCGCATAGATCTCACTGTAAAAAGGCTTAAATGACTTTTTTAATTAAGTTTGATGATTGCGCTCAAACAAAATTTCCTAGAACAAAATTTTCAAATGTAACTACTAGATTGTGATACAATACACTATTGGGTGAAGTTTGGTTGACTTCTGCGCAGCGGTTTGGGAGTTAACATCAAAATTACATTTCTCGGCCATATCGCATAGATCTCACTGTGAAAAGGCTTAAATGACTTTTTTAATTAAGTTTGATGATTGCGTTCAAACAAAATGTCCTAGAACAACATTTTTAAATGTAACTACTAGATTGTGATACAATACACTATTGGGTGAAGTTTGGTTGACTTCTGCGCAGCGGTTTGGGAGTTAACATCAAAATTACATTTCTCGGCCATATCGCATAGATCTCACTGTGAAAAGGCTTAAATGGCTTTTTTGACCTAAGTTTGAGGATTGCGCTCAAATCAAATGTCCTAGAACCAAATTTCCACATGTAACTACTAGATTGTGATAAAATACACTAATGGGTGAAGTTTGGTTGACTTCTGCGCAGCGGTTTGGGAGTTAACATCAAAATTACATTTCTCGGCCATATCGCATAGATCTCACTGTGAAAAGGCTTAAATGACTTTTTTAATTAAGTTTGATGATTGCGCTCAATTAAAATTTCCTAGAACAAAATTTTCAAATGTAACTACTAGATTGTGATACAATACACTATTGGGTGAAGTTTGGTTGACTTCTGCGCAGCGGTTTGGGAGTTAACATCAAAATTACATTTCTCGGCCATATCGCATAGATCTCACTGTGAAAAGGCTTAAATGACTTTTTTAATTAAGTTTGATGATTGCGTTCAAACAAAATGTCCTAGAACAAAATTTTCAAATGTAACTACTAGATTGTGATACAATACACTATTGGGTGAAGTTTGGTTGACTTCTGCGCAGCGGTTTGGGAGTTAACATCAAAATTACATTTCTCGGCCATATCGCATAGATCTCACTGTGAAAAGGCTTAAATGACTTTTTTAATTAAGTTTGATGATTGCGTTCAAATAAAATGTCCTAGAACAAAATTTTCAAATGTAACTACTAGATTGTGATACAATACACTATTGGGTGAAGTTTGGTTGACTTCTGCGCAGCGGTTTGGGAGTTAACATCAAAATTACATTTCTCGGCCATATCGCATAGATCTCACTGTGAAAAGGCTTAAATGGCTTTTTTGACCTAAGTTTAAAGATTGCGCTCAAACCAAATGTCCTAGAACGAAATTTTCAAATGTAACTACTAGATTGTGATACAATACACTAATGGGTGAAGTTTGGTTGACTTCTGCGCAGCGGTTTGGGAGTTAACATCAAAATTACATTTCTCGGCCATATCGCATAGATCTCACTGTGAAAAGGCTTAAATGGCTTTTTTGACCTAAGTTTGAGGATTGCGCTCAAATCAAATGTCCTATAACCAAATTTCCACATGTAACTACTAGATTGTGATACAATACACTAATGGGTGAAGTTTGGTTGTCTTCTGCGCAGCGGTTTGGGAGTGAACATCAAAATTACATTTCTCGGCCATATCGCATATATCTCACTGTGAAAAGGCTTAAATGACTTTTTTAATTAAGTTTGATGATTGCGCTCAAACAAAATTTCCTAAAACAAAATTTTCAAATGTAACTACTAGATTGTGATACAATACACTATTGGGTGAAGTTTGGTTGACTTCTGCGCAGCGGTTTGGGAGTTAACATCAAAATTACATTTCTCGGCCATATCGCATAGATCTCACTGTGAAAAGGCTTAAATGACTTTTTTAATTAAGTTTGATGTTTGCGTTCAAACAAAATGTCCTAGAACAAAATTTTCAAATGTAACTACTAGATTGTGATACAATACACTATTGGGTGAAGTTTGGTTGACTTCTGCGCAGCGGTTTGGTAGTTAACATCAAAATTACATTTCTCGGCCATATCGCATAGATCTCACTGTGAAAAGGCTTAAATGACTTTTTTAATTAAGGTTAATGATTGCGCTCAAACCAAATGTCCTAGAACGAAATTTTCAAATGTTACTACTAGAATGTGATACAATACACTATTAGGTGAAGTTTAGTTGACTTCTGCGCAGCGGTTTGGGAGTTAACATCAAAATTACATTTCTCGGCCATATCGCATAGATCTCACTGTGAAAAGGCTTAAATGGCTTTTTTGACCTAAGTTTGAGGATTGCGCTCAAATCAAATGTCCTATAACCAAATTTCCACATGTAACTACTAGATTGTGATACAATACACTAATGGGTGAAGTTTGGTTGACTTCTGCGCAGCGGTTTGGGAGTTAACATCAAAATTACATTTCTCGGCCATATCGCATAGATCTCACTGTGAAAAGGCTTAAATGAATTTTTTAATTAAGTTTGATGAATGCATTCAAACAAAATGTCCTAGAACAAAATTTTCAAATGTAACTACTAGATTGTGATACAATACACTATTGGGTGAAGTTTGGTTGACTTCTGCGCAGCGGTTTGGGAGTTAACATCAAAATTACATTTCTCGGCCATATCGCATAGATCTCACTGTGAAAAGGCTTAAATGGCTTTTTTGACCTAAGTTTGAGGATTGCGCTCAAATCAAATGTCCTAGAACCAAATTTCCACATGTAACTACTAGATTGTGATACAATACACTAATGGGTGAAGTTTGGTTTACTTCTGCGCAGCGGTTTGGGAGTTAACATCAAAATTACATTTCTCGGCCATATCGCATAGATCTCACTGTGAAAAGGCTTAAATGGCTTTTTTGACCTAAGTTTAATAATTGCGCTCAAACCAAATGTCCTAGAACGAAATTTTAAAATGTAACTACTAGAATGTGATACAATACACTATTGGGTGAAGTTTGGTTGACTTCTGCGCAGCGGTTTGGGAGTTAACATCAAAATTACATTTCTCGGCCATATCGCATAGATCTCACTGTGAAAAGGCTTAAATGGCTTTTTTGACCTAAGTTTGAGGACTGCGCTCAAATCAAATGTCCTAGAACCAAATTTCCACATGTAACTACTAGATTGTGATACAATACACTAATGGGTGAAGTTTGGTTGACTTCTGCGCAGCGGTTTGGGAGTTAACATCAAAATTACATTTCTCGGCCATATCGCATAGATCTCACTGTGAAAAGGCTTAAATGACTTTTTTAATTAAGTTTGATGATTGCGCTCAAACAAAATTTCCTAGAACAAAATTTTCAAATGTAACTACTAGATTGTGATACAATACACTAATGGGTGAAGTTTGGTTGACTTCTGCGCAGCGGTTTGGGAGTTAACATCAAAATTACATTTCTCGGCCATATCGCATAGATCTCACTGTGAAAAGGCTTAAATGACTTTTTTAATTAGGTTTGATGATTGCGTTCAAACAAAATGTCCTAGAACAAAATTTTCAAATGTAACTACTAGATTGTGATACAATACACTATTGGGTGAAGTTTGGTTGACTTCTGCGCAGCGGTTTGGGAGTTAACATCAAAATTACATTTCTCGGCCATATCGCATAGATCTCACTGTGAAAAGGCTTAAATGGCTTTTTTGACCTAAGTTTAAAGATTGCGCTCAAACCAAATGTCCTAGAACGAAATTTTCAAATGTAACTACTAGATTGTGATACAATACACTAATGGGTGAAGTTTGGTTGACTTCTGCGCAGCGGTTTGGGAGTTAACATCAAAATTACATTTCTCGGCCATATCGCATAGATCTCACTGTGAAAAGGCTTAAATGGCTTTTTTGACCTAAGTTTGAGGATTGCGCTCAAATCAAATGTCCTATAACCAAATTTCCACATGTAACTACTAGATTGTGATACAATACACTAATGGGTGAAGTTTGGTTGTCTTCTGCGCAGCGGTTTGGGAGTGAACATCAAAATTACATTTCTCGGCCATATCGCATATATCTCACTGTGAAAAGGCTTAAATGACTTTTTTAATTAAGTTTGATGATTGCGCTCAAACAAAATTTCCTAAAACAAAATTTTCAAATGTAACTACTAGATTGTGATACAATACACTATTGGGTGAAGTTTGGTTGACTTCTGCGCAGCGGTTTGGGAGTTAACATCAAAATTACATTTCTCGGCCATATCGCATAGATCTCACTGTGAAAAGGCTTAAATGACTTTTTTAATTAAGTTTGATGATTGCGTTCAAACAAAATGTCCTAGAACAAAATTTTCAAATGTAACTACTAGATTGTGATACAATACACTATTGGGTGAAGTTTGGTTGACTTCTGCGCAGCGGTTTGGTAGTTAACATCAAAATTACATTTCTCGGCCATATCGCATAGATCTCACTGTGAAAAGGCTTAAATGACTTTTTTAATTAAGTTTGATGATTGCGTTCAAACAAAATGTCCTAGAACAAAATTTTCAAATGTAACTACTAGATTGTGATACAATACACTATTGGGTGAAGTTTGGTTGACTTCTGCGCAGCGGTTTGGGAGTTAACATCAAAATTACATTTCTCGGCCATATCGCATAGATCTCACTGTGAAAAGGCTTAAATGGCTTTTTTGACCTAAGTTTGAGGATTGCGCTCAAATCAAATGTCCTAGAACCAAATTTCCACATGTAACTACTAGATTGTGATAAAATACTCTAATGGGTGAAGTTTGGTTGACTTCTGCGCAGCGGTTTGGGAGTTAACATCAAAATTACATTTCTCGGCCATATCGCATAGATCTCACTGTAAAAAGGCTTAAATGACTTTTTTAATTTTGATGATTGCGCTCAAACAAAATTTCCTAGAACAAAATTTTCAAATGTAACTACTAGATTGTGATACAATACACTATTGGGTGAAGTTTGGTTGACTTCTGCGCAGCGGTTTGGGAGTTAACATCAAAATTACATTTCTCGGCCATATCGCATAGATCTCACTGTGAAAAGGCTTAAATGACTTTTTTAATTAAGTTTGATGATTGCGTTCAAACAAAATGTCCTAGAACAACATTTTTAAATGTAACTACTAGATTGTGATACAATACACTATTGGGTGAAGTTTGGTTGACTTCTGCGCAGCGGTTTGGGAGTTAACATCAAAATTACATTTCTCGGCCATATCGCATAGATCTCACTGTGAAAAGGCTTAAATGGCTTTTTTGACCTAAGTTTGAGGATTGCGCTCAAATCAAATGTCCTAGAACCAAATTTCCACATGTAACTACTAGATTGTGATAAAATACACTAATGGGTGAAGTTTGGTTGACTTCTGCGCAGCGGTTTGGGAGTTAACATCAAAATTACATTTCTCGGCCATATCGCATAGATCTCACTGTGAAAAGGCTTAAATGGCTTTTTTGACCTAAGTTTGAGGATTGCGCTCAAATCAAATGTCCTATAACCAAATTTCCACATGTAACTACTAGATTGTGATACAATACACTAATGGGTGAAGTTTGGTTGTCTTCTGCGCAGCGGTTTGGGAGTGAACATCAAAATTACATTTCTCGGCCATATCGCATATATCTCACTGTGAAAAGGCTTAAATGACTTTTTTAATTAAGTTTGATGATTGCGCTCAAACAAAATTTCCTAAAACAAAATTTTCAAATGTAACTACTAGATTGTGATACAATACACTATTGGGTGAAGTTTGGTTGACTTCTGCGCAGCGGTTTGGGAGTTAACATCAAAATTACATTTCTCGGCCATATCGCATAGATCTCACTGTGAAAAGGCTTAAATGACTTTTTTAATTAAGTTTGATGATTGCGTTCAAACAAAATGTCCTAGAACAAAATTTTCAAATGTAACTACTAGATTGTGATACAATACACTATTGGGTGAAGTTTGGTTGACTTCTGCGCAGCGGTTTGGTAGTTAACATCAAAATTACATTTCTCGGCCATATCGCATAGATCTCACTGTGAAAAGGCTTAAATGACTTTTTTAATTAAGTTTGATGATTGCGTTCAAACAAAATGTCCTAGAACAAAATTTTCAAATGTAACTACTAGATTGTGATACAATACACTATTGGGTGAAGTTTGGTTGACTTCTGCGCAGCGGTTTGGGAGTTAACATCAAAATTACATTTCTCGGCCATATCGCATAGATCTCACTGTGAAAAGGCTTAAATGGCTTTTTTGACCTAAGTTTGAGGATTGCGCTCAAATCAAATGTCCTAGAACCAAATTTCCACATGTAACTACTAGATTGTGATAAAATACACTAATGGGTGAAGTTTGGTTGACTTCTGCGCAGCGGTTTGGGAGTTAACATCAAAATTACATTTCTCGGCCATATCGCATAGATCTCACTGTGAAAAGGCTTAAATGGCTTTTTTGACCTAAGTTTGAGGATTGCGCTCAAATCAAATGTCCTATAACCAAATTTCCACATGTAACTACTAGATTGTGATACAATACACTAATGGGTGAAGTTTGGTTGACTTCTGCGCAGCGGTTTGGGAGTTAACATCAAAATTACATTTCTCGGCCATATCGCATAGATCTCACTGTGAAAAGGCTTAAATGAATTTTTTAATTAAGTTTGATGAATGCATTCAAACAAAATGTCCTAGAACAAAATTTTCAAATGTAACTACTAGATTGTGATACAATACACTATTGGGTGAAGTTTGGTTGACTTCTGCGCAGCGGTTTGGGAGTTAACATCAAAATTACATTTCTCGGCCATATCGCATAGATCTCACTGTGAAAAGGCTTAAATGGCTTTTTTGACCTAAGTTTGAGGATTGCGCTCAAATCAAATGTCCTAGAACCAAATTTCCACATGTAACTACTAGATTGTGATACAATACACTAATGGGTGAAGTTTGGTTTACTTCTGCGCAGCGGTTTGGGAGTTAACATCAAAATTACATTTCTCGGCCATATCGCATAGATCTCACTGTGAAAAGGCTTAAATGGCTTTTTTGACCTAAGTTTAATAATTGCGCTCAAACCAAATGTCCTAGAACGAAATTTTAAAATGTAACTACTAGAATGTGATACAATACACTATTGGGTGAAGTTTGGTTGACTTCTGCGCAGCGGTTTGGGAGTTAACATCAAAATTACATTTCTCGGCCATATCGCATAGATCTCACTGTGAAAAGGCTTAAATGGCTTTTTTGACCTAAGTTTGAGGACTGCGCTCAAATCAAATGTCCTAGAACCAAATTTCCACATGTAACTACTAGATTGTGATACAATACACTAATGGGTGAAGTTTGGTTGACTTCTGCGCAGCGGTTTGGGAGTTAACATCAAAATTACATTTCTCGGCCATATCGCATAGATCTCACTGTGAAAAGGCTTAAATGACTTTTTTAATTAAGTTTGATGATTGCGCTCAAACAAAATTTCCTAGAACAAAATTTTCAAATGTAACTACTAGATTGTGATACAATACACTAATGGGTGAAGTTTGGTTGACTTCTGCGCAGCGGTTTGGGAGTTAACATCAAAATTACATTTCTCGGCCATATCGCATAGATCTCACTGTGAAAAGGCTTAAATGACTTTTTTAATTAGGTTTGATGATTGCGTTCAAACAAAATGTCCTAGAACAAAATTTTCAAATGTAACTACTAGATTGTGATACAATACACTATTGGGTGAAGTTTGGTTGACTTCTGCGCAGCGGTTTGGGAGTTAACATCAAAATTACATTTCTCGGCCATATCGCATAGATCTCACTGTGAAAAGGCTTAAATGGCTTTTTTGACCTAAGTTTAAAGATTGCGCTCAAACCAAATGTCCTAGAACGAAATTTTCAAATGTAACTACTAGATTGTGATACAATACACTAATGGGTGAAGTTTGGTTGACTTCTGCGCAGCGGTTTGGGAGTTAACATCAAAATTACATTTCTCGGCCATATCGCATGGATCTCACTGTGAAAAGGCTTAAATGGCTTTTTTGACCTAAGTTTGAGGATTGCGCTCAAATCAAATGTCCTATAACCAAATTTCCACATGTAACTACTAGATTGTGATACAATACACTAATGGGTGAAGTTTGGTTGTCTTCTGCGCAGCGGTTTGGGAGTGAACATCAAAATTACATTTCTCGGCCATATCGCATATATCTCACTGTGAAAAGGCTTAAATGACTTTTTTAATTAAGTTTGATGATTGCGCTCAAACAAAATTTCCTAAAACAAAATTTTCAAATGTAACTACTAGATTGTGATACAATACACTATTGGGTGAAGTTTGGTTGACTTCTGCGCAGCGGTTTGGGAGTTAACATCAAAATTACATTTCTCGGCCATATCGCATAGATCTCACTGTGAAAAGGCTTAAATGACTTTTTTAATTAAGTTTGATGATTGCGTTCAAACAAAATGTCCTAGAACAAAATTTTCAAATGTAACTACTAGATTGTGATACAATACACTATTGGGTGAAGTTTGGTTGACTTCTGCGCAGCGGTTTGGTAGTTAACATCAAAATTACATTTCTCGGCCATATCGCATAGATCTCACTGTGAAAAGGCTTAAATGACTTTTTTAATTAAGTTTGATGATTGCGTTCAAACAAAATGTCCTAGAACAAAATTTTCAAATGTAACTACTAGATTGTGATACAATACACTATTGGGTGAAGTTTGGTTGACTTCTGCGCAGCGGTTTGGGAGTTAACATCAAAATTACATTTCTCGGCCATATCGCATAGATCTCACTGTGAAAAGGCTTAAATGGCTTTTTTGACCTAAGTTTGAGGATTGCGCTCAAATCAAATGTCCTAGAACCAAATTTCCACATGTAACTACTAGATTGTGATAAAATACACTAATGGGTGAAGTTTGGTTGACTTCTGCGCAGCGGTTTGGGAGTTAACATCAAAATTACATTTCTCGGCCATATCGCATAGATCTCACTGTAAAAAGGCTTAAATGACTTTTTTAATTAAGTTTGATGATTGCGCTCAAACAAAATTTCCTAGAACAAAATTTTCAAATGTAACTACTAGATTGTGATACAATACACTATTGGGTGAAGTTTGGTTGACTTCTGCGCAGCGGTTTGGGAGTTAACATCAAAATTACATTTCTCGGCCATATCGCATAGATCTCACTGTGAAAAGGCTTAAATGACTTTTTTAATTAAGTTTGATGATTGCGTTCAAACAAAATGTCCTAGAACAACATTTTTAAATGTAACTACTAGATTGTGATACAATACACTATTGGGTGAAGTTTGGTTGACTTCTGCGCAGCGGTTTGGGAGTTAACATCAAAATTACATTTCTCGGCCATATCGCATAGATCTCACTGTGAAAAGGCTTAAATGGCTTTTTTGACCTAAGTTTGAGGATTGCGCTCAAATCAAATGTCCTAGAACCAAATTTCCACATGTAACTACTAGATTGTGATAAAATACACTAATGGGTGAAGTTTGGTTGACTTCTGCGCAGCGGTTTGGGAGTTAACATCAAAATTACATTTCTCGGCCATATCGCATAGATCTCACTGTGAAAAGGCTTAAATGACTTTTTTAATTAAGTTTGATGATTGCGCTCAATTAAAATTTCCTAGAACAAAATTTTCAAATGTAACTACTAGATTGTGATACAATACACTATTGGGTGAAGTTTGGTTGACTTCTGCGCAGCGGTTTGGGAGTTAACATCAAAATTACATTTCTCGGCCATATCGCATAGATCTCACTGTGAAAAGGCTTAAATGACTTTTTTAATTAAGTTTGATGATTGCGTTCAAACAAAATGTCCTAGAACAAAATTTTCAAATGTAACTACTAGATTGTGATACAATACACTATTGGGTGAAGTTTGGTTGACTTCTGCGCAGCGGTTTGGGAGTTAACATCAAAATTACATTTCTCGGCCATATCGCATAGATCTCACTGTGAAAAGGCTTCAATGGCTTTTTTGACCTAAGTTTAAAGATTGCGCTCAAACCAAATGTCCTAGAACGAAATTTTCAAATGTAACTACTAGATTGTGATACAATACACTAATGGGTGAAGTTTGGTTGACTTCTGCGCAGCGGTTTGGGAGTTAACATCAAAATTACATTTCTCGGCCATATCGCATAGATCTCACTGTGAAAAGGCTTAAATGGCTTTTTTGACCTAAGTTTGAGGATTGCGCTCAAATCAAATGTCCTATAACCAAATTTCCACATGTAACTACTAGATTGTGATACAATACACTAATGGGTGAAGTTTGGTTGTCTTCTGCGCAGCGGTTTGGGAGTGAACATCAAAATTACATTTCTCGGCCATATCGCATATATCTCACTGTGAAAAGGCTTAAATGACTTTTTTAATTAAGTTTGATGATTGCGCTCAAACAAAATTTCCTAAAACAAAATTTTCAAATGTAACTACTAGATTGTGATACAATACACTATTGGGTGAAGTTTGGTTGACTTCTGCGCAGCGGTTTGGGAGTTAACATCAAAATTACATTTCTCGGCCATATCGCATAGATCTCACTGTGAAAAGGCTTAAATGACTTTTTTAATTAAGTTTGATGTTTGCGTTCAAACAAAATGTCCTAGAACAAAATTTTCAAATGTAACTACTAGATTGTGATACAATACACTATTGGGTGAAGTTTGGTTGACTTCTGCGCAGCGGTTTGGTAGTTAACATCAAAATTACATTTCTCGGCCATATCGCATAGATCTCACTGTGAAAAGGCTTAAATGACTTTTTTAATTAAGGTTAATGATTGCGCTCAAACCAAATGTCCTAGAACGAAATTTTCAAATGTTACTACTAGAATGTGATACAATACACTATTGGGTGAAGTTTAGTTGACTTCTGCGCAGCGGTTTGGGAGTTAACATCAAAATTACATTTCTCGGCCATATCGCATAGATCTCACTGTGAAAAGGCTTAAATGGCTTTTTTGACCTAAGTTTGAGGATTGCGCTCAAATCAAATGTCCTATAACCAAATTTCCACATGTAACTACTAGATTGTGATACAATACACTAATGGGTGAAGTTTGGTTGACTTCTGCGCAGCGGTTTGGGAGTTAACATCAAAATTACATTTCTCGGCCATATCGCATAGATCTCACTGTGAAAAGGCTTAAATGAATTTTTTAATTAAGTTTGATGAATGCATTCAAACAAAATGTCCTAGAACAAAATTTTCAAATGTAACTACTAGATTGTGATACAATACACTATTGGGTGAAGTTTGGTTGACTTCTGCGCAGCGGTTTGGGAGTTAACATCAAAATTACATTTCTCGGCCATATCGCATAGATCTCACTGTGAAAAGGCTTAAATGGCTTTTTTGACCTAAGTTTGAGGATTGCGCTAAAATCAAATGTCCTAGAACCAAATTTCCACATGTAACTACTAGATTGTGATACAATACACTAATGGGTGAAGTTTGGTTGACTTCTGCGCAGCGGTTTGGGAGTTAACATCAAAATTACATTTCTCGGCCATATCGCATAGATCTCACTGTGAAAAGGCTTAAATGACTTTTTTAATTAGGTTTGATGATTGCGTTCAAACAAAATGTCCTAGAACAAAATTTTCAAATGTAACTACTAGATTGTGATACAATACACTATTGGGTGAAGTTTGGTTGACTTCTGCGCAGCGGTTTGGGAGTTAACATCAAAATTACATTTCTCGGCCATATCGCATAGATCTCACTGTGAAAAGGCTTAAATGGCTTTTTTGACCTAAGTTTAAAGATTGCGCTCAAACCAAATGTCCTAGAACGAAATTTTCAAATGTAACTACTAGATTGTGATACAATACACTAATGGGTGAAGTTTGGTTGACTTCTGCGCAGCGGTTTGGGAGTTAACATCAAAATTACATTTCTCGGCCATATCGCATAGATCTCACTGTGAAAAGGCTTAAATGGCTTTTTTGACCTAAGTTTGAGGATTGCGCTCAAATCAAATGTCCTATAACCAAATTTCCACATGTAACTACTAGATTGTGATACAATACACTAATGGGTGAAGTTTGGTTGTCTTCTGCGCAGCGGTTTGGGAGTGAACATCAAAATTACATTTCTCGGCCATATCGCATATATCTCACTGTGAAAAGGCTTAAATGACTTTTTTAATTAAGTTTGATGATTGCGCTCAAACAAAATTTCCTAAAACAAAATTTTCAAATGTAACTACTAGATTGTGATACAATACACTATTGGGTGAAGTTTGGTTGACTTCTGCGCAGCGGTTTGGGAGTTAACATCAAAATTACATTTCTCGGCCATATCGCATAGATCTCACTGTGAAAAGGCTTAAATGACTTTTTTAATTAAGTTTGATGATTGCGTTCAAACAAAATGTCCTAGAACAAAATTTTCAAATGTAACTACTAGATTGTGATACAATACACTATTGGGTGAAGTTTGGTTGACTTCTGCGCAGCGGTTTGGTAGTTAACATCAAAATTACATTTCTCGGCCATATCGCATAGATCTCACTGTGAAAAGGCTTAAATGACTTTTTTAATTAAGTTTGATGATTGCGTTCAAACAAAATGTCCTAGAACAAAATTTTCAAATGTAACTACTAGATTGTGATACAATACACTATTGGGTGAAGTTTGGTTGACTTCTGCGCAGCGGTTTGGGAGTTAACATCAAAATTACATTTCTCGGCCATATCGCATAGATCTCACTGTGAAAAGGCTTAAATGGCTTTTTTGACCTAAGTTTGAGGATTGCGCTCAAATCAAATGTCCTAGAACCAAATTTCCACATGTAACTACTAGATTGTGATAAAATACTCTAATGGGTGAAGTTTGGTTGACTTCTGCGCAGCGGTTTGGGAGTTAACATCAAAATTACATTTCTCGGCCATATCGCATAGATCTCACTGTAAAAAGGCTTAAATGACTTTTTTAATTTTGATGATTGCGCTCAAACAAAATTTCCTAGAACAAAATTTTCAAATGTAACTACTAGATTGTGATACAATACACTATTGGGTGAAGTTTGGTTGACTTCTGCGCAGCGGTTTGGGAGTTAACATCAAAATTACATTTCTCGGCCATATCGCATAGATCTCACTGTGAAAAGGCTTAAATGACTTTTTTAATTAAGTTTGATGATTGCGTTCAAACAAAATGTCCTAGAACAACATTTTTAAATGTAACTACTAGATTGTGATACAATACACTATTGGGTGAAGTTTGGTTGACTTCTGCGCAGCGGTTTGGGAGTTAACATCAAAATTACATTTCTCGGCCATATCGCATAGATCTCACTGTGAAAAGGCTTAAATGGCTTTTTTGACCTAAGTTTGAGGATTGCGCTCAAATCAAATGTCCTAGAACCAAATTTCCACATGTAACTACTAGATTGTGATAAAATACACTAATGGGTGAAGTTTGGTTGACTTCTGCGCAGCGGTTTGGGAGTTAACATCAAAATTACATTTCTCGGCCATATCGCATAGATCTCACTGTGAAAAGGCTTAAATGGCTTTTTTGACCTAAGTTTGAGGATTGCGCTCAAATCAAATGTCCTATAACCAAATTTCCACATGTAACTACTAGATTGTGATACAATACACTAATGGGTGAAGTTTGGTTGTCTTCTGCGCAGCGGTTTGGGAGTGAACATCAAAATTACATTTCTCGGCCATATCGCATATATCTCACTGTGAAAAGGCTTAAATGACTTTTTTAATTAAGTTTGATGATTGCGCTCAAACAAAATTTCCTAAAACAAAATTTTCAAATGTAACTACTAGATTGTGATACAATACACTATTGGGTGAAGTTTGGTTGACTTCTGCGCAGCGGTTTGGGAGTTAACATCAAAATTACATTTCTCGGCCATATCGCATAGATCTCACTGTGAAAAGGCTTAAATGGCTTTTTTGACCTAAGTTTGAGGATTGCGCTCAAATCAAATGTCCTAGAACCAAATTTCCACATGTAACTACTAGATTGTGATAAAATACACTAATGGGTGAAGTTTGGTTGACTTCTGCGCAGCGGTTTGGGAGTTAACATCAAAATTACATTTCTCGGCCATATCGCATAGATCTCACTGTGAAAAGGCTTAAATGACTTTTTTAATTAAGTTTGATGATTGCGCTCAAACAAAATGTCCTAGAACAAAATTTTCAAATGTAACTACTAGATTGTGATACAATACACTATTGGGTGAAGTTTGGTTGACTTCTGCGCAGCGGTTTGGGAGTTAACATCAAAATTACATTTCTCGGCCATATCGCATAGATCTCACTGTGAAAAGGCTTAAATGACTTTTTTAATTAAGTTTGATGATTGCGTTCAAACAAAATGTCCTAGAACAAAATTTTCAAATGTAACTACTAGATTGTGATAAAATACACTATTGGGTGAAGTTTGGTTGACTTCTGCGCAGCGGTTTGGGAGTTAACATCAAAATTACATTTCTCGGCCATATCGCATAGATCTCACTGTGAAAAGGCTTCAATGGCTTTTTTGACCTAAGTTTAAAGATTGCGCTCAAACCAAATGTCCTAGAACGAAATTTTCAAATGTAACTACTAGATTGTGATACAATACACTAATGGGTGAAGTTTGGTTGACTTCTGCGCAGCGGTTTGGGAGTTAACATCAAAATTACATTTCTCGGCCATATCGCATAGATCTCACTGTGAAAAGGCTTAAATGGCTTTTTTGACCTAAGTTTGAGGATTGCGCTCAAATCAAATGTCCTATAACCAAATTTCCACATGTAACTACTAGATTGTGATACAATACACTAATGGGTGAAGTTTGGTTGTCTTCTGCGCAGCGGTTTGGGAGTGAACATCAAAATTACATTTCTCGGCCATATCGCATATATCTCACTGTGAAAAGGCTTAAATGACTTTTTTAATTAAGTTTGATGATTGCGCTCAAACAAAATTTCCTAAAACAAAATTTTCAAATGTAACTACTAGATTGTGATACAATACACTATTGGGTGCAGTTTGGTTGACTTCTGCGCAGCGGTTTGGGAGTTAACATCAAAATTACATTTCTCGGCCATATCGCATAGATCTCACTGTGAAAAGGCTTAAATGACTTTTTTAATTAAGTTTGATGATTGCGTTCAAACAAAATGTCCTAGAACAAAATTTTCAAATGTAACTACTAGATTGTGATACAATACACTATTGGGTGAAGTTTGGTTGACTTCTGCGCAGCGGTTTGGTAGTTAACATCAAAATTACATTTCTCGGCCATATCGCATAGATCTCACTGTGAAAAGGCTTAAATGACTTTTTTAATTAAGGTTAATGATTGCGCTCAAACCAAATGTCCTAGAACGAAATTTTCAAATGTTACTACTAGAATGTGATACAATACACTATTGGGTGAAGTTTAGTTGACTTCTGCGCAGCGGTTTGGGAGTTAACATCAAAATTACATTTCTCGGCCATATCGCATAGATCTCACTGTGAAAAGGCTTAAATGGCTTTTTTGACCTAAGTTTGAGGATTGCGCTCAAATCAAATGTCCAAGAACCAAATTTCCACATGTAGCTACTAGATTGTGATAAAATACACTAATGGGTGAAGTTTGGTTGACTTCTGCGCAGCGGTTTGGGAGTTAACATCAAAATTACATTTCTCGGCCATATCGCATAGATCTCACTGTAAAAAGGCTTAAATGACTTTTTTAATTAAGTTTGATGATTGCGCTCAAACAAAATTTCCTAGAACAAAATTTTCAAATGTAACTACTAGATTGTGATACAATACACTATTGGGTGAAGTTTGGTTGACTTCTGCGCAGCGGTTTGGGAGTTAACATCAAAATTACATTTCTCGGCCATATCGCATAGATCTCACTGTGAAAAGGCTTAAATGACTTTTTTAATTAAGTTTGATGATTGCGTTCAAATAAAATGTCCTAGAACAACATTTTTAAATGTAACTACTAGATTGTGATACAATACACTATTGGGTGAAGTTTGGTTGACTTCTGCGCAGCGGTTTGGGAGTTAACATCAAAATTACATTTCTCGGCCATATCGCATAGATCTCACTGTGAAAAGGCTTAAATGGCTTTTTTGACCTAAGTTTGAGGATTGCGCTCAAATCAAATGTCCTAGAACCAAATTTCCACATGTAACTACTAGATTGTGATAAAATACACTAATGGGTGAAGTTTGGTTGACTTCTGCGCAGCGGTTTGGGAGTTAACATCAAAATTACATTTCTCGGCCATATCGCATAGATCTCACTGTGAAAAGGCTTAAATGACTTTTTTAATTAAGTTTGATGATTGCGCTCAAACAAAATTTCCTAGAACAAAATTTTCAAATGTAACTACTAGATTGTGATACAATACACTATTGGGTGAAGTTTGGTTGACTTCTGCGCAGCGGTTTGGGAGTTAACATCAAAATTACATTTCTCGGCCATATCGCATAGATCTCACTGTGAAAAGGCTTAAATGACTTTTTTAATTAAGTTTGATGATTGCGTTCAAACAAAATGTCCTAGAACAAAATTTTCAAATGTAACTACTAGATTGTGATACAATACACTATTGGGTGAAGTTTGGTTGACTTCTGCGCAGCGGTTTGGGAGTAAACATCAAAATTACATTTCTCGGCCATATCGCATAGATCTCACTGTGAAAAGGCTTCAATGGCTTTTTTGACCTAAGTTTAAAGATTGCGCTCAAACCAAATGTCCTAGAACGAAATTTTCAAATGTAACTACTAGATTGTGATACAATACACTAATGGGTGAAGTTTGGTTGACTTCTGCGCAGCGGTTTGGGAGTTAACATCAAAATTACATTTCTCGGCCATATCGCATAGATCTCACTGTGAAAAGGCTTAAATGGCTTTTTTGACCTAAGTTTGAGGATTGCGCTCAAATCAAATGTCCTATAACCAAATTTCCACATGTAACTACTAGATTGTGATACAATACACTAATGGGTGAAGTTTGGTTGTCTTCTGCGCAGCGGTTTGGGAGTGAACATCAAAATTACATTTCTCGGCCATATCGCATATATCTCACTGTGAAAAGGCTTAAATGACTTTTTTAATTAAGTTTGATGATTGCGCTCAAACAAAATTTCCTAAAACAAAATTTTCAAATGTAACTACTAGATTGTGATACAATACACTATTGGGTGAAGTTTGGTTGACTTCTGCGCAGCGGTTTGGGAGTTAACATCAAAATTACATTTCTCGGCCATATCGCATAGATCTCACTGTGAAAAGGCTTAAATGACTTTTTTAATTAAGTTTGATGATTGCGTTCAAACAAAATGTCCTAGAACAAAATTTTCAAATGTAACTACTAGATTGTGATACAATACACTATTGGGTGAAGTTTGGTTGACTTCTGCGCAGCGGTTTGGTAGTTAACATCAAAATTACATTTCTCGGCCATATCGCATAGATCTCACTGTGAAAAGGCTTAAATGACTTTTTTAATTAAGGTTAATGATTGCGCTCAAACCAAATGTCCTAGAACGAAATTTTCAAATGTTACTACTAGAATGTGATACAATACACTATTGGGTGAAGTTTAGTTGACTTCTGCGCAGCGGTTTGGGAGTTAACATCAAAATTACATTTCTCGGCCATATCGCATAGATCTCACTGTGAAAAGGCTTAAATGGCTTTTTTGACCTAAGTTTGAGGATTGCGCTCAAATCAAATGTCCTATAACCAAATTTCCACATGTAACTACTAGATTGTGATACAATACACTAATGGGTGAAGTTTGGTTGACTTCTGCGCAGCGGTTTGGGAGTTAACATCAAAATTACATTTCTCGGCCATATCGCATAGATCTCACTGTGAAAAGGCTTAAATGAATTTTTTAATTAAGTTTGATGAATGCATTCAAACAAAATGTCCTAGAACAAAATTTTCAAATGTAACTACTAGATTGTGATACAATACACTATTGGGTGAAGTTTGGTTGACTTCTGCGCAGCGGTTTGGGAGTTAACATCAAAATTACATTTCTCGGCCATATCGCATAGATCTCACTGTGAAAAGGCTTAAATGGCTTTTTTGACCTAAGTTTGAGGATTGCGCTCAAATCAAATGTCCTAGAACCAAATTTCCACATGTAACTACTAGATTGTGATACAATACACTAATGGGTGAAGTTTGGTTTACTTCTGCGCAGCGGTTTGGGAGTTAACATCAAAATTACATTTCTCGGCCATATCGCATAGATCTCACTGTGAAAAGGCTTAAATGGCTTTTTTGACCTAAGTTTAATAATTGCGCTCAAACCAAATGTCCTAGAACGAAATTTTAAAATGTAACTACTAGAATGTGATACAATACACTATTGGGTGAAGTTTGGTTGACTTCTGCGGAGCGGTTTGGGAGTTAACATCAAAATTACATTTCTCGGCCATATCGCATAGATCTCACTGTGAAAAGGCTTAAATGGCTTTTTTGACCTAAGTTTGAGGACTGCGCTCAAATCAAATGTCCTAGAACCAAATTTCCACATGTAACTACTAGATTGTGATACAATACACTAATGGGTGAAGTTTGGTTGACTTCTGCGCAGCGGTTTGGGAGTTAACATCAAAATTACATTTCTCGGCCATATCGCATAGATCTCACTGTGAAAAGGCTTAAATGACTTTTTTAATTAAGTTTGATGATTGCGCTCAAACAAAATTTCCTAGAACAAAATTTTCAAATGTAACTACTAGATTGTGATACAATACACTAATGGGTGAAGTTTGGTTGACTTCTGCGCAGCGGTTTGGGAGTTAACATCAAAATTACATTTCTCGGCCATATCGCATAGATCTCACTGTGAAAAGGCTTAAATGACTTTTTTAATTAGGTTTGATGATTGCGTTCAAACAAAATGTCCTAGAACAAAATTTTCAAATGTAACTACTAGATTGTGATACAATACACTATTGGGTGAAGTTTGGTTGACTTCTGCGCAGCGGTTTGGGAGTTAACATCAAAATTACATTTCTCGGCCATATCGCATAGATCTCACTGTGAAAAGGCTTAAATGGCTTTTTTGACCTAAGTTTAAAGATTGCGCTCAAACCAAATGTCCTAGAACGAAATTTTCAAATGTAACTACTAGATTGTGATACAATACACTAATGGGTGAAGTTTGGTTGACTTCTGCGCAGCGGTTTGGGAGTTAACATCAAAATTACATTTCTCGGCCATATCGCATAGATCTCACTGTGAAAAGGCTTAAATGGCTTTTTTGACCTAAGTTTGAGGATTGCGCTCAAATCAAATGTCCCATAACCAAATTTCCACATGTAACTACTAGATTGTGATACAATACACTAATGGGTGAAGTTTGGTTGTCTTCTGCGCAGCGGTTTGGGAGTGAACATCAAAATTACATTTCTCGGCCATATCGCATATATCTCACTGTGAAAAGGCTTAAATGACTTTTTTAATTAAGTTTGATGATTGCGCTCAAACAAAATTTCCTAAAACAAAATTTTCAAATGTAACTACTAGATTGTGATACAATACACTATTGGGTGAAGTTTGGTTGACTTCTGCGCAGCGGTTTGGGAGTTAACATCAAAATTACATTTCTCGGCCATATCGCATAGATCTCACTGTGAAAAGGCTTAAATGACTTTTTTAATTAAGTTTGATGATTGCGTTCAAACAAAATGTCCTAGAACAAAATTTTCAAATGTAACTACTAGATTGTGATACAATACACTATTGGGTGAAGTTTGGTTGACTTCTGCGCAGCGGTTTGGTAGTTAACATCAAAATTACATTTCTCGGCCATATCGCATAGATCTCACTGTGAAAAGGCTTAAATGACTTTTTTAATTAAGGTTAATGATTGCGCTCAAACCAAATGTCCTAGAACGAAATTTTCAAATGTTACTACTAGAATGTGATACAATACACTATTGGGTGAAGTTTAGTTGACTTCTGCGCAGCGGTTTGGGAGTTAACATCAAAATTACATTTCTCGGCCATATCGCATAGATCTCACTGTGAAAAGGCTTAAATGGCTTTTTTGACCTAAGTTTGAGGATTGCGCTCAAATCAAATGTCCTATAACCAAATTTCCACATGTAACTACTAGATTGTGATACAATACACTAATGGGTGAAGTTTGGTTGACTTCTGCGCAGCGGTTTGGGAGTTAACATCAAAATTACATTTCTCGGCCATATCGCATAGATCTCACTGTGAAAAGGCTTAAATGAATTTTTTAATTAAGTTTGATGAATGCATTCAAACAAAATGTCCTAGAACAAAATTTTCAAATGTAACTACTAGATTGTGATACAATACACTATTGGGTGAAGTTTGGTTGACTTCTGCGCAGCGGTTTGGGAGTTAACATCAAAATTACATTTCTCGGCCATATCGCATAGATCTCACTGTGAAAAGGCTTAAATGGCTTTTTTGACCTAAGTTTGAGGATTGCGCTCAAATCAAATGTCCTAGAACCAAATTTCCACATGTAACTACTAGATTGTGATACAATACACTAATGGGTGAAGTTTGGTTTACTTCTGCGCAGCGGTTTGGGAGTTAACATCAAAATTACATTTCTCGGCCATATCGCATAGATCTCACTGTGAAAAGGCTTAAATGGCTTTTTTGACCTAAGTTTAATAATTGCGCTCAAACCAAATGTCCTAGAACGAAATTTTAAAATGTAACTACTAGAATGTGATACAATACACTATTGGGTGAAGTTTGGTTGACTTCTGCGGAGCGGTTTGGGAGTTAACATCAAAATTACATTTCTCGGCCATATCGCATAGATCTCACTGTGAAAAGGCTTAAATGGCTTTTTTGACCTAAGTTTGAGGACTGCGCTCAAATCAAATGTCCTAGAACCAAATTTCCACATGTAACTACTAGATTGTGATACAATACACTAATGGGTGAAGTTTGGTTGACTTCTGCGCAGCGGTTTGGGAGTTAACATCAAAATTACATTTCTCGGCCATATCGCATAGATCTCACTGTGAAAAGGCTTAAATGACTTTTTTAATTAAGTTTGATGATTGCGCTCAAACAAAATTTCCTAGAACAAAATTTTCAAATGTAACTACTAGATTGTGATACAATACACTAATGGGTGAAGTTTGGTTGACTTCTGCGCAGCGGTTTGGGAGTTAACATCAAAATTACATTTCTCGGCCATATCGCATAGATCTCACTGTGAAAAGGCTTAAATGACTTTTTTAATTAGGTTTGATGATTGCGTTCAAACAAAATGTCCTAGAACAAAATTTTCAAATGTAACTACTAGATTGTGATACAATACACTATTGGGTGAAGTTTGGTTGACTTCTGCGCAGCGGTTTGGGAGTTAACATCAAAATTACATTTCTCGGCCATATCGCATAGATCTCACTGTGAAAAGGCTTAAATGGCTTTTTTGACCTAAGTTTAAAGATTGCGCTCAAACCAAATGTCCTAGAACGAAATTTTCAAATGTAACTACTAGATTGTGATACAATACACTAATGGGTGAAGTTTGGTTGACTTCTGCGCAGCGGTTTGGGAGTTAACATCAAAATTACATTTCTCGGCCATATCGCATAGATCTCACTGTGAAAAGGCTTAAATGGCTTTTTTGACCTAAGTTTGAGGATTGCGCTCAAATCAAATGTCCCATAACCAAATTTCCACATGTAACTACTAGATTGTGATACAATACACTAATGGGTGAAGTTTGGTTGTCTTCTGCGCAGCGGTTTGGGAGTGAACATCAAAATTACATTTCTCGGCCATATCGCATATATCTCACTGTGAAAAGGCTTAAATGACTTTTTTAATTAAGTTTGATGATTGCGCTCAAACAAAATTTCCTAAAACAAAATTTTCAAATGTAACTACTAGATTGTGATACAATACACTATTGGGTGAAGTTTGGTTGACTTCTGCGCAGCGGTTTGGGAGTTAACATCAAAATTACATTTCTCGGCCATATCGCATAGATCTCACTGTGAAAAGGCTTAAATGACTTTTTTAATTAAGTTTGATGATTGCGTTCAAACAAAATGTCCTAGAACAAAATTTTCAAATGTAACTACTAGATTGTGATACAATACACTATTGGGTGAAGTTTGGTTGACTTCTGCGCAGCGGTTTGGGAGTTAACATCAAAATTACATTTCTCGGCCATATCGCATAGATCTCACTGTGAAAAGGCTTCAATGGCTTTTTTTAATTAAGTTTAATGATTGCGCTCAAACCAAATGTCCTAGAACGAAATTTTCAAATGTAACTACTAGATTGTGATACAATACACTAATGGGTGAAGTTTGGTTGACTTCTGCGCAGCGGTTTGGGAGTTAACATCAAAATTACATTTCTCGGCCATATCGCATAGATCTCACTGTGAAAAGGCTTAAATGGCTTTTTTGACCTACGTTTGAGGATTGCGCTCAAATCAAATGTCCTATAACCAAATTTCCACATGTAACTACTAGATTGTGATACAATACACTAATGGGTGAAGTTTGGTTGTCTTCTGCGCAGCGGTTTGGGAGTGAACATCAAAATTACATTTCTCGGCCATATCGCATAGATCTCACTGTGAAAAGGCTTAAATGACTTTTTTAATTAAGTTTGATGATTGCGCTCAAACAAAATTTCCTAAAACAAAATTTTCAAATGTAACTACTAGATTGTGATACAATACACTATTGGGTGAAGTTTGGTTGACTTCTGCGCAGCGGTTTGGGAGTTAACATCAAAATTACATTTCTCGGCCATATCGCATAGATCTCACTGTGAAAAGGCTTAAATGGCTTTTTTGACCTAAGTTTGAGGACTGCGTTCAAACAAAATGTCCTAGAACCAAATTTCCACATGTAACTACTAGATTGTGATACAATACACTAATGGGTGAAGTTTGGTTGACTTCTGCGCAGCGGTTTGGGAGTTAACATCAAAATTACATTTCTCGGCCATATCGCATAGATCTCACTGTGAAAAGGCTTAAATGACTTTTTTAATTAAGTTTAATGATTGCGCTCAAACCAAATGTCCTAGAACGAAATTTTCAAATGTTACTACTAGAATGTGATACAATACACTATTGGGTGTAGTTTAGTTGACTTCTGCGCAGCGGTTTGGGAGTTAACATCAAAATTACATTTCTCGGCCATATCGCATAGATCTCACTGTGAAAAGGCTTAAATGGCTTTTTTGACCTAAGTTTGAGGATTGCGCTCAAATCAAATGTCCTATAACCAAATTTCCACATGTAACTACTAGATTGTGATACAATACACTAATGGGTGAAGTTTGGTTGACTTCTGCGCAGCGGTTTGGGAGTTAACATCAAAATTACATTTCTCGGCCATATCGCATAGATCTCACTGTGAAAAGGCTTAAATGAATTTTTTAATTAAGTTTGATGAATGCATTCAAACAAAATGTCCTAGAACAAAATTTTCAAATGTAACTACTAGATTGTGATACAATACACTATTGGGTGAAGTTTGGTTGACTTCTGCGCAGCGGTTTGGGAGTTAACATCAAAATTACATTTCTCGGCCATATCGCATAGATCTCACTGTGAAAAGGCTTAAATGGCTTTTTTGACCTAAGTTTGAGGATTGCGCTCAAATCAAATGTCCTAGAACCAAATTTCCACATGTAACTACTAGATTGTGATACAATACACTAATGGGTGAAGTTTGGTTTACTTCTGCGCAGCGGTTTGGGAGTTAACATCAAAATTACATTTCTCGGCCATATCGCATAGATCTCACTGTGAAAAGGCTTAAATGGCTTTTTTGACCTAAGTTTAATAATTTCGCTCAAACCAAATGTCCTAGAACGAAATTTTAAAATGTAACTACTAGAATGTGATACAATACACTATTGGGTGAAGTTTGGTTGACTTCTGCGCAGCGGTTTGGGAGTTAACATCAAAATTACATTTCTCGGCCATATCGCATAGATCTCACTGTGAAAAGGCTTAAATGGCTTTTTTGACCTAAGTTTGAGGACTGCGCTCAAATCAAATGTCCTAGAACCAAATTTCCACATGTAACTACTAGATTGTGATACAATACACTAATGGGTGAAGTTTGGTTGACTTCTGCGCAGCGGTTTGGGAGTTAACATCAAAATTACATTTCTCGGCCATATCGCATAGATCTCACTGTGAAAAGGCTTAAATGACTTTTTTAATTAAGTTTGATGATTGCGCTCAAACAAAATTTCCTAGAACAAAATTTTCAAATGTAACTACTAGATTGTGATACAATACACTAATGGGTGAAGTTTGGTTGACTTCTGCGCAGCGGTTTGGGAGTTAACATCAAAATTACATTTCTCGGCCATATCGCATAGATCTCACTGTGAAAAGGCTTAAATGACTTTTTTAATTAGGTTTGATGATTGCGTTCAAACAAAATGTCCTAGAACAAAATTTTCAAATGTAACTACTAGATTGTGATACAATACACTATTGGGTGAAGTCTGGTTGACTTCTGCGCAGCGGTTTGGGAGTTAACATCAAAATTACATTTCTCGGCCATATCGCATAGATCTCACTGTGAAAAGGCTTAAATGGCTTTTTTGACCTAAGTTTAAAGATTGCGCTCAAACCAAATGTCCTAGAACGAAATTTTCAAATGTAACTACTAGATTGTGATACAATACACTAATGGGTGAAGTTTGGTTGACTTCTGCGCAGCGGTTTGGGAGTTAACATCAAAATTACATTTCTCGGCCATATCGCATAGATCTCACTGTGAAAAGGCTTAAATGGCTTTTTTGACCTAAGTTTGAGGATTGCGCTCAAATCAAATGTCCTATAACCAAATTTCCACATGTAACTACTAGATTGTGATACAATACACTAATGGGTGAAGTTTGGTTGTCTTCTGCGCAGCGGTTTGGGAGTGAACATCAAAATTACATTTCTCGGCCATATCGCATATATCTCACTGTGAAAAGGCTTAAATGACTTTTTTAATTAAGTTTGATGATTGCGCTCAAACAAAATTTCCTAAAACAAAATTTTCAAATGTAACTACTAGATTGTGATACAATACACTATTGGGTGAAGTTTGGTTGACTTCTGCGCAGCGGTTTGGGAGTTAACATCAAAATTACATTTCTCGGCCATATCGCATAGATCTCACTGTGAAAAGGCTTAAATGACTTTTTTAATTAAGTTTGATGAATGCATTCAAACAAAATGTCCTAGAACAAAATTTTCAAATGTAACTACTAGATTGTGATACAATACACTATTGGGTGAAGTTTGATTGACTTCTGCGCAGCGGTTTGGGAGTTAACATCAAAATTACATTTCTCGGCCATATCGCATAGATCTCACTGTGAAAAGGCTTAAATGGCTTTTTTGACCTAAGTTTGAGGATTGCGCTCAAATCAAATGTCCTAGAACCAAATTTCCACATGTAACTACTAGATTGTGATACAATACACTAATGGGTGAAGTTTGGTTTACTTCTGCGCAGCGGTTTGGGAGTTAACATCAAAATTACATTTCTCGGCCATATCGCATAGATCTCACTGTGAAAAGGCTTAAATGGCTTTTTTGACCTAAGTTTAATAATTGCGCTCAAACCAAATGTCCTAGAACGAAATTTTAAAATGTAACTACTAGAATGTGATACAATACACTATTGGGTGAAGTTTGGTTGACTTCTGCGCAGCGGTTTGGGAGTTAACATCAAAATTACATTTCTCGGCCATATCGCATAGATCTCACTGTGAAAAGGCTTAAATGGCTTTTTTGACCTAAGTTTGAGGACTGCGCTCAAATCAAATGTCCTAGAACCAAATTTCCACATGTAACTACTAGATTGTGATACAATACACTAATGGGTGAAGTTTGGTTGACTTCTGCGCAGCGGTTTGGGAGTTAACATCAAAATTACATTTCTCGGCCATATCGCATAGATCTCACTGTGAAAAGGCTTAAATGACTTTTTTAATTAAGTTTGATGATTGCGCTCAAACAAAATTTCCTAGAACAAAATTTTCAAATGTAACTACTAGATTGTGATACAATACACTAATGGGTGAAGTTTGGTTGACTTCTGCGCAGCGGTTTGGGAGTTAACATCAAAATTACATTTCTCGGCCATATCGCATAGATCTCACTGTGAAAAGGCTTAAATGACTTTTTTAATTAGGTTTGATGATTGCGTTCAAACAAAATGTCCTAGAACAAAATTTTCAAATGTAACTACTAGATTGTGATACAATACACTATTGGGTGAAGTTTGGTTGACTTCTGCGCAGCGGTTTGGGAGTTAACATCAAAATTACATTTCTCGGCCATATCGCATAGATCTCACTGTGAAAAGGCTTAAATGGCTTTTTTGACCTAAGTTTAAAGATTGCGCTCAAACCAAATGTCCTAGAACGAAATTTTCAAATGTAACTACTAGATTGTGATACAATACACTAATGGGTGAAGTTTGGTTGACTTCTGCGCAGCGGTTTGGGAGTTAACATCAAAATTACATTTCTCGGCCATATCGCATAGATCTCACTGTGAAAAGGCTTAAATGGCTTTTTTGACCTAAGTTTGAGGATTGCGCTCAAATCAAATGTCCTATAACCAAATTTCCACATGTAACTACTAGATTGTGATACAATACACTAATGGGTGAAGTTTGGTTGTCTTCTGCGCAGCGGTTTGGGAGTGAACATCAAAATTACATTTCTCGGCCATATCGCATATATCTCACTGTGAAAAGGCTTAAATGACTTTTTTAATTAAGTTTGATGATTGCGCTCAAACAAAATTTCCTAAAACAAAATTTTCAAATGTAACTACTAGATTGTGATACAATACACTATTGGGTGAAGTTTGGTTGACTTCTGCGCAGCGGTTTGGGAGTTAACATCAAAATTACATTTCTCGGCCATATCGCATAGATCTCACTGTGAAAAGGCTTAAATGACTTTTTTAATTAAGTTTGATGATTGCGTTCAAACAAAATGTCCTAGAACAAAATTTTCAAATGTAACTACTAGATTGTGATACAATACACTATTGGGTGAAGTTTGGTTGACTTCTGCGCAGCGGTTTGGTAGTTAACATCAAAATTACATTTCTCGGCCATATCGCATAGATCTCACTGTGAAAAGGCTTAAATGACTTTTTTAATTAAGTTTAATGATTGCGCTCAAACCAAATGTCCTAGAACGAAATTTTCAAATGTAACTACTAGAATGTGATACAATACACTATTGGGTGAAGTTTAGTTGACTTCTGCGCAGCGGTTTGGGAGTTAACATCAAAATTACATTTCTCGGCCATATCGCATAGATCTCACTGTGAAAAGGCTTAAATGGCTTTTTTGACCTAAGTTTGAGGATTGCGCTCAAATCAAATGTCCTATAACCAAATTTCCACATGTAACTACTAGATTGTGATACAATACACTAATGGGTGAAGTTTGGTTGACTTCTGCGCAGCGGTTTGGGAGTTAACATCAAAATTACATTTCTCGGCCATATCGCATAGATCTCACTGTGAAAAGGCTTAAATGACTTTTTTAATTAAGTTTGATGAATGCATTCAAACAAAATGTCCTAGAACAAAATTTTCAAATGTAACTACTAGATTGTGATACAATACACTATTGGGTGAAGTTTGGTTGACTTCTGCGCAGCGGTTTGGGAGTTAACATCAAAATTACATTTCTCGGCCATATCGCATAGATCTCACTGTGAAAAGGCTTAAATGGCTTTTTTGACCTAAGTTTGAGGATTGCGCTCAAATCAAATGTCCTAGAACCAAATTTCCACATGTAACTACTATATTGTGATACAATACACTAATGGGTGAAGTTTGGTTTACTTCTGCGCAGCGGTTTGGGAGTTAACATCAAAATTACATTTCTCGGCCATATCGCATAGATCTCACTGTGAAAAGGCTTAAATGGCTTTTTTGACCTAAGTTTAATAATTGCGCTCAAACCAAATGTCCTAGAACGAAATTTTAAAATGTAACTACTAGAATGTGATACAATACACTATTGGGTGAAGTTTGGTTGACTTCTGCGCAGCGGTTTGGGAGTTAACATCAAAATTACATTTCTCGGCCATATCGCATAGATCTCACTGTGAAAAGGCTTAAATGGCTTTTTTGACCTAAGTTTGAGGACTGCGCTCAAATCAAATGTCCTAGAACCAAATTTCCACATGTAACTACTAGATTGTGATACAATACACTAATGGGTGAAGTTTGGTTGACTTCTGCGCAGCGGTTTGGGAGTTAACATCAAAATTACATTTCTCGGCCATATCGCATAGATCTCACTGTGAAAAGGCTTAAATGACTTTTTTAATTAAGTTTGATGATTGCGCTCAAACAAAATTTCCTAGAACAAAATTTTCAAATGTAACTACTAGATTGTGATACAATACACTATTGGGTGAAGTTTGGTTGACTTCTGCGCAGCGGTTTGGGAGTTAACATCAAAATTACATTTCTCGGCCATATCGCATAGATCTCACTGTGAAAAGGCTTAAATGGCTTTTTTGACCTAAGTTTGAGGATTGCGCTCAAATCAAATGTCCTATAACCAAATTTCCACATGTAACTACTAGATTGTGATACAATACACTAATGGGTGAAGTTTGGTTGACTTCTGCGCAGCGGTTTGGGAGTTAACATCAAAATTACATTTCTATGCCATATCGCATAGATCTCACTGTGAAAAGGCTTAAATGACTTTTTTAATTAAGTTTGATGATTGCGTTCAAACAAAATGTCCTAGAACAAAATTTTTAAATGTAACTACTAGATTGTGATACAATACACTATTGGGTGAAGTTTGGTTGACTTCTGCGCAGCGGTTTGGGAGTTAACATCAAAATTACATTTCTCGGCCATATCGCATAGATCTCACTGTGAAAAGGCTTAAATGGCTTTTTTGACCTAAGTTTGAGGATTGCGCTCAAATCAAATGTCCTAGAACCAAATTTCCACATGTAACTACTAGATTGTGATAAAATACACTAATGGGTGAAGTTTGGTTGACTTCTGCGCAGCGGTTTGGGAGTTAACATCAAAATTACATTTCTCGGTCATATCGCATAGATCTCACTGTGAAAAGGCTTAAATGACTTTTTTAATTAAGTTTGATGATTGCGCTCAAACAAAATTTCCTAGAACAAAATTTTCAAATGTAACTACTAGATTGTGATACAATACACTATTGGGTGAAGTTTGGTTGACTTCTGCGCAGCGGTTTGGGAGTTAACATCAAAATTACATTTCTCGGCCATATCGCATAGATCTCACTGTGAAAAGGCTTAAATGGCTTTTTTGACCTAAGTTTGAGGATTGCGCTCAAATCAAATGTCCTATAACCAAATTTCCACATGTAACTACTAGATTGTGATAAAATACACTAATGGGTGAAGTTTGGTTGACTTCTGCGCAGCGGTTTGGGAGTTAACATCAAAATTACATTTCTCGGTCATATCGCATAGATCTCACTGTGAAAAGGCTTAAATGACTTTTTTAATTAAGTTTGATGATTGCGCTCAAACAAAATTTCCTTGAACAAAATTTTCAAATGTAACTACTAGATTGTGATACAATACACTATTGGGTGAAGTTTGGTTGACTTCTGCGCAGCGGTTTGGGAGTTAACATCAAAATTACATTTCTCGGCCATATCGCATAGATCTCACTGTGAAAAGGCTTAAATGACTTTTTTAATTAAGTTTGATGATTGCGTTCAAACAAAATGTCCTAGAACAAAATTTTCAAATGTAACTACTAGATTGTGATACAATACACTATTGGGTGAAGTTTGGTTGACTTCTGCGCAGCGGTTTGGGAGTTAACATCAAAATTACATTTCTCGGCCATATCGCATAGATCTCACTGTGAAAAGGCTTAAATGGCTTTTTTGACCTAAGTTTGAGGATTGCGCTCAAATCAAATGTCCTATAACCAAATTTCCACATGTAACTACTAGATTGTGATACAATACACTAATGGGTGAAGTTTGGTTGACTTCTGCGCAGCAGTTTGGGAGTGAACATCAAAATTACATTTCTCGGCCATATCGCATAGATCTCACTGTGAAAAGGCTTAAATGGCTTTTTTGACCTAAGTTTGAGGATTGCGCTCAAATCAAATGTCCTAGAACCAAATTTCCACATGTAACTACTAGATTGTGATAAAATACACTAATGGGTGAAGTTTGGTTGACTTCTGCGCAGCGGTTTGGGAGTTAACATCAAAATTACATTTCTCGGCCATATCGCATAGATCTCACTGTGAAAAGGCTTAAATGACTTTTTTAATTAAGTTTGATGATTGCGCTCAAACAAAATTTCCTAGGACAAAATTTTCAAATGTAACTACTAGATTGTGATACAATACACTATTGGGTGAAGTTTGGTTGACTTCTGCGCAGCGGTTTGGGAGTTAACATCAAAATTACATTTCTCGGCCATATCGCATAGATCTCACTGTGAAAAGGCTTAAATGGCTTTTTTGACCTAAGTTTGAGGATTGCGCTCAAATCAAATGTCCTAGAACCAAATTTCCACATGTAACTACTAGATTGTGATACAATACACTAATGGGTGAAGTTTGGTTGACTTCTGCGCAGCGGTTTGGGAGTTAACATCAAAATTACATTTCTCGGCCATATCGCATAGATCTCACTGTGAAAAGGCTTAAATGACTTTTTTAATTAAGTTTGATGATTGCGTTCAAACAAAATGTCCTAGAACAAAATTTTCAAATGTAACTACTAGATTGTGATACAATACACTATTGGGTGAAGTTTGGTTGACTTCTGCGCAGCGGTTTGGGAGTTAACATCAAAATTACATTTCTCGGCCATATCGCATAGATCTCACTGTGAAAAGGCTTAAATGGCTTTTTTGACCTAAGTTTAATAATTGCGCTCAAACCAAATGTCCTAGAACGAAATTTTCAAATGTAACTACTAGAATGTGATACAATACACTATTGGGTGAAGTTTGGTTGACTTCTGCGCAGCGGTTTGGGAGTTAACATCAAAATTACATTTCTCGGCCATATCGCATAGATCTCACTGTGAAAAGGCTTAAATGGCTTTTTTGACCTAAGTTTGAGGATTGCGCTCAAATCAAATGTCCTATAACCAAATTTCCACATGTAACTACTAGATTGTGATACAATACACTAATGGGTGAAGTTTGGTTGTCTTCTGCGCAGCGTTTTGGGATTGAACATCAAAATTACATTTCTCGGCCATATCGCATATATCTCACTGTGAAAAGGCTTAAATGACTTTTTTAATTAAGTTTGATGATTGCGCTCAAACAAAATTTCCTAAAACAAAATTTTCAAATGTAACTACTAGATTGTGATACAATACACTATTGGGTGAAGTTTGGTTGACTTCTGCGCAGCGGTTTGGGAGTTAACATCAAAATTACATTTCTCGGCCATATCGCATAGATCTCACTGTGAAAAGGCTTAAATGACTTTTTTAATTAAGTTTGATGATTGCGTTCAAACAAAATGTCCTAGAACAAAATTTTCAAATGTAACTACTAGATTGTGATACAATACACTATTGGGTGAAGTTTGGTTGACTTCTGCGCAGCGGTTTGGTAGTTAACATCAAAATTACATTTCTCGGCCATATCGCATAGATCTCACTGTGAAAAGGCTTAAATGACTTTTTTAATTAAGTTTAATGATTGCGCTCAAACCAAATGTCCTAGAACGAAATTTTCAAATGTAACTACTAGAATGTGATACAATACACTATTGGGTGAAGTTTAGTTGACTTCTGCGCAGCGGTTTGGGAGTTAACATCAAAATTACATTTCTCGGCCATATCGCATAGATCTCACTGTGAAAAGGCTTAAATGGCTTTTTTGACCTAAGTTTGAGGATTGCGCTCAAATCAAATGTCCTATAACCAAATTTCCACATGTAACTACTAGATTGTGATACAATACACTAATGGGTGAAGTTTGGTTGACTTCTGCGCAGCGGTTTGGGAGTTAACATCAAAATTACATTTCTCGGCCATATCGCATAGATCTCACTGTGAAAAGGCTTAAATGACTTTTTTAATTAAGTTTGATGAATGCATTCAAACAAAATGTCCTAGAACAAAATTTTCAAATGTAACTACTAGATTGTGATACAATACACTATTGGGTGAAGTTTGGTTGACTTCTGCGCAGCGGTTTGGGAGTTAACATCAAAATTACATTTCTCGGCCATATCGCATAGATCTCACTGTGAAAAGGCTTAAATGGCTTTTTTGACCTAAGTTTGAGGATTGCGCTCAAATCAAATGTCCTAGAACCAAATTTCCACATGTAACTACTAGATTGTGATACAATACACTAATGGGTGAAGTTTGGTTGACTTCTGCGCAGCGGTTTGGGAGTTAACATCAAAATTACATTTCTCGGCCATATCGCATAGATCTCACTGTGAAAAGGCTTAAATGACTTTTTTAATTAAGTTTGATGATTGCGTTCAAACAAAATGTCCTAGAACAAAATTTTTAAATGTAACTACTAGATTGTGATACAATACACTATTGGGTGAAGTTTGGTTGACTTCTGCGCAGCGGTTTGGGAGTTAACATCAAAATTACATTTCTCGGCCATATCGCATAGATCTCACTGTGAAAAGGCTTAAATGGCTTTTTTGACCTAAGTTTGAGGATTGCGCTCAAATCAAATGTCCTAGAACCAAATTTCCACATGTAACTACTAGATTGTGATAAAATACACTAATGGGTGAAGTTTGGTTGACTTCTGCGCAGCGGTTTGGGAGTTAACATCAAAATTACATTTCTCGGCCATATCGCATAGATCTCACTGTGAAAAGGCTTAAATGACTTTTTTAATTAAGTTTGATGATTGCGCTCAAACAAAATTTCCTAGAACAAAATTTTCAAATGTAACTACTAGATTGTGATACAATACACTATTGGGTGAAGTTTGGTTGACTTCTGCGCAGCGGTTTGGGAGTTAACATCAAAATTACATTTCTCGGCCATATCGCATAGATCTCACTGTGAAAAGGCTTAAATGGCTTTTTTGACCTAAGTTTGAGGATTGCGCTCAAATCAAATGTCCTAGAACAAAATTTTTAAATGTAACTACTAGATTGTGATACAATACACTATTGGGTGAAGTTTGGTTGACTTCTGCGCAGCGGTTTGGGAGTTAACATCAAAATTACATTTCTCGGCCATATCGCATAGATCTCACTGTGAAAAGGCTGAAATGGCTTTTTTGACCTAAGTTTGAGGATTGCGCTCAAATCAAATGTCCTAGAACCAAATTTCCACATGTAACTACTAGATTGTGATAAAATACACTAATGGGTGAAGTTTGGTTGACTTCTGCGCAGCGGTTTGGGAGTTAACATCAAAATTACATTTCTCGGCCATATCGCATAGATCTCACTGTGAAAAGGCTTAAATGACTTTTTTAATTAAGCTTGATGATTGCGCTCAAACAAAATTTCCTAGAACAAAATTTTCAAATGTAACTACTAGATTGTGATACAATACACTATTGGGTGAAGTTTGGTTGACTTCTGCGCAGCGGTTTGGGAGTTAACATCAAAATTACATTTCTCGGCCATATCGCATAGATCTCACTGTGAAAAGGCTTAAATGGCTTTTTTGACCTAGGTTTGAGGATTGCGCTCAAATCAAATGTCCTATAACCAAATTTCCACATGTAACTACTAGATTGTGATACAATACACTAATGGGTGAAGTTTGGTTGACTTCTGCGCAGCGGTTTGGGAGTTAACATCAAAATTACATTTCTCGGCCATATCGCATAGATCTCACTGTGAAAAGGCTTAAATGACTTTTTTAATTAAGTTTGATGATTGCGTTCAAACAAAATGTCCTAGAACAAAATTTTTAAATGTAACTACTAGATTGTGATACAATACACTATTGGGTGAAGTTTGGTTGACTTCTGCGCAGCGGTTTGGGAGTTAACATCAAAATTACATTTCTCGGCCATATCGCATAGATCTCACTGTGAAAAGGCTTAAATGGCTTTTTTGACCTAAGTTTGAGGATTGCGCTCAAATCAAATGTCCTAGAACCAAATTTCCACATGTAACTACTAGATTGTGATAAAATACACTAATGGGTGAAGTTTGGTTGACTTCTGCGCAGCGGTTTGGGAGTTAACATCAAAATTACATTTCTCGGCCATATCGCATAGATCTCACTGTGAAAAGGCTTAAATGACTTTTTTAATTAAGTTTGATGATTGCGCTCAAACAAAATTTCCTAGAACAAAATTTTCAAATGTAACTACTAGATTGTGATACAATACACTATTGGGTGAAGTTTGGTTGACTTCTGCGCAGCGGTTTGGGAGTTAACATCAAAATTACATTTCTCGGCCATATCGCATAGATCTCACTGTGAAAAGGCTTAAATGACTTTTTTAATTAAGTTTGATGATTGCGTTCAAACAAAATGTCCTAGAACAAAATTTTCAAATGTAACTACTAGATTGTGATACAATACACTATTGGGTGAAGTTTGGTTGACTTCTGCGCAGCGGTTTGGGAGTTAACATCAAAATTACATTTCTCGGCCATATCGCATAGATCTCACTGTGAAAAGGCTTAAATGGCTTTTTTGACCTAAGTTTGAGGATTGCGCTCAAATCAAATGTCCTATAACCAAATTTCCACATGTAACTACTAGATTGTGATACAATACACTAATGGGTGAAGTTTGGTTGACTTCTGCGCAGCGGTTTGGGAGTGAACATCAAAATTACATTTCTCGGCCATATCGCATAGATCTCACTGTGAAAAGGCTTAAATGGCTTTTTTGACCTAAGTTTGAGGATTGCGCTCAAATCAAATGTCCTAGAACCAAATTTCTACATGTAACTACTAGATTGTGATAAAATACACTAATGGGTGAAGTTTGGTTGACTTCTGCGCAGCGGTTTGGGAGTTAACATCAAAATTACATTTCTCGGCCATATCGCATAGATCTCACTGTGAAAAGGCTTAAATGACTTTTTTAATTAAGTTTGATGATTGCGCTCAAACAAAATTTCCTAGAACAAAATTTTCAAATGTAACTACTAGATTGTGATACAATACACTATTGGGTGAAGTTTGGTTGACTTCTGCGCAGCGGTTTGGGAGTTAACATCAAAATTACATTTCTCGGCCATATCGCATAGATCTCACTGTGAAAAGGCTTAAATGGCTTTTTTGACCTAAGTTTGAGGATTGCGCTCAAATCAAATGTCCTAGAACCAAATTTCTACATGTAACTACTAGATTGTGATACAATACACTAATGGGTGAAGTTTGGTTGACTTCTGCGCAGCGGTTTGGGAGTTAACATCAAAATTACATTTCTCGGCCATATCGCATAGATCTCACTGTGAAAAGGCTTAAATGACTTTTTTAATTAAGTTTGATGATTGCGTTCAAACAAAATGTCCTAGAACAAAATTTTCAAATGTAACTACTAGATTGTGATACAATACGCTATTGGGTGAAGTTTGGTTGACTTCTGCGCAGCGGTTTGGGAGTTAACATCAAAATTACATTTCTCGGCCATATCGCATAGATCTCACTGTGAAAAGGCTTAAATGGCTTTTTTGACCTAAGTTTGAGGATTGCGCTAAAATCAAATGTCCTAGAACCAAATTTCCACATGTAACTACTAGATTGTGATACAATACACTAATGGGTGAAGTTTGGTTTACTTCAGCGCAGCGGTTTGGGAGTTAACATCAAAATTACATTTCTCGGCCATATCGCATAGATCTCACTGTGAAAAGGCTTAAATGGCTTTTTTGACCTAAGTTTAATAATTGCGCTCAAACCAAATGTCCTAGAACGAAATTTTCAAATGTAACTACTAGAATGTGATACAATACACTATTGGGTGAAGTTTGGTTGACTTCTGCGCAGCGGTTTGGGAGTTAACATCAAAATTACATTTCTCGGCCATATCGCATAGATCTCACTGTGAAAAGGCTTAAATGGCTTTTTTGACCTAAGTTTGAGGATTGCGCTCAAATCAAATGTCCTAGAACCAAATTTCCACATGTAACTACTAGATTGTGATACAATACACTAATGGGTGAAGTTTGGTTTACTTCTGCGCAGCGGTTTGGGAGTTAACATCAAAATTACATTTCTCGGCCATATCGCATAGATCTCACTGTGAAAAGGCTTAAATGGCTTTTTTGACCTAAGTTTAATAATTGCGCTCAAACCAAATGTCCTTGAACGAAATTTTAAAATGTAACTACTAGAATGTGATACAATACACTATTGGGTGAAGTTTGGTTGACTTCTGCGCAGCGGTTTGGGAGTTAACATCAAAATTACATTTCTCGGCCATATCGCATAGATCTCACTGTGAAAAGGCTTAAATGGCTTTTTTGACCTAAGTTTGAGGATTGCGCTCAAATCAAATGTCCTATAACCAAATTTCCACATGTAACTACTAGATTGTGATACAATACACTAATGGGTGAAGTTTGGTTGACTTCTGCGCAGCGGTTTGGGAGTTAACATCAAAATTACATTTCTCGGCCATATCGCATAGATCTCACTGTGAAAAGGCTTAAATGGCTTTTTTGACCTAAGTTTGAGGATTGCGCTAAAATCAAATGTCCTAGAACCAAATTTTCAAATGTAACTACTAGATTGTGATACAATACACTAATGGGTGAAGTTTGGTTTACTTCTGCGCAGCGGTTTGGGAGTTAACATCAAAATTACATTTCTCGGCCATATCGCATAGATCTCACTGTGAAAAGGCTTAAATGGCTTTTTTGACCTAAGTTTGAGGATTGCGCTCAAATCAAATGTCCTATAACCAAATTTCCACATGTAACTACTAGATTGTGATACAATACACTAATGGGTGAAGTTTGGTTGTCTTCTGCGCAGCGGTTTGGGAGTGAACATCAAAATTACATTTCTCGGCCATATCGCATATATCTCACTGTGAAAAGGCTTAAATGACTTTTTTAATTAAGTTTGATGATTGCGCTCAAACAAAATTTCCTAAAACAAAATTTTCAAATGTAACTACTAGATTGTGATACAATACACTATTGGGTGAAGTTTGGTTGACTTCTGCGCAGCGGTTTGGGAGTTAACATCAAAATTACATTTCTCGGCCATATCGCATAGATCTCACTGTGAAAAGGCTTAAATGACTTTTTTAATTAAGTTTGATGATTGCGTTCAAACAAAATGTCCTAGAACAAAATTTTCAAATGTAACTACTAGATTGTGATACAATACACTATTGGGTGAAGTTTGGTTGACTTCTGCGCAGCGGTTTGGTAGTTAACATCAAAATTACATTTCTCGGCCATATCGCATAGATCTCACTGTGAAAAGGCTTAAATGACTTTTTTAATTAAGTTTAATGATTGCGCTCAAACCAAATGTCCTAGAACGAAATTTTCAAATGTAACTACTAGAATGTGATACAATACACTATTGGGTGAAGTTTAGTTGACTTCTGCGCAGCGGTTTGGGAGTTAACATCAAAATTACATTTCTCGGCCATATCGCATAGATCTCACTGTGAAAAGGCTTAAATGGCTTTTTTGACCTAAGTTTGAGGATTGCGCTCAAATCAAATGTCCTAGAACCAAATTTCCACATGTAACTACTAGATTGTGATACAATACACTAATGGGTGAAGTTTGGTTGACTTCTGCGCAGCGGTTTGGGAGTTAACATCAAAATTACATTTCTCGGCCATATCGCATAGATCTCACTGTGAAAAGGCTTAAATGACTTTTTTAATTAAGTTTGATGAATGCATTCAAACAAAATGTCCTAGAACAAAATTTTCAAATGTAACTACTAGATTGTGATACAATACACTATTGGGTGAAGTTTGGTTGACTTCTGCGCAGCGGTTTGGGAGTTAACATCAAAATTACATTTCTCGGCCATATCGCATAGATCTCACTGTGAAAAGGCTTAAATGGCTTTTTTGACCTAAGTTTGAGGATTGCGCTCAAATCAAATGTCCTAGAACCAAATTTCCACATGTAACTACTATATTGTGATACAATACACTAATGGGTGAAGTTTGGTTTACTTCTGCGCAGCGGTTTGGGAGTTAACATCAAAATTACATTTCTCGGCCATATCGCATAGATCTCACTGTGAAAAGGCTTAAATGGCTTTTTTGACCTAAGTTTAATAATTGCGCTCAAACCAAATGTCCTAGAACGAAATTTTAAAATGTAACTACTAGAATGTGATACAATACAGTATTGGGTGAAGTTTGGTTGACTTCTGCGCAGCGGTTTGGGAGTTAACATCAAAATTACATTTCTCGGCCATATCGCATAGATCTCACTGTGAAAAGGCTTAAATGGCTTTTTTGACCTAAGTTTGAGGACTGCGCTCAAATCAAATGTCCTAGAACCAAATTTCCACATGTAACTACTAGATTGTGATACAATACACTAATGGGTGAAGTTTGGTTGACTTCTGCGCAGCGGTTTGGGAGTTAACATCAAAATTACATTTCTCGGCCATATCGCATAGATCTCACTGTGAAAAGGCTTAAATGACTTTTTTAATTAAGTTTGATGATTGCGCTCAAACAAAATTTCCTAGAACAAAATTTTCAAATGTAACTACTAGATTGTGATACAATACACTATTGGGTGAAGTTTGGTTGACTTCTGCGCAGCGGTTTGGGAGTTAACATCAAAATTACATTTCTCGGCCATATCGCATAGATCTCACTGTGAAAAGGCTTAAATGGCTTTTTTGACCTAAGTTTGAGGATTGCGCTCAAATCAAATGTCCTATAACCAAATTTCCACATGTAACTACTAGATTGTGATACAATACACTAATGGGTGAAGTTTGGTTGACTTTTGCGCAGCGGTTTGGGAGTTAACATCAAAATTACATTTCTCGGCCATATCGCATAGATCTCACTGTGAAAAGGCTTAAATGACTTTTTTAATTAAGTTTGATGATTGCGTTCAAACAAAATGTCCTAGAACAAAATTTTTAAATGTAACTACTAGATTGTGATACAATACACTATTGGGTGAAGTTTGGTTGACTTCTGCGCAGCGGTTTGGGAGTTAACATCAAAATTACATTTCTCGGCCATATCGCATAGATCTCACTGTGAAAAGGCTTAAATGGCTTTTTTGACCTAAGTTTGAGGATTGCGCTCAAATCAAATGTCCTAGAACCAAATTTCCACATGTAACTACTAGATTGTGATAAAATACACTAATGGGTGAAGTTTGGTTGACTTCTGCGCAGCGGTTTGGGAGTTAACATCAAAATTACATTTCTCGGCCATATCGCATAGATCTCACTGTGAAAAGGCTTAAATGACTTTTTTAATTAAGTTTGATGATTGCGCTCAAACAAAATTTCCTAGAACAAAATTTTCAAATGTAACTACTAGATTGTGATACAATACACTATTGGGTGAAGTTTGGTTGACTTCTGCGCAGCGGTTTGGGAGTTAACATCAAAATTACATTTCTCGGCCATATCGCATAGATCTCACTGTGAAAAGGCTTAAATGGCTTTTTTGACCTAAGTTTGAGGATTGCGCTCAAATCAAATGTCCTATAACCAAATTTCCACATGTAACTACTAGATTGTGATACAATACACTAATGGGTGAAGTTTGGTTGACTTCTGCGCAGCGGTTTGGGAGTTAACATCAAAATTACATTTCTCGGCCATATCGCATAGATCTCACTGTGAAAAGGCTTAAATGACTTTTTTAATTAAGTTTGATGATTGCGTTCAAACAAAATGTCCTAGAACAAAATTTTTAAATGTAACTACTAGATTGTGATACAATACACTATTGGGTGAAGTTTGGTTGACTTCTGCGCAGCGGTTTGGGAGTTAACATCAAAATTACATTTCTCGGCCATATCGCATAGATCTCACTGTGAAAAGGCTTAAATGGCTTTTTTGACCTAAGTTTGAGGATTGCGCTCAAATCAAATGTCCTATAACCAAATTTCCACATGTAACTACTAGATTGTGATACAATACACTAATGGGTGAAGTTTGGTTGACTTCTGCGCAGCGGTTTGGGAGTGAACATCAAAATTACATTTCTCGGCCATATCGCATAGATCTCACTGTGAAAAGGCTTAAATGGCTTTTTTGACCTAAGTTTGAGGATTGCGCTCAAATCAAATGTCCTAGAACCAAATTTCCACATGTAACTACTAGATTGTGATAAAATACACTAATTGGTGAAGTTTGGTTTACTTCAGCGCAGCGGTTTGGGAGTTAACATCAAAATTACATTTCTCGGCCATATCGCATAGATCTCACTGTGAAAAGGCTTAAATGACTTTTTTAATTAAGTTTAATGATTGCGCTCAAACCAAATGTCCTAGAACGAAATTTTCAAATGTAACTACTAGAATATGATACAATACACTATTGGGTGAAGTTTAGTTGACTTCTGCGCAGCGGTTTGGGAGTTAACATCAAAATTACATTTCTCGGCCATATCGCATAGATCTCACTGTGAAAAGGCTTAAATGGCTTTTTTGACCTAAGTTTGAGGATTGCGCTCAAATCAAATGTCCTATAACCAAATTTCCACATGTAACTACTAGATTGTGATACAATACACTAATGGTTGAAGTTTGGTTGACTTCTGCGCAGCGGTTTGGGAGTTAACATCAAAATTACATTTCTCGGCCATATCGCATAGATCTCACTGTGAAAAGGCTTAAATGACTTTTTTAATTAAGTTTGATGAATGCATTCAAACAAAATGTCCTAGAACAAAATTTTCAAATGTAACTACTAGATTGTGATACAATACACTATTGGGTGAAGTTTGGTTGACTTCTGCGCAGCGGTTTGGGAGTTAACATCAAAATTACATTTCTCGGCCATATCGCATAGATCTCACTGTGAAAAGGCTTAAATGGCTTTTTTGACCTAAGTTTGAGGATTGCGCTCAAATCAAATGTCCTAGAACCAAATTTCCACATGTAACTACTAGATTGTGATACAATACACTAATGGGTGAAGTTTGGTTTACTTCTGCGCAGCGGTTTGGGAGTTAACATCAAAATTACATTTCTCGGCCATATCGCATAGATCTCACTGTGAAAAGGCTTAAATGGCTTTTTTGACCTAAGTTTAATAATTGCGCTCAAACCAAATGTCCTAGAACGAAATTTTAAAATGTAACTACTAGAATGTGATACAATACACTATTGGGTGAAGTTTGGTTGACTTCTGCGCAGCGGTTTGGGAGTTAACATCAAAATTACATTTCTCGGCCATATCGCATAGATCTCACTGTGAAAAGGCTTAAATGGCTTTTTTGACCTAAGTTTGAGGACTGCGCTCAAATCAAATGTCCTAGAACCAAATTTTCACATGTAACTACTAGATTGTGATACAATACACTAATGGGTGAAGTTTGGTTGACTTCTGCGCAGCGGTTTGGGAGTTAACATCAAAATTACATTTCTCGGCCATATCGCATAGATCTCACTGTGAAAAGGCTTAAATGACTTTTTTAATTAAGTTTGATGATTGCGCTCAAACAAAATTTCCTAGAACAAAATTTTCAAATGTAACTACTAGATTGTGATACAATACACTATTGGGTGAAGTTTGGTTGACTTCTGCGCAGCGGTTTGGGAGTTAACATCAAAATTACATTTCTCGGCCATATCGCATAGATCTCACTGTGAAAAGGCTTAAATGGCTTTTTTGACCTAAGTTTGAGGATTGCGCTCAAATCAAATGTCCTATAACCAAATTTCCACATGTAACTACTAGATTGTGATACAATACACTAATGGGTGAAGTTTGGTTGACTTCTGCGCAGCGGTTTGGGAGTTAACATCAAAATTACATTTCTATGCCATATCGCATAGATCTCACTGTGAAAAGGCTTAAATGACTTTTTTAATTAAGTTTGATGATTGCGTTCAAACAAAATGTCCTAGAACAAAATTTTTAAATGTAACTACTAGATTGTGATACAATACACTATTGGGTGAAGTTTGGTTGACTTCTGCGCAGCGGTTTGGGAGTTAACATCAAAATTACATTTCTCGGCCATATCGCATAGATCTCACTGTGAAAAGGCTTAAATGGCTTTTTTGACCTAAGTTTGAGGATTACGCTCAAATCAAATGTCCTAGAACCAAATTTCCACATGTAACTACTAGATTGTGATAAAATACACTAATGGGTGAAGTTTGGTTGACTTCTGCGCAGCGGTTTGGGAGTTAACATCAAAATTACATTTCTCGGTCATATCGCATAGATCTCACTGTGAAAAGGCTTAAATGACTTTTTTAATTAAGTTTGATGATTGCGCTCAAACAAAATTTCCTAGAACAAAATTTTCAAATGTAACTACTAGATTGTGATACAATACACTATTGGGTGAAGTTTGGTTGACTTCTGCGCAGCGGTTTGGGAGTTAACATCAAAATTACATTTCTCGGCCATATCGCATAGATCTCACTGTGAAAAGGCTTAAATGGCTTTTTTGACCTAAGTTTGAGGATTGCGCTCAAATCAAATGTCCTATAACCAAATTTCCACATGTAACTACTAGATTGTGATAAAATACACTAATGGGTGAAGTTTGGTTGACTTCTGCGCAGCGGTTTGGGAGTTAACATCAAAATTACATTTCTCGGTCATATCGCATAGATCTCACTGTGAAAAGGCTTAAATGACTTTTTTAATTAAGTTTGATGATTGCGCTCAAACAAAATTTCCTAGAACAAAATTTTCAAATGTAACTACTAGATTGTGATACAATACACTATTGGGTGAAGTTTGGTTGACTTCTGCGCAGCGGTTTGGGAGTTAACATCAAAATTACATTTCTCGGCCATATCGCATAGATCTCACTGTGAAAAGGCTTAAATGACTTTTTTAATTAAGTTTGATGATTGCGTTCAAACAAAATGTCCTAGAACAAAATTTTCAAATGTAACTACTAGATTGTGATACAATACACTATTGGGTGAAGTTTGGTTGACTTCTGCGCAGCGGTTTGGGAGTTAACATCAAAATTACATTTCTCGGCCATATCGCATAGATCTCACTGTGAAAAGGCTTAAATGGCTTTTTTGACCTAAGTTTGAGGATTGCGCTCAAATCAAATGTCCTATAACCAAATTTCCACATGTAACTACTAGATTGTGATACAATACACTAATGGGTGAAGTTTGGTTGACTTCTGCGCAGCAGTTTGGGAGTGAACATCAAAATTACATTTCTCGGCCATATCGCATAGATCTCACTGTGAAAAGGCTTAAATGGCTTTTTTGACCTAAGTTTGAGGATTGCGCTCAAATCAAATGTCCTAGAACCAAATTTCCACATGTAACTACTAGATTGTGATAAAATACACTAATGGGTGAAGTTTGGTTGACTTCTGCGCAGCGGTTTGGGAGTTAACATCAAAATTACATTTCTCGGCCATATCGCATAGATCTCACTGTGAAAAGGCTTAAATGACTTTTTTAATTAAGTTTGATGATTGCGCTCAAACAAAATTTCCTAGGACAAAATTTTCAAATGTAACTACTAGATTGTGATACAATACACTATTGGGTGAAGTTTGGTTGACTTCTGCGCAGCGGTTTGGGAGTTAACATCAAAATTACATTTCTCGGCCATATCGCATAGATCTCACTGTGAAAAGGCTTAAATGGCTTTTTTGACCTAAGTTTGAGGATTGCGCTCAAATCAAATGTCCTAGAACCAAATTTCCACATGTAACTACTAGATTGTGATACAATACACTAATGGGTGAAGTTTGGTTGACTTCTGCGCAGCGGTTTGGGAGTTAACATCAAAATTACATTTCTCGGCCATATCGCATAGATCTCACTGTGAAAAGGCTTAAATGACTTTTTTAATTAAGTTTGATGATTGCGTTCAAACAAAATGTCCTAGAACAAAATTTTCAAATGTAACTACTAGATTGTGATACAATACACTATTGGGTGAAGTTTGGTTGACTTCTGCGCAGCGGTTTGGGAGTTAACATCAAAATTACATTTCTCGGCCATATCGCATAGATCTCACTGTGAAAAGGCTTAAATGGCTTTTTTGACCTAAGTTTAATAATTGCGCTCAAACCAAATGTCCTAGAACGAAATTTTCAAATGTAACTACTAGAATGTGATACAATACACTATTGGGTGAAGTTTGGTTGACTTCTGCGCAGCGGTTTGGGAGTTAACATCAAAATTACATTTCTCGGCCATATCGCATAGATCTCACTGTGAAAAGGCTTAAATGGCTTTTTTGACCTAAGTTTGAGGATTGCGCTCAAATCAAATGTCCTATAACCAAATTTCCACATGTAACTACTAGATTGTGATACAATACACTAATGGGTGAAGTTTGGTTGTCTTCTGCGCAGCGTTTTGGGATTGAACATCAAAATTACATTTCTCGGCCATATCGCATATATCTCACTGTGAAAAGGCTTAAATGACTTTTTTAATTAAGTTTGATGATTGCGCTCAAACAAAATTTCCTAAAACAAAATTTTCAAATGTAACTACTAGATTGTGATACAATACACTATTGGGTGAAGTTTGGTTGACTTCTGCGCAGCGGTTTGGGAGTTAACATCAAAATTACATTTCTCGGCCATATCGCATAGATCTCACTGTGAAAAGGCTTAAATGACTTTTTTAATTAAGTTTGATGATTGCGTTCAAACAAAATGTCCTAGAACAAAATTTTCAAATGTAACTACTAGATTGCGATACAATACTCTATTGGGTGAAGTTTGGTTGACTTCTGCGCAGCGGTTTGGTAGTTAACATCAAAATTACATTTCTCGGCCATATCGCATAGATCTCACTGTGAAAAGGCTTAAATGACTTTTTTAATTAAGTTTAATGATTGCGCTCAAACCAAATGTCCTAGAACGAAATTTTCAAATGTAACTACTAGAATGTGATACAATACACTATTGGGTGAAGTTTAGTTGACTTCTGCGCAGCGGTTTGGGAGTTAACATCAAAATTACATTTCTCGGCCATATCGCATAGATCTCACTGTGAAAAGGCTTAAATGGCTTTTTTGACCTAAGTTTGAGGATTGCGCTCAAATCAAATGTCCTATAACCAAATTTCCACATGTAACTACTAGATTGTGATACAATACACTAATGGGTGAAGTTTGGTTGACTTCTGCGCAGCGGTTTGGGAGTTAACATCAAAATTACATTTCTCGGCCATATCGCATAGATCTCACTGTGAAAAGGCTTAAATGACTTTTTTAATTAAGTTTGATGAATGCATTCAAACAAAATGTCCTAGAACAAAATTTTCAAATGTAACTACTAGATTGTGATACAATACACTATTGGGTGAAGTTTGGTTGACTTCTGCGCAGCGGTTTGGGAGTTAACATCAAAATTACATTTCTCGGCCATATCGCATAGATCTCACTGTGAAAAGGCTTAAATGGCTTTTTTGACCTAAGTTTGAGGATTGCGCTCAAATCAAATGTCCTAGAACCAAATTTCCACATGTAACTACTAGATTGTGATACAATACACTAATGGGTGAAGTTTGGTTGACTTCTGCGCAGCGGTTTGGGAGTTAACATCAAAATTACATTTCTCGGCCATATCGCATAGATCTCACTGTGAAAAGGCTTAAATGACTTTTTTAATTAAGTTTGATGATTGCGTTCAAACAAAATGTCCTAGAACAAAATTTTTAAATGTAACTACTAGATTGTGATACAATACACTATTGGGTGAAGTTTGGTTGACTTCTGCGCAGCGGTTTGGGAGTTAACATCAAAATTACATTTCTCGGCCATATCGCATAGATCTCACTGTGAAAAGGCTTAAATGGCTTTTTTGACCTAAGTTTGAGGATTGCGCTCAAATCAAATGTCCTAGAACCAAATTTCCACATGTAACTACTAGATTGTGATAAAATACACTAATGGGTGAAGTTTGGTTGACTTCTGCGCAGCGGTTTGGGAGTTAACATCAAAATTACATTTCTCGGCCATATCGCATAGATCTCACTGTGAAAAGGCTTAAATGACTTTTTTAATTAAGTTTGATGATTGCGCTCAAACAAAATTTCCTAGAACAAAATTTTCAAATGTAACTACTAGATTGTGATACAATACACTATTGGGTGAAGTTTGGTTGACTTCTGCGCAGCGGTTTGGGAGTTAACATCAAAATTACATTTCTCGGCCATATCGCATAGATCTCACTGTGAAAAGGCTTAAATGGCTTTTTTGACCTAAGTTTGAGGATTGCGCTCAAATCAAATGTCCTAGAACAAAATTTTTAAATGTAACTACTAGATTGTGATACAATACACTATTGGGTGAAGTTTGGTTGACTTCTGCGCAGCGGTTTGGGAGTTAACATCAAAATTACATTTCTCGGCCATATCGCATAGATCTCACTGTGAAAAGGCTGAAATGGCTTTTTTGACCTAAGTTTGAGGATTGCGCTCAAATCAAATGTCCTAGAACCAAATTTCCACATGTAACTACTAGATTGTGATAAAATACACTAATGGGTGAAGTTTGGTTGACTTCTGCGCAGCGGTTTGGGAGTTAACATCAAAATTACATTTCTCGGCCATATCGCATAGATCTCACTGTGAAAAGGCTTAAATGACTTTTTTAATTAAGTTTGATGATTGCGCTCAAACAAAATTTCCTAGAACAAAATTTTCAAATGTAACTACTAGATTGTGATACAATACACTATTGGGTGAAGTTTGGTTGACTTCTGCGCAGCGGTTTGGGAGTTAACATCAAAATTACATTTCTCGGCCATATCGCATAGATCTCACTGTGAAAAGGCTTAAATGGCTTTTTTGACCTAGGTTTGAGGATTGCGCTCAAATCAAATGTCCTATAACCAAATTTCCACATGTAACTACTAGATTGTGATACAATACACTAATGGGTGAAGTTTGGTTGACTTCTGCGCAGCGGTTTGGGAGTTAACATCAAAATTACATTTCTCGGCCATATCGCATAGATCTCACTGTGAAAAGGCTTAAATGACTTTTTTAATTAAGTTTGATGATTGCGTTCAAACAAAATGTCCTAGAACAAAATTTTTAAATGTAACTACTAGATTGTGATACAATACACTATTGGGTGAAGTTTGGTTGACTTCTGCGCAGCGGTTTGGGAGTTAACATCAAAATTACATTTCTCGGCCATATCGCATAGATCTCACTGTGAAAAGGCTTAAATGGCTTTTTTGACCTAAGTTTGAGGATTGCGCTCAAATCAAATGTCCTATAACCAAATTTCCACATGTAACTACTAGATTGTGATACAATACACTAATGGGTGAAGTTTGGTTGACTTCTGCGCAGCGGTTTGGGAGTTAACATCAAAATTACATTTCTCGGCCATATCGCATAGATCTCACTGTGAAAAGGCTTAAATGGCTTTTTTGACCTAAGTTTGAGGATTGCGCTAAAATCAAATGTCCTAGAACCAAATTTTCAAATGTAACTACTAGATTGTGATACAATACACTAATGGGTGAAGTTTGGTTTACTTCTGCGCAGCGGTTTGGGAGTTAACATCAAAATTACATTTCTCGGCCATATCGCATAGATCTCACTGTGAAAAGGCTTAAATGGCTTTTTTGACCTAAGTTTGAGGATTGCGCTCAAATCAAATGTCCTATAACCAAATTTCCACATGTAACTACTAGATTGTGATACAATACACTAATGGGTGAAGTTTGGTTGTCTTCTGCGCAGCGGTTTGGGAGTGAACATCAAAATTACATTTCTCGGCCATATCGCATATATCTCACTGTGAAAAGGCTTAAATGACTTTTTTAATTAAGTTTGATGATTGCGCTCAAACAAAATTTCCTAAAACAAAATTTTCAAATGTAACTACTAGATTGTGATACAATACACTATTGGGTGAAGTTTGGTTGACTTCTGCGCAGCGGTTTGGGAGTTAACATCAAAATTACATTTCTCGGCCATATCGCATAGATCTCACTGTGAAAAGGCTTAAATGACTTTTTTAATTAAGTTTGATGATTGCGTTCAAACAAAATGTCCTAGAACAAAATTTTCAAATGTAACTACTAGATTGTGATACAATACACTATTGGGTGAAGTTTGGTTGACTTCTGCGCAGCGGTTTGGTAGTTAACATCAAAATTACATTTCTCGGCCATATCGCATAGATCTCACTGTGAAAAGGCTTAAATGACTTTTTTAATTAAGTTTAATGATTGCGCTCAAACCAAATGTCCTAGAACGAAATTTTCAAATGTAACTACTAGAATGTGACACAATACACTATTGGGTGAAGTTTAGTTGACTTCTGCGCAGCGGTTTGGGAGTTAACATCAAAATTACATTTCTCGGCCATATCGCATAGATCTCACTGTGAAAAGGCTTAAATGGCTTTTTTGACCTAAGTTTGAGGATTGCGCTCAAATCAAATGTCCTAGAACCAAATTTCCACATGTAACTACTAGATTGTGATACAATACACTAATGGGTGAAGTTTGGTTGACTTCTGCGCAGCGGTTTGGGAGTTAACATCAAAATTACATTTCTCGGCCATATCGCATAGATCTCACTGTGAAAAGGCTTAAATGACTTTTTTAATTAAGTTTGATGAATGCATTCAAACAAAATGTCCTAGAACAAAATTTTCAAATGTAACTACTAGATTGTGATACAATACACTATTGGGTGAAGTTTGGTTGACTTCTGCGCAGCGGTTTGGGAGTTAACATCAAAATTACATTTCTCGGCCATATCGCATAGATCTCACTGTGAAAAGGCTTAAATGGCTTTTTTGACCTAAGTTTGAGGATTGCGCTCAAATCAAATGTCCTAGAACCAAATTTCCACATGTAACTACTATATTGTGATACAATACACTAATGGGTGAAGTTTGGTTTACTTCTGCGCAGCGGTTTGGGAGTTAACATCAAAATTACATTTCTCGGCCATATCGCATAGATCTCACTGTGAAAAGGCTTAAATGGCTTTTTTGACCTAAGTTTAATAATTGCGCTCAAACCAAATGTCCTAGAACGAAATTTTAAAATGTAACTACTAGAATGTGATACAATACAGTATTGGGTGAAGTTTGGTTGACTTCTGCGCAGCGGTTTGGGAGTTAACATCAAAATTACATTTCTCGGCCATATCGCATAGATCTCACTGTGAAAAGGCTTAAATGGCTTTTTTGACCTAAGTTTGAGGACTGCGCTCAAATCAAATGTCCTAGAACCAAATTTCCACATGTAACTACTAGATTGTGATACAATACACTAATGGGTGAAGTTTGGTTGACTTCTGCGCAGCGGTTTGGGAGTTAACATCAAAATTACATTTCTCGGCCATATCGCATAGATCTCACTGTGAAAAGGCTTAAATGACTTTTTTAATTAAGTTTGATGATTGCGCTCAAACAAAATTTCCTAGAACAAAATTTTCAAATGTAACTACTAGATTGTGATACAATACACTATTGGGTGAAGTTTGGTTGACTTCTGCGCAGCGGTTTGGGAGTTAACATCAAAATTACATTTCTCGGCCATATCGCATAGATCTCACTGTGAAAAGGCTTAAATGGCTTTTTTGACCTAAGTTTGAGGATTGCGCTCAAATCAAATGTCCTATAACCAAATTTCCACATGTAACTACTAGATTGTGATACAATACACTAATGGGTGAAGTTTGGTTGACTTTTGCGCAGCGGTTTGGGAGTTAACATCAAAATTACATTTCTCGGCCATATCGCATAGATCTCACTGTGAAAAGGCTTAAATGACTTTTTTAATTAAGTTTGATGATTGCGTTCAAACAAAATGTCCTAGAACAAAATTTTTAAATGTAACTACTAGATTGTGATACAATACACTATTGGGTGAAGTTTGGTTGACTTCTGCGCAGCGGTTTGGGAGTTAACATCAAAATTACATTTCTCGGCCATATCGCATAGATCTCACTGTGAAAAGGCTTAAATGGCTTTTTTGACCTAAGTTTGAGGATTGCGCTCAAATCAAATGTCCTAGAACCAAATTTCCACATGTAACTACTAGATTGTGATAAAATACACTAATGGGTGAAGTTTGGTTGACTTCTGCGCAGCGGTTTGGGAGTTAACATCAAAATTACATTTCTCGGCCATATCGCATAGATCTCACTGTGAAAAGGCTTAAATGACTTTTTTAATTAAGTTTGATGATTGCGCTCAAACAAAATTTCCTAGAACAAAATTTTCAAATGTAACTACTAGATTGTGATACAATACACTATTGGGTGAAGTTTGGTTGACTTCTGCGCAGCGGTTTGGGAGTTAACATCAAAATTACATTTCTCGGCCATATCGCATAGATCTCACTGTGAAAAGGCTTAAATGGCTTTTTTGACCTAAGTTTGAGGATTGCGCTCAAATCAAATGTCCTATAACCAAATTTCCACATGTAACTACTAGATTGTGATACAATACACTAATGGGTGAAGTTTGGTTGACTTCTGCGCAGCGGTTTGGGAGTTAACATCAAAATTACATTTCTCGGCCATATCGCATAGATCTCACTGTGAAAAGGCTTAAATGACTTTTTTAATTAAGTTTGATGATTGCGTTCAAACAAAATGTCCTAGAACAAAATTTTTAAATGTAACTACTAGATTGTGATACAATACACTATTGGGTGAAGTTTGGTTGACTTCTGCGCAGCGGTTTGGGAGTTAACATCAAAATTACATTTCTCGGCCATATCGCATAGATCTCACTGTGAAAAGGCTTAAATGGCTTTTTTGACCTAAGTTTGAGGATTGCGCTCAAATCAAATGTCCTATAACCAAATTTCCACATGTAACTACTAGATTGTGATACAATACACTAATGGGTGAAGTTTGGTTGACTTCTGCGCAGCGGTTTGGGAGTGAACATCAAAATTACATTTCTCGGCCATATCGCATAGATCTCACTGTGAAAAGGCTTAAATGGCTTTTTTGACCTAAGTTTGAGGATTGCGCTCAAATCAAATGTCCTAGAACCAAATATCCACATGTAACTACTAGATTGTGATAAAATACACTAATTGGTGAAGTTTGGTTTACTTCAGCGCAGCGGTTTGGGAGTTAACATCAAAATTACATTTCTCGGCCATATCGCATAGATCTCACTGTGAAAAGGCTTAAATGACTTTTTTAATTAAGTTTGATGATTGCGCTCAAACCAAATGTCCTAGAACGAAATTTTCAAATGTAACTACTAGAATATGATACAATACACTATTGGGTGAAGTTTAGTTGACTTCTGCGCAGCGGTTTGGGAGTTAACATCAAAATTACATTTCTCGGCCATATCGCATAGATCTCACTGTGAAAAGGCTTAAATGGCTTTTTTGACCTAAGTTTGAGGATTGCGCTCAAATCAAATGTCCTATAACCAAATTTCCACATGTAACTACTAGATTGTGATACAATACACTAATGGGTGAAGTTTGGTTGACTTCTGCGCAGCGGTTTGGGAGTTAACATCAAAATTACATTTCTCGGCCATATCGCATAGATCTCACTGTGAAAAGGCTTAAATGACTTTTTTAATTAAGTTTGATGAATGCATTCAAACAAAATGTCCTAGAACAAAATTTTCAAATGTAACTACTAGATTGTGATACAATACACTATTGGGTGAAGTTTGGTTGACTTCTGCGCAGCGGTTTGGGAGTTAACAACAAAATTACATTTCTCGGCCATATCGCATAGATCTCACTGTGAAAAGGCTTAAATGGCTTTTTTGACCTAAGTTTGAGGATTGCGCTAAAATCAAATGTCCTAGAACCAAATTTCCACATGTAACTACTAGATTGTGATACAATACACTAATGGGTGAAGTTTGGTTTACTTCAGCGCAGCGGTTTGGGAGTTAACATCAAAATTACATTTCTCGGCCATATCGCATAGATCTCACTGTGAAAAGGCTTAAATGGCTTTTTTGACCTAAGTTTAATAATTGCGCTCAAACCAAATGTCCTAGAACGAAATTTTCAAATGTAACTACTAGAATGTGATACAATACACTATTGGGTGAAGTTTGGTTGACTTCTGCGCAGCGGTTTGGGAGTTAACATCAAAATTACATTTCTCGGCCATATCGCATAGATCTCACTGTGAAAAGGCTTAAATGACTTTTTTAATTAAGTTTGATGAATGCATTCAAACAAAATGTCCTAGAACAAAATTTTCAAATGTAACTACTAGATTGTGATACAATACACTATTGGGTGAAGTTTGGTTGACTTCTGCGCAGCGGTTTGGGAGTTAACATCAAAATTACATTTCTCGGCCATATCGCATAGATCTCACTGTGAAAAGGCTTAAATGGCTTTTTTGACCTAAGTTTGAGGATTGCGCTCAAATCAAATGTCCTAGAACCAAATTTCCACATGTAACTACTATATTGTGATACAATACACTAATGGGTGAAGTTTGGTTTACTTCTGCGCAGCGGTTTGGGAGTTAACATCAAAATTACATTTCTCGGCCATATCGCATAGATCTCACTGTGAAAAGGCTTAAATGGCTTTTTTGACCTAAGTTTAATAATTGCGCTCAAACCAAATGTCCTAGAACGAAATTTTAAAATGTAACTACTAGAATGTGATACAATACAGTATTGGGTGAAGTTTGGTTGACTTCTGCGCAGCGGTTTGGGAGTTAACATCAAAATTACATTTCTCGGCCATATCGCATAGATCTCACTGTGAAAAGGCTTAAATGGCTTTTTTGACCTAAGTTTGAGGACTGCGCTCAAATCAAATGTCCTAGAACCAAATTTCCACATGTAACTACTAGATTGTGATACAATACACTAATGGGTGAAGTTTGGTTGACTTCTGCGCAGCGGTTTGGGAGTTAACATCAAAATTACATTTCTCGGCCATATCGCATAGATCTCACTGTGAAAAGGCTTAAATGACTTTTTTAATTAAGTTTGATGATTGCGCTCAAACAAAATTTCCTAGAACAAAATTTTCAAATGTAACTACTAGATTGTGATACAATACACTATTGGGTGAAGTTTGGTTGACTTCTGCGCAGCGGTTTGGGAGTTAACATCAAAATTACATTTCTCGGCCATATCGCATAGATCTCACTGTGAAAAGGCTTAAATGGCTTTTTTGACCTAAGTTTGAGGATTGCGCTCAAATCAAATGTCCTATAACCAAATTTCCACATGTAACTACTAGATTGTGATACAATACACTAATGGGTGAAGTTTGGTTGACTTTTGCGCAGCGGTTTGGGAGTTAACATCAAAATTACATTTCTCGGCCATATCGCATAGATCTCACTGTGAAAAGGCTTAAATGACTTTTTTAATTAAGTTTGATGATTGCGTTCAAACAAAATGTCCTAGAACAAAATTTTTAAATGTAACTACTAGATTGTGATACAATACACTATTGGGTGAAGTTTGGTTGACTTCTGCGCAGCGGTTTGGGAGTTAACATCAAAATTACATTTCTCGGCCATATCGCATAGATCTCACTGTGAAAAGGCTTAAATGGCTTTTTTGACCTAAGTTTGAGGATTGCGCTCAAATCAAATGTCCTAGAACCAAATTTCCACATGTAACTACTAGATTGTGATAAAATACACTAATGGGTGAAGTTTGGTTGACTTCTGCGCAGCGGTTTGGGAGTTAACATCAAAATTACATTTCTCGGCCATATCGCATAGATCTCACTGTGAAAAGGCTTAAATGACTTTTTTAATTAAGTTTGATGATTGCGCTCAAACAAAATTTCCTAGAACAAAATTTTCAAATGTAACTACTAGATTGTGATACAATACACTATTGGGTGAAGTTTGGTTGACTTCTGCGCAGCGGTTTGGGAGTTAACATCAAAATTACATTTCTCGGCCATATCGCATAGATCTCACTGTGAAAAGGCTTAAATGGCTTTTTTGACCTAAGTTTGAGGATTGCGCTCAAATCAAATGTCCTAGAACCAAATTTCCACATGTAACTACTATATTGTGATACAATACACTAATGGGTGAAGTTTGGTTTACTTCTGCGCAGCGGTTTGGGAGTTAACATCAAAATTACATTTCTCGGCCATATCGCATAGATCTCACTGTGAAAAGGCTTAAATGGCTTTTTTGACCTAAGTTTAATAATTGCGCTCAAACCAAATGTCCTAGAACGAAATTTTAAAATGTAACTACTAGAATGTGATACAATACAGTATTGGGTGAAGTTTGGTTGACTTCTGCGCAGCGGTTTGGGAGTTAACATCAAAATTACATTTCTCGGCCATATCGCATAGATCTCACTGTGAAAAGGCTTAAATGGCTTTTTTGACCTAAGTTTGAGGACTGCGCTCAAATCAAATGTCCTAGAACCAAATTTCCACATGTAACTACTAGATTGTGATACAATACACTAATGGGTGAAGTTTGGTTGACTTCTGCGCAGCGGTTTGGGAGTTAACATCAAAATTACATTTCTCGGCCATATCGCATAGATCTCACTGTGAAAAGGCTTAAATGACTTTTTTAATTAAGTTTGATGATTGCGCTCAAACAAAATTTCCTAGAACAAAATTTTCAAATGTAACTACTAGATTGTGATACAATACACTATTGGGTGAAGTTTGGTTGACTTCTGCGCAGCGGTTTGGGAGTTAACATCAAAATTACATTTCTCGGCCATATCGCATAGATCTCACTGTGAAAAGGCTTAAATGGCTTTTTTGACCTAAGTTTGAGGATTGCGCTCAAATCAAATGTCCTATAACCAAATTTCCACATGTAACTACTAGATTGTGATACAATACACTAATGGGTGAAGTTTGGTTGACTTTTGCGCAGCGGTTTGGGAGTTAACATCAAAATTACATTTCTCGGCCATATCGCATAGATCTCACTGTGAAAAGGCTTAAATGACTTTTTTAATTAAGTTTGATGATTGCGTTCAAACAAAATGTCCTAGAACAAAATTTTTAAATGTAACTACTAGATTGTGATACAATACACTATTGGGTGAAGTTTGGTTGACTTCTGCGCAGCGGTTTGGGAGTTAACATCAAAATTACATTTCTCGGCCATATCGCATAGATCTCACTGTGAAAAGGCTTAAATGGCTTTTTTGACCTAAGTTTGAGGATTGCGCTCAAATCAAATGTCCTAGAACCAAATTTCCACATGTAACTACTAGATTGTGATAAAATACACTAATGGGTGAAGTTTGGTTGACTTCTGCGCAGCGGTTTGGGAGTTAACATCAAAATTACATTTCTCGGCCATATCGCATAGATCTCACTGTGAAAAGGCTTAAATGACTTTTTTAATTAAGTTTGATGATTGCGCTCAAACAAAATTTCCTAGAACAAAATTTTCAAATGTAACTACTAGATTGTGATACAATACACTATTGGGTGAAGTTTGGTTGACTTCTGCGCAGCGGTTTGGGAGTTAACATCAAAATTACATTTCTCGGCCATATCGCATAGATCTCACTGTGAAAAGGCTTAAATGGCTTTTTTGACCTAAGTTTGAGGATTGCGCTCAAATCAAATGTCCTATAACCAAATTTCCACATGTAACTACTAGATTGTGATACAATACACTAATGGGTGAAGTTTGGTTGACTTCTGCGCAGCGGTTTGGGAGTTAACATCAAAATTACATTTCTCGGCCATATCGCATAGATCTCACTGTGAAAAGGCTTAAATGACTTTTTTAATTAAGTTTGATGATTGCGTTCAAACAAAATGTCCTAGAACAAAATTTTTAAATGTAACTACTAGATTGTGATACAATACACTATTGGGTGAAGTTTGGTTGACTTCTGCGCAGCGGTTTGGGAGTTAACATCAAAATTACATTTCTCGGCCATATCGCATAGATCTCACTGTGAAAAGGCTTAAATGGCTTTTTTGACCTAAGTTTGAGGATTGCGCTCAAATCAAATGTCCTATAACCAAATTTCCACATGTAACTACTAGATTGTGATACAATACACTAATGGGTGAAGTTTGGTTGACTTCTGCGCAGCGGTTTGGGAGTGAACATCAAAATTACATTTCTCGGCCATATCGCATAGATCTCACTGTGAAAAGGCTTAAATGGCTTTTTTGACCTAAGTTTGAGGATTGCGCTCAAATCAAATGTCCTAGAACCAAATTTCCACATGTAACTACTAGATTGTGATAAAATACACTAATTGGTGAAGTTTGGTTTACTTCAGCGCAGCGGTTTGGGAGTTAACATCAAAATTACATTTCTCGGCCATATCGCATAGATCTCACTGTGAAAAGGCTTAAATGACTTTTTTAATTAAGTTTAATGATTGCGCTCAAACCAAATGTCCTAGAACGAAATTTTCAAATGTAACTACTAGAATATGATACAATACACTATTGGGTGAAGTTTAGTTGACTTCTGCGCAGCGGTTTGGGAGTTAACATCAAAATTACATTTCTCGGCCATATCGCATAGATCTCACTGTGAAAAGGCTTAAATGGCTTTTTTGACCTAAGTTTGAGGATTGCGCTCAAATCAAATGTCCTATAACCAAATTTCCACATGTAACTACTAGATTGTGATACAATACACTAATGGGTGAAGTTTGGTTGACTTCTGCGCAGCGGTTTGGGAGTTAACATCAAAATTACATTTCTCGGCCATATCGCATAGATCTCACTGTGAAAAGGCTTAAATGACTTTTTTAATTAAGTTTGATGAATGCATTCAAACAAAATGTCCTAGAACAAAATTTTCAAATGTAACTACTAGATTGTGATACAATACACTATTGGGTGAAGTTTGGTTGACTTCTGCGCAGCGGTTTGGGAGTTAACAACAAAATTACATTTCTCGGCCATATCGCATAGATCTCACTGTGAAAAGGCTTAAATGGCTTTTTTGACCTAAGTTTGAGGATTGCGCTAAAATCAAATGTCCTAGAACCAAATTTCCACATGTAACTACTAGATTGTGATACAATACACTAATGGGTGAAGTTTGGTTTACTTCAGCGCAGCGGTTTGGGAGTTAACATCAAAATTACATTTCTCGGCCATATCGCATAGATCTCACTGTGAAAAGGCTTAAATGGCTTTTTTGACCTAAGTTTAATAATTGCGCTCAAACCAAATGTCCTAGAACGAAATTTTCAAATGTAACTACTAGAATGTGATACAATACACTATTGGGTGAAGTTTGGTTGACTTCTGCGCAGCGGTTTGGGAGTTAACATCAAAATTACATTTCTCGGCCATATCGCATAGATCTCACTGTGAAAAGGCTTAAATGGCTTTTTTGACCTAAGTTTGAGGATTGCGCTCAAATCAAATGTCCTAGAACCAAATTTCCACATGTAACTACTAGATTGTGATACAATACACTAATGGGTGAAGTTTGGTTGACTTCTGCGCAGCGGTTTGGGAGTTAACATCAAAATTACATTTCTCGGCCATATCGCATAGATCTCACTGTGAAAAGGCTTAAATGACTTTTTTAATTAAGTTTGATGAATGCATTCAAACAAAATGTCCTAGAACAAAATTTTCAAATGTAACTACTAGATTGTGATACAATACACTATTGGGTGAAGTTTGGTTGACTTCTGCGCAGCGGTTTGGGAGTTAACATCAAAATTACATTTCTCGGCCATATCGCATAGATCTCACTGTGAAAAGGCTTAAATGGCTTTTTTGACCTAAGTTTGAGGATTGCGCTCAAATCAAATGTCCTAGAACCAAATTTCCACATGTAACTACTATATTGTGATACAATACACTAATGGGTGAAGTTTGGTTTACTTCTGCGCAGCGGTTTGGGAGTTAACATCAAAATTACATTTCTCGGCCATATCGCATAGATCTCACTGTGAAAAGGCTTAAATGGCTTTTTTGACCTAAGTTTAATAATTGCGCTCAAACCAAATGTCCTAGAACGAAATTTTAAAATGTAACTACTAGAATGTGATACAATACAGTATTGGGTGAAGTTTGGTTGACTTCTGCGCAGCGGTTTGGGAGTTAACATCAAAATTACATTTCTCGGCCATATCGCATAGATCTCACTGTGAAAAGGCTTAAATGGCTTTTTTGACCTAAGTTTGAGGACTGCGCTCAAATCAAATGTCCTAGAACCAAATTTCCACATGTAACTACTAGATTGTGATACAATACACTAATGGGTGAAGTTTGGTTGACTTCTGCGCAGCGGTTTGGGAGTTAACATCAAAATTACATTTCTCGGCCATATCGCATAGATCTCACTGTGAAAAGGCTTAAATGACTTTTTTAATTAAGTTTGATGATTGCGCTCAAACAAAATTTCCTAGAACAAAATTTTCAAATGTAACTACTAGATTGTGATACAATACACTATTGGGTGAAGTTTGGTTGACTTCTGCGCAGCGGTTTGGGAGTTAACATCAAAATTACATTTCTCGGCCATATCGCATAGATCTCACTGTGAAAAGGCTTAAATGGCTTTTTTGACCTAAGTTTGAGGATTGCGCTCAAATCAAATGTCCTATAACCAAATTTCCACATGTAACTACTAGATTGTGATACAATACACTAATGGGTGAAGTTTGGTTGACTTTTGCGCAGCGGTTTGGGAGTTAACATCAAAATTACATTTCTCGGCCATATCGCATAGATCTCACTGTGAAAAGGCTTAAATGACTTTTTTAATTAAGTTTGATGATTGCGTTCAAACAAAATGTCCTAGAACAAAATTTTTAAATGTAACTACTAGATTGTGATACAATACACTATTGGGTGAAGTTTGGTTGACTTCTGCGCAGCGGTTTGGGAGTTAACATCAAAATTACATTTCTCGGCCATATCGCATAGATCTCACTGTGAAAAGGCTTAAATGGCTTTTTTGACCTAAGTTTGAGGATTGCGCTCAAATCAAATGTCCTAGAACCAAATTTCCACATGTAACTACTAGATTGTGATAAAATACACTAATGGGTGAAGTTTGGTTGACTTCTGCGCAGCGGTTTGGGAGTTAACATCAAAATTACATTTCTCGGCCATATCGCATAGATCTCACTGTGAAAAGGCTTAAATGACTTTTTTAATTAAGTTTGATGATTGCGCTCAAACAAAATTTCCTAGAACAAAATTTTCAAATGTAACTACTAGATTGTGATACAATACACTATTGGGTGAAGTTTGGTTGACTTCTGCGCAGCGGTTTGGGAGTTAACATCAAAATTACATTTCTCGGCCATATCGCATAGATCTCACTGTGAAAAGGCTTAAATGGCTTTTTTGACCTAAGTTTGAGGATTGCGCTCAAATCAAATGTCCTATAACCAAATTTCCACATGTAACTACTAGATTGTGATACAATACACTAATGGGTGAAGTTTGGTTGACTTCTGCGCAGCGGTTTGGGAGTTAACATCAAAATTACATTTCTCGGCCATATCGCATAGATCTCACTGTGAAAAGGCTTAAATGACTTTTTTAATTAAGTTTGATGATTGCGTTCAAACAAAATGTCCTAGAACAAAATTTTTAAATGTAACTACTAGATTGTGATACAATACACTATTGGGTGAAGTTTGGTTGACTTCTGCGCAGCGGTTTGGGAGTTAACATCAAAATTACATTTCTCGGCCATATCGCATAGATCTCACTGTGAAAAGGCTTAAATGGCTTTTTTGACCTAAGTTTGAGGATTGCGCTCAAATCAAATGTCCTATAACCAAATTTCCACATGTAACTACTAGATTGTGATACAATACACTAATGGGTGAAGTTTGGTTGACTTCTGCGCAGCGGTTTGGGAGTGAACATCAAAATTACATTTCTCGGCCATATCGCATAGATCTCACTGTGAAAAGGCTTAAATGGCTTTTTTGACCTAAGTTTGAGGATTGCGCTCAAATCAAATGTCCTAGAACCAAATTTCCACATGTAACTACTAGATTGTGATAAAATACACTAATTGGTGAAGTTTGGTTTACTTCAGCGCAGCGGTTTGGGAGTTAACATCAAAATTACATTTCTCGGCCATATCGCATAGATCTCACTGTGAAAAGGCTTAAATGACTTTTTTAATTAAGTTTAATGATTGCGCTCAAACCAAATGTCCTAGAACGAAATTTTCAAATGTAACTACTAGAATATGATACAATACACTATTGGGTGAAGTTTAGTTGACTTCTGCGCAGCGGTTTGGGAGTTAACATCAAAATTACATTTCTCGGCCATATCGCATAGATCTCACTGTGAAAAGGCTTAAATGGCTTTTTTGACCTAAGTTTGAGGATTGCGCTCAAATCAAATGTCCTATAACCAAATTTCCACATGTAACTACTAGATTGTGATACAATACACTAATGGGTGAAGTTTGGTTGACTTCTGCGCAGCGGTTTGGGAGTTAACATCAAAATTACATTTCTCGGCCATATCGCATAGATCTCACTGTGAAAAGGCTTAAATGACTTTTTTAATTAAGTTTGATGAATGCATTCAAACAAAATGTCCTAGAACAAAATTTTCAAATGTAACTACTAGATTGTGATACAATACACTATTGGGTGAAGTTTGGTTGACTTCTGCGCAGCGGTTTGGGAGTTAACAACAAAATTACATTTCTCGGCCATATCGCATAGATCTCACTGTGAAAAGGCTTAAATGGCTTTTTTGACCTAAGTTTGAGGATTGCGCTAAAATCAAATGTCCTAGAACCAAATTTCCACATGTAACTACTAGATTGTGATACAATACACTAATGGGTGAAGTTTGGTTTACTTCAGCGCAGCGGTTTGGGAGTTAACATCAAAATTACATTTCTCGGCCATATCGCATAGATCTCACTGTGAAAAGGCTTAAATGGCTTTTTTGACCTAAGTTTAATAATTGCGCTCAAACCAAATGTCCTAGAACGAAATTTTCAAATGTAACTACTAGAATGTGATACAATACACTATTGGGTGAAGTTTGGTTGACTTCTGCGCAGCGGTTTGGGAGTTAACATCAAAATTACATTTCTCGGCCATATCGCATAGATCTCCCTGTGAAAAGGCTTAAATGGCTTTTTTGACCTAAGTTTGAGGATTGCGCTCAAATCAAATGTCCTAGAACCAAATTTCCACATGTAACTACTAGATTGTGATACAATACACTAATGGGTGAAGTTTGGTTTACTTCTGCGCAGCGGTTTGGGAGTTAACATCAAAATTACATTTCTCGGCCATATCGCATAGATCTCACTGTGAAAAGGCTTAAATGGCTTTTTTGACCTAAGTTTAATAATTGCGCTCAAACCAAATGTCCTTGAACGAAATTTTAAAATGTAACTACTAGAATGTGATACAATACACTATTGGGTGAAGTTTGGTTGACTTCTGCGCAGCGGTTTGGGAGTTAACATCAAAATTACATTTCTCGGCCATATCGCATAGATCTCACTGTGAAAAGGCTTAAATGGCTTTTTTGACCTAAGTTTGAGGATTGCGCTCAAATCAAATGTCCTATAACCAAATTTCCACATGTAACTACTAGATTGTGATACAATACACTAATGGGTGAAGTTTGGTTGACTTCTGCGCAGCGGTTTGGGAGTTAACATCAAAATTACATTTCTCGGCCATATCGCATAGATCTCACTGTGAAAAGGCTTAAATGGCTTTTTTGACCTAAGTTTGAGGATTACGCTAAAATCAAATGTCCTAGAACCAAATTTCCACATGTAACTACTAGATTGTGATACAATACACTAATGGGTGAAGTTTGGTTTACTTCTGCGCAGCGGTTTGGGAGTTAACATCAAAATTACATTTCTCGGCCATATCGCATAGATCTCACTGTGAAAAGGCTTAAATGGCTTTTTTGACCTAAGTTTAATAATTGCGCTCAAACCAAATGTCCTAGAACGAAATTTTCAAATGTAACTACTAGAATGTGATACAATACACTATTGGGTGAAGTTTGGTTGACTTCTGCGCAGCGGTTTGGGAGTTAAGATCAAAATTACATTTCTCGGCCATATCGCATAGATCTCACTGTGAAAAGGCTTAAATGGCTTTTTTGACCTAAGTTTGAGGATTGCGCTCAAATCAAATGTCCTAGAACCAAATTTCCACATGTAACTACTAGATTGTGATACAATACACTAATGGGTGAAGTTTGGTTTACTTCTGCGCAGCGGTTTGGGAGTTAACATCAAAATTACATTTCTCGGCCATATCGCATAGATCTCACTGTGAAAAGGCTTAAATGGCTTTTTTGACCTAAGTTTAATAATTGCGCTCAAACCAAATGTCCTTGAACGAAATTTTAAAATGTAACTACTAGAATGTGATACAATACACTATTGGGTGAAGTTTGGTTGACTTCTGCGCAGCGGTTTGGGAGTTAACATCAAAATTACATTTCTCGGCCATATCGCATAGATCTCACTGTGAAAAGGCTTAAATGGCTTTTTTGACCTAGGTTTGAGGATTGCGCTCAAATCAAATGTCCTATAACCAAATTTCCACATGTAACTACTAGATTGTGATACAATACACTAATGGGTGAAGTTTGGTTGTCTTCTGCGCAGCGGTTTGGGATTGAACATCAAAATTACATTTCTCGGCCATATCGCATATATCTCACTGTGAAAAGGCTTAAATGACTTTTTTAATTAAGTTTGATGATTGCGCTCAAACAAAATTTCCTAAAACAAAATTTTCAAATGTAACTACTAGATTGTGATACAATACACTATTGGGTGAAGTTTGGTTGACTTCTGCGCAGCGGTTTGGGAGTTAACATCAAAATTACATTTCTCGGCCATATCGCATAGATCTCACTGTGAAAAGGCTTAAATGGCTTTTTTGACCTAGGTTTGAGGATTGCGCTCAAATCAAATGTCCTAGAACCAAATTTCCACATGTAACTACTAGATTGTGATACAATACACTAATGGGTGAAGTTTGGTTGACTTCTGCGCAGCGGTTTGGGAGTTAACATCAAAATTACATTTCTCGGCCATATCGCATAGATCTCACTGTGAAAAGGCTTAAATGACTTTTTTAATTAAGTTTGATGATTGCGCTCAAACAAAATTTCCTAAAACAAAATTTTCAAATGTAACTACTAGATTGTGATACAATACACTATTGGGTGAAGTTTGGTTGACTTCTGCGCAGCGGTTTGGGAGTTAACATCAAAATTACATTTCTCGGCCATATCGCATAGATCTCACTGTGAAAAGGCTTAAATGACTTTTTTAATTAAGTTTGATGATTGCGTTCAAACAAAATGTCCTAGAACAAAATTTTCAAATGTAACTACTAGATTGTGATACAATACACTATTGGGTGAAGTTTGGTTGACTTCTGCGCAGCGGTTTGGGAGTTAACATCAAAATTACATTTCTCGGCCATATCGCATAGATCTCACTGTGAAAAGGCTTAAATGGCTTTTTTGACCTAAGTTTGAGGATTGCGCTCAAATCAAATGTCCTAGAACCAAATTTCCACATGTAACTACTAGATTGTGATACAATACACTAATGGGTGAAGTTTGGTTTACTTCTGCGCAGCGGTTTGGGAGTTAACATCAAAATTACATTTCTCGGCCATATCGCATAGATCTCACTGTGAAAAGGCTTAAATGGCTTTTTTGACCTAAGTTTAATAATTGCGCTCAAACCAAATGTCCTTGAACGAAATTTTAAAATGTAACTACTAGAATGTGATACAATACACTATTGGGTGAAGTTTGGTTGACTTCTGCGCAGCGGTTTGGGAGTTAACATCAAAATTACATTTCTCGGCCATATCGCATAGATCTCACTGTGAAAAGGCTTAAATGGCTTTTTTGACCTAAGTTTGAGGATTGCGCTCAAATCAAATGTCCTATAACCAAATTTCCACATGTAACTACTAGATTGTGATACAATACACTAATGGGTGAAGTTTGGTTGACTTCTGCGCAGCGGTTTGGGAGTTAACATCAAAATTACATTTCTCGGCCATATCGCATAGATCTCACTGTGAAAAGGCTTAAATGGCTTTTTTGACCTAAGTTTAATAATTGCGCTCAAACCAAATGTCCTAGAACGAAATTTTCAAATGTAACTACTAGAATGTGATACAATACACTATTGGGTGAAGTTTGGTTGACTTCTGCGCAGCGGTTTGGGAGTTAAGATCAAAATTACATTTCTCGGCCATATCGCATAGATCTCACTGTGAAAAGGCTTAAATGGCTTTTTTGACCTAAGTTTGAGGATTGCGCTCAAATCAAATGTCCTAGAACCAAATTTCCACATGTAACTACTAGATTGTGATACAATACACTAATGGGTGAAGTTTGGTTTACTTCTGCGCAGCGGTTTGGGAGTTAACATCAAAATTACATTTCTCGGCCATATCGCATAGATCTCACTGTGAAAAGGCTTAAATGGCTTTTTTGACCTAAGTTTAATAATTGCGCTCAAACCAAATGTCCTTGAACGAAATTTTAAAATGTAACTACTAGAATGTGATACAATACACTATTGGGTGAAGTTTGGTTGACTTCTGCGCAGCGGTTTGGGAGTTAACATCAAAATTACATTTCTCGGCCATATCGCATAGATCTCACTGTGAAAAGGCTTAAATGGCTTTTTTGACCTAGGTTTGAGGATTGCGCTCAAATCAAATGTCCTATAACCAAATTTCCACATGTAACTACTAGATTGTGATACAATACACTAATGGGTGAAGTTTGGTTGTCTTCTGCGCAGCGGTTTGGGATTGAACATCAAAATTACATTTCTCGGCCATATCGCATATATCTCACTGTGAAAAGGCTTAAATGACTTTTTTAATTAAGTTTGATGATTGCGCTCAAACAAAATTTCCTAAAACAAAATTTTCAAATGTAACTACTAGATTGTGATACAATACACTATTGGGTGAAGTTTGGTTGACTTCTGCGCAGCGGTTTGGGAGTTAACATCAAAATTACATTTCTCGGCCATATCGCATAGATCTCACTGTGAAAAGGCTTAAATGGCTTTTTTGACCTAGGTTTGAGGATTGCGCTCAAATCAAATGTCCTAGAACCAAATTTCCACATGTAACTACTAGATTGTGATACAATACACTAATGGGTGAAGTTTGGTTGACTTCTGCGCAGCGGTTTGGGAGTTAACATCAAAATTACATTTCTCGGCCATATCGCATAGATCTCACTGTGAAAAGGCTTAAATGACTTTTTTAATTAAGTTTGATGATTGCGCTCAAACAAAATTTACTAAAACAAAATTTTCAAATGTAACTACTAGATTGTGATACAATACACTATTGGGTGAAGTTTGGTTGACTTCTGCGCAGCGGTTTGGGAGTTAACATCAAAATTACATTTCTCGGCCATATCGCATAGATCTCACTGTGAAAAGGCTTAAATGACTTTTTTAATTAAGTTTGATGATTGCGTTCAAACAAAATGTCCTAGAACAAAATTTTCAAATGTAACTACTAGATTGTGATACAATACACTATTGGGTGAAGTTTGGTTGACTTCTGCGCAGCGGTTTGGTAGTTAACATCAAAATTACATTTCTCGGCCATATCGCATAGATCTCACTGTGAAAAGGCTTAAATGACTTTTTTAATTAAGTTTAATGATTGCGCTCAAACCAAATGTCCTAGAACGAAATTTTCAAATGTAACTACTAGAATGTGATACAATACACTATTGGGTGAAGTTTAGTTGACTTCTGCGCAGCGGTTTGGGAGTTAACATCAAAATTACATTTCTCGGCCATATCGCATAGATCTCACTGTGAAAAGGCTTAAATGGCTTTTTTGACCTAAGTTTGAGGATTGCGCTCAAATCAAATGTCCTATAACCAAATTTCCACATGTAACTACTAGATTGTGATACAATACACTAATGGGTGAAGTTTGGTTGACTTCTGCGCAGCGGTTTGGGAGTTAACATCAAAATTACATTTCTCGGCCATATCGCATAGATCTCACTGTGAAAAGGCTTAAATGACTTTTTTAATTAAGTTTGATGAATGCATTCAAACAAAATGTCCTAGAACAAAATTTTCAAATGTAACTACTAGATTGTGATACAATACACTATTGGGTGAAGTTTGGTTGACTTCTGCGCAGCGGTTTGGGAGTTAACATCAAAATTACATTTCTCGGCCATATCGCATAGATCTCACTGTGAAAAGGCTTAAATGGCTTTTTTGACCTAAGTTTGAGGATTGCGCTAAAATCAAATGTCCTAGAACCAAATTTCCACATGTAACTACTAGATTGTGATACAATACACTAATGGGTGAAGTTTGGTTTACTTCAGCGCAGCGGTTTGGGAGTTAACATCAAAATTACATTTCTCGGCCATATCGCATAGATCTCACTGTGAAAAGGCTTAAATGGCTTTTTTGACCTAAGTTTAATAATTGCGCTCAAACCAAATGTCCTAGAACGAAATTTTCAAATGTAACTACTAGAATGTGATACAATACACTATTGGGTGAAGTTTGGTTGACTTCTGCGCAGCGGTTTGGGAGTTAACATCAAAATTACATTTCTCGGCCATATCGCATAGATCTCACTGTGAAAAGGCTTAAATGGCTTTTTTGACCTAAGTTTGAGGATTGCGCTCAAATCAAATGTCCTAGAACCAAATTTCCACATGTAACTACTAGATTGTGATACAATACACTAATGGGTGAAGTTTGGTTGACTTCTGCGCAGCGGTTTGGGAGTTAACATCAAAATTACATTTCTCGGCCATATCGCATAGATCTCACTGTGAAAAGGCTTAAATGGCTTTTTTGACCTAAGTTTAATAATTGCGCTCAAACCAAATGTCCTTGAACGAAATTTTAAAATGTAACTACTAGAATGTGATACAATACACTATTGGGTGAAGTTTGGTTGACTTCTGCGCAGCGGTTTGGGAGTTAACATCAAAATTACATTTCTCGGCCATATCGCATAGATCTCACTGTGAAAAGGCTTAAATGGCTTTTTTGACCTAAGTTTGAGGATTGCGCTCAAATCAAATGTCCTATAACCAAATTTCCACATGTAACTACTAGATTGTGATACAATACACTAATGGGTGAAGTTTGGTTGACTTCTGCGCAGCGGTTTGGGAGTTAACATCAAAATTACATTTCTCGGCCATATCGCATAGATCTCACTGTGAAAAGGCTTAAATGGCTTTTTTGACCTAAGTTTGAGGATTGCGCTCAAATCAAATGTCCTAGAACCAAATTTCCACATGTAACTACTAGATTGTGATACAATACACTAATGGGTGAAGTTTGGTTTACTTCTGCGCAGCGGTTTGGGAGTTAACATCAAAATTACATTTCTCGGCCATATCGCATAGATCTCACTGTGAAAAGGCTTAAATGGCTTTTTTGACCTAAGTTTAATAATTGCGCTCAAACCAAATGTCCTTGAACGAAATTTTAAAATGTAACTACTAGAATGTGATACAATACACTATTGGGTGAAGTTTGGTTGACTTCTGCGCAGCGGTTTGGGAGTTAACATCAAAATTACATTTCTCGGCCATATCGCATAGATCTCACTGTGAAAAGGCTTAAATGGCTTTTTTGACCTAGGTTTGAGGATTGCGCTCAAATCAAATGTCCTATAACCAAATTTCCACATGTAACTACTAGATTGTGATACAATACACTAATGGGTGAAGTTTGGTTGACTTCTGCGCAGCGGTTTGGGAGTTAACATCAAAATTACATTTCTCGGCCATATCGCATAGATCTCACTGTGAAAAGGCTTAAATGGCTTTTTTGACCTAAGTTTGAGGATTGCGCTCAAACAAAATGTCCTAGAACAAAATTTTCAAATGTAACTACTAGATTGTGATACAATACACTATTGGGTGAAGTTTGGTTGACTTCTGCGCAGCGGTTTGGGAGTTAACATCAAAATTACATTTCTCGGCCATATCGCATAGATCTCACTGTGAAAAGGCTTAAATGACTTTTTTAATTAAGTTTGATGATTGCGTTCAAACAAAATGTCCTAGAACAAAATTTTCAAATGTAACTACTAGATTGTGATACAATACACTATTGGGTGAAGTTTGGTTGACTTCTGCGCAGCGGTTTGGGAGTTAACATCAAAATTACATTTCTCGGCCATATCGCATAGATCTCACTGTGAAAAGGCTTAAATGGCTTTTTTGACCTAAGTTTGAGGATTGCGCTCAAACCAAATGTCCTAGAACAAAATTTTCAAATGTAACTACTAGAATGTGATACAATACACTATTGGGTGAAGTTTGGTTGACTTCTGCGCAGCGGTTTGGGAGTTAACATCAAAATTACATTTCTCGGCCATATCGCATAGATCTCACTGTGAAAAGGCTTAAATGACTTTTTTAATTAAGTTTGATGATTGCGTTCAAACAAAATGTCCTAGAACAAAATTTTCAAATGTAACTACTAGATTGTGATACAATACACTAATGGGTGAAGTTTGGTTGACTTCTGCGCAGCGGTTTGGGAGTTAACATCAAAATTACATTTCTCGGCCATATCGCATAGATCTCACTGTGAAAAGGCTTAAATGGCTTTTTTGACCTAAGTTTAAAGATTGCGCTCAAACCAAATTTCCTAGAACGAAATTTTCAAATGTAACTACTACATTGTGATACAATACACTAATGGGTGAAGTTTGGTTGACTTCTGCGCAGCGGTTTGGGAGTTAACATCAAAATTACATTTCTCGGCCATATCGCATAGATCTCACTGTGAAAAGGCTTAAATGACTTTTTTAATTAAGTTTGATGATTGCGCTCAAACAAAATTTCCTAGAACAAAATTTTCAAATGTAACTACTAGATTGTGATACAATACACTATTGGGTGAAGTTTGGTTGACTTCTGCGCAGCGGTTTGGGAGTTAACATCAAAATTACATTTCTCGGCCATATCGCATAGATCTCACTGTGAAAAGGCTTAAATGGCTTTTTTGACCTAAGTTTGAGGATTGCGCTCAAATCAAATGTCCTATAACCAAATTTCCACATGTAACTACTAGATTGTGATACAATACACTAATGGGTGAAGTTTGGTTGACTTCTGCGCAGCGGTTTGGGAGTTAACATCAAAATTACATTTCTCGGCCATATCGCATAGATCTCACTGTGAAAAGGCTTAAATGACTTTTTTAATTAAGTTTGATGATTGCGTTCAAACAAAATGTCCTAGAACAAAATTTTTAAATGTAACTACTAGATTGTGATACAATACACTATTGGGTGAAGTTTGGTTGACTTCTGCGCAGCGGTTTGGGAGTTAACATCAAAATTACATTTCTCGGCCATATCGCATAGATCTCACTGTGAAAAGGCTTAAATGGCTTTTTTGACCTAAGTTTGAGGATTGCGCTCAAATCAAATGTCCTAGAACCAAATTTCCACATGTAACTACTAGATTGTGATACAATACACTAATGGGTGAAGTTTGGTTGACTTCTGCGCAGCGGTTTGGGAGTGAACATCAAAATTACATTTCTCGGCCATATCGCATAGATCTCACTGTGAAAAGGCTTAAATGGCTTTTTTGACCTAAGTTTGAGGATTGCGCTCAAATCAAATGTCCTAGAACCAAATTTCCACATGTAACTACTAGATTGTGATAAAATACACTAATGGGTGAAGTTTGGTTGACTTCTGCGCAGCGGTTTGGGAGTTAACATCAAAATTACATTTCTCGGCCATATCGCATAGATCTCACTGTGAAAAGGCTTAAATGACTTTTTTTAATTAAGTTTGATGAATGCATTCAAACAAAATTTCCTAGAACAAAATTTTCAAATGTAACTACTAGATTGTGATACAATACACTATTGGGTGAAGTTTGGTTGACTTCTGCGCAGCGGTTTGGGAGTTAACATCAAAATTACATTTCTCGGCCATATCGCATAGATCTCACTGTGAAAAGGCTTAAATGGCTTTTTTGACCTAAGTTTGAGGATTGCGCTCAAATCAAATGTCCTAGAACCAAATTTCCACATGTAACTACTAGATTGTGATACAATACACTAATGGGTGAAGTTTGGTTTACTTCTGCGCAGCGGTTTGGGAGTTAACATCAAAATTACATTTCTCGGCCATATCGCATAGATCTCACTGTGAAAAGGCTTAAATGGCTTTTTTGACCTAAGTTTAATAATTGCGCTCAAACCAAATGTCCTAGAACAAAATTTTCAAATGTAACTACTAGAATGTGATACAATACACTATTGGGTGAAGTTTGGTTGACTTCTGCGCAGCGGTTTGGGAGTAAACATCAAAATTACATTTCTCGGCCATATCGCATAGATCTCACTGTGAAAAGGCTTAAATGGCTTTTTTGACCTAAGTTTGAGGATTGCGCTCAAATCAAATGTCCTAGAACCAAATTTCCACATGTAACTACTAGATTGTGATACAATACACTAATGGGTGAAGTTTGGTTGACTTCTGCGCAGCGGTTTGGGAGTTAACATCAAAATTACATTTCTCGGCCATATCGCATAGATCTCACTGTGAAAAGGCTTAAATGACTTTTTTAATTGTTTGATGATTGCGCTCAAACAAAATTTCCTAGAACAAAATTTTCAAATGTAACTACTAGATTGTGATACAATACACTATTGGGTGAAGTTTGGTTGACTTCTGCGCAGCGGTTTGGGAGTTAACATCAAAATTACATTTCTCGGCCATATCGCATAGATCTCACTGTGAAAAGGCTTAAATGGCTTTTTTGACCTAAGTTTGAGGATTGCGCTCAAATCAAATGTCCTATAACCAAATTTCCACATGTAACTACTAGATTGTGATACAATACACTAATGGGTGAAGTTTGGTTGACTTCTGCGCAGCGGTTTGGGAGTTAACATCAAAATTACATTTCTCGGCCATATCGCATAGATCTCACTGTGAAAAGGCTTAAATGACTTTTTTAATTAAGTTTGATGATTGCGTTCAAACAAAATGTCCTAGAACAAAATTTTTAAATGTAACTACTAGATTGTGATACAATACACTATTGGGTGAAGTTTGGTTGACTTCTGCGCAGCGGTTTGGGAGTTAACATCAAAATTACATTTCTCGGCCATATCGCATAGATCTCACTGTGAAAAGGCTTAAATGGCTTTTTTGACCTAAGTTTGAGGATTGCGCTCAAATCAAATGTCCTAGAACCAAATTTCCACATGTACCTACTAGATTGTGATAAAATACACTAATGGGTGGTTTGGTTGACTTCTGCGCAGCGGTTTGGGAGTTAACATCAAAATTACATTTCTCGGCCATATCGCATAGATCTCACTGTGAAAAGGCTTAAATGGCTTTTTTGACCTAAGTTTAATAATTGCGCTCAAACCAAATGTCCTAGAACGAAATTTTCAAATGTAACTACTAGAATGTGATACAATACACTATTGGGTGAAGTTTGGTTGACTTCTGCGCAGCGGTTTGGGAGTTAACATCAAAATTACATTTCTCGGCCATATCGCATAGATCTCACTGTGAAAAGGCTTAAATGGCTTTTTTGTCCTAAGTTTGAGGATTGCGCTCAAATCAAATGTCCTATAACCAAATTTCCACATGTAACTACTAGATTGTGATACAATACACTATTGGGTGAAGTTTGGTTGACTTCTGCGCAGCGGTTTGGGAGTTAACATCAAAATTACATTTCTCGGCCATATCGCATAGATCTCACTGTGAAAAGGCTTAAATGACTTTTTTAATTAAGTTTAATGATTGCGCTCAAACCAAATGTCCTAGAACGAAATTTTCAAATGTAACTACTAGAATGTGATACAATACACTATTGGGTGAAGTTTAGTTGACTTCTGCGCAGCGGTTTGGGAGTTAACATCAAAATTACATTTCTCGGCCATATCGCATAGATCTCACTGTGAAAAGGCTTAAATGGCTTTTTTGACCTAAGTTTAATAATTGCGCTCAAACCAAATGTCCTTGAACGAAATTTTAAAATGTAACTACTAGAATGTGATACAATACACTATTGGGTGAAGTTTGGTTGACTTCTGCGCAGCGGTTTGGGAGTTAACATCAAAATTACATTTCTCGGCCATATCGCATAGATCTCACTGTGAAAAGGCTTAAATGGCTTTTTTGACCTAGGTTTGAGGATTGCGCTCAAATCAAATGTCCTATAACCAAATTTCCACATGTAACTACTAGATTGTGATACAATACACTAATGGGTGAAGTTTGGTTGTCTTCTGCGCAGCGGTTTGGGATTGAACATCAAAATTACATTTCTCGGCCATATCGCATATATCTCACTGTGAAAAGGCTTAAATGACTTTTTTAATTAAGTTTGATGATTGCGCTCAAACAAAATTTCCTAAAACAAAATTTTCAAATGTAACTACTAGATTGTGATACAATACACTATTGGGTGAAGTTTGGTTGACTTCTGCGCAGCGGTTTGGGAGTTAACATCAAAATTACATTTCTCGGCCATATCGCATAGATCTCACTGTGAAAAGGCTTAAATGGCTTTTTTGACCTAGGTTTGAGGATTGCGCTCAAATCAAATGTCCTAGAACCAAATTTCCACATGTAACTACTAGATTGTGATACAATACACTATTGGGTGAAGTTTGGTTGACTTCTGCGCAGCGGTTTGGGAGTTAACATCAAAATTACATTTCTTGGCCATATCGCATAGATCTCACTGTGAAAAGGCTTAAATGACTTTTTTAATTAAGTTTGATGATTGCGCTCAAACAAAATTTCCTAAAACAAAATTTTCAAATGTAACTACTAGATTGTGATACAATACACTATTGGGTGAAGTTTGGTTGACTTCTGCGCAGCGGTTTGGGAGTTAACATCAAAATTACATTTCTCGGCCATATCGCATAGATCTCACTGTGAAAAGGCTTAAATGACTTTTTTAATTAAGTTTGATGATTGCGTTCAAACAAAATGTCCTAGAACAAAATTTTCAAATGTAACTACTAGATTGTGATACAATACACTATTGGGTGAAGTTTGGTTGACTTCTGCGCAGCGGTTTGGTAGTTAACATCAAAATTACATTTCTCGGCCATATCGCATAGATCTCACTGTGAAAAGGCTTAAATGGCTTTTTTGACCTAAGTTTGAGGATTGCGCTAAAATCAAATGTCCTAGAACCAAATTTCCACATGTAACTACTAGATTGTGATACAATACACTAATGGGTGAAGTTTGGTTTACTTCAGCGCAGCGGTTTGGGAGTTAACATCAAAATTACATTTCTCGGCCATATCGCATAGATCTCACTGTGAAAAGGCTTAAATGGCTTTTTTGACCTAAGTTTAATAATTGCGCTCAAACCAAATGTCCTAGAACGAAATTTTCAAATGTAACTACTAGAATGTGATACAATACACTATTGGGTGAAGTTTGGTTGACTTCTGCGCAGCGGTTTGGGAGTTAACATCAAAATTACATTTCTCGGCCATATCGCATAGATCTCACTGTGAAAAGGCTTAAATGGCTTTTTTGACCTAAGTTTGAGGATTGCGCTCAAATCAAATGTCCTAGAACCAAATTTCCACATGTAACTACTAGATTGTGATACAATACACTAATGGGTGAAGTTTGGTTTACTTCTGCGCAGCGGTTTGGGAGTTAACATCAAAATTACATTTCTCGGCCATATCGCATAGATCTCACTGTGAAAAGGCTTAAATGGCTTTTTTGACCTAAGTTTGATAATTGCGCTCAAACCAAATGTCCTTGAACGAAATTTTAAAATGTAACTACTAGAATGTGATACAATACACTATTGGGTGAAGTTTGGTTGACTTCTGCGCAGCGGTTTGGGAGTTAACATCAAAATTACATTTCTCGGCCATATCGCATAGATCTCACTGTGAAAAGGCTTAAATGGCTTTTTTGACCTAAGTTTGAGGATTGCGCTCAAATCAAATGTCCTATAACCAAATTTCCACATGTAACTACTAGATTGTGATACAATACACTAATGGGTGAAGTTTGGTTGACTTCTGCGCAGCGGTTTGGGAGTTAACATCAAAATTACATTTCTCGGCCATATCGCATAGATCTCACTGTGAAAAGGCTTAAATGGCTTTTTTGACCTAAGTTTGAGGATTGCGCTAAAATCAAATGTCCTAGAACCAAATTTCCACATGTAACTACTAGAATGTGATACAATACACTAATGGGTGAAGTTTGGTTTACTTCTGCGCAGCGGTTTGGGAGTTAACATCAAAATTACATTTCTCGGCCATATCGCATAGATCTCACTGTGAAAAGGCTTAAATGGCTTTTTTGACCTAAGTTTAATAATTGCGCTCAAACCAAATGTCCTAGAACGAAATTTTCAAATGTAACTACTAGAATGTGATACAATACACTATTGGGTGAAGTTTGGTTGACTTCTGCGCAGCGGTTTGGGAGTTAAGATCAAAATTACATTTCTCGGCCATATCGCATAGATCTCACTGTGAAAAGGCTTAAATGGCTTTTTTGACCTAAGTTTGAGGATTGCGCTCAAATCAAATGTCCTAGAACCAAATTTCCACATGTAACTACTAGATTGTGATACAATACACTAATGGGTGAAGTTTGGTTTACTTCTGCGCAGCGGTTTGGGAGTTAACATCAAAATTACATTTCTCGGCCATATCGCATAGATCTCACTGTGAAAAGGCTTAAATGGCTTTTTTGACCTAAGTTTGAGGATTGCGCTCAAACAAAATGTCCTAGAACAAAATTTTCAAATGTAACTACTAGAATGTGATACAATACACTATTGGGTGAAGTTTGGTTGACTTCTGCGCAGCGGTTTGGGAGTTAACATCAAAATTACATTTCTCGGCCATATCGCATAGATCTCACTGTGAAAAGGCTTAAATGACTTTTTTAATTAAGTTTGATGATTGCGTTCAAACAAAATGTCCTAGAACAAAATTTTCAAATGTAACTACTAGATTGTGATACAATACACTATTGGGTGAAGTTTGGTTGACTTCTGCGCAGCGGTTTGGGAGTTAACATCAAAATTACATTTCTCGGCCATATCGCATAGATCTCACTGTGAAAAGGCTTAAATGGCTTTTTTGACCTAAGTTTAAAGATTGCGCTCAAACCAAATGTCCTAGAACGAAATTTTCAAATGTAACTACTAGATTGTGATACAATACACTAATGGGTGAAGTTTGGTTGACTTCTGCGCAGCGGTTTGGGAGTTAACATCAAAATTACATTTCTCGGCCATATCGCATAGATCTCACTGTGAAAAGGCTTAAATGGCTTTTTTGACCTAAGTTTGAGGATTGCGCTCAAATCAAATGTCCTATAACCAAATTTCCACATGTAACTACTAGATTGTGATACAATACACTAATGGGTGAAGTTTGGTTGACTTCTGCGCAGCGGTTTGGGAGTTAACATCAAAATTACATTTCTCGGCCATATCGCATAGATCTCACTGTGAAAAGGCTTAAATGGCTTTTTTGACCTAAGTTTAAAGATTGCGCTCAAACCAAATTTCCTAGAACGAAATTTTCAAATGTAACTACTAGATTGTGATACAATACACTAATGGGTGAAGTTTGGTTGACTTCTGCGCAGCGGTTTGGGAGTTAACATCAAAATTACATTTCTCGGCCATATCGCATAGATCTCACTGTGAAAAGGCTTAAATGACTTTTTTAATTAAGTTTGATGATTGCGTTCAAACAAAATGTCCTAGAACAAAATTTTTAAATGTAACTACTAGATTGTGATACAATACACTATTGGTTGAAGTTTGGTTGACTTCTGCGCAGCGGTTTGGGAGTTAACATCAAAATTACATTTCTCGGCCATATCGCATAGATCTCACTGTGAAAAGGCTTAAATGGCTTTTTTGACCTAAGTTTGAGGATTGCGCTCAAATCAAATGTCCTAGAACCAAATTTCCACATGTAACTACTAGATTGTGATAAAATACACTAATGGGTGAAGTTTGGTTGACTTCTGCGCAGCGGTTTGGGAGTTAACATCAAAATTACATTTCTCGGCCATATCGCATAGATCTCACTGTGAAAAGGCTTAAATGACTTTTTTAATTAAGTTTGATGATTGCGCTCAAACAAAATTTCCTAGAACAAAATTTTCAAATGTAACTACTAGATTGTGATACAATACACTATTGGGTGAAGTTTGGTTGACTTCTGCGCAGCGGTTTGGGAGTTAACATCAAAATTACATTTCTCGGCCATATCGCATAGATCTCACTGTGAAAAGGCTTAAATGGCTTTTTTGACCTAAGTTTGAGGATTGCGCTCAAATCAAATGTCCTATAACCAAATTTCCACATGTAACTACTAGATTGTGATACAATACACTAATGGGTGAAGTTTGGTTGACTTCTGCGCAGCGGTTTGGGAGTTAACATCAAAATTACATTTCTCGGCCATATCGCATAGATCTCACTGTGAAAAGGCTTAAATGACTTTTTTAATTAAGTTTGATGATTGCGTTCAAACAAAATGTCCTAGAACAAAATTTTTAAATGTAACTACTAGATTGTGATACAATACACTATTGGGTGAAGTTTGGTTGACTTCTGCGCAGCGGTTTGGGAGTTAACATCAAAATTACATTTCTCGGCCATATCGCATAGATCTCACTGTGAAAAGGCTTAAATGGCTTTTTTGACCTAAGTTTGAGGATTGCGCTCAAATCAAATGTCCTAGAACCAAATTTCCACATGTAACTACTAGATTGTGATACAATACATTAATGGGTGAAGTTTGGTTGACTTCTGCGCAGCGGTTTGGGAGTGAACATCAAAATTACATTTCTCGGCCATATCGCATAGATCTCACTGTGAAAAGGCTTAAATGGCTTTTTTGACCTAAGTTTGAGGATTGCGCTCAAATCAAATGTCCTAGAACCAAATTTCCACATGTAACTACTAGATTGTGATAAAATACACTAATGGGTGAAGTTTGGTTGACTTCTGCGCAGCGGTTTGGGAGTTAACATCAAAATTACATTTCTCGGCCATATCGCATAGATCTCACTGTGAAAAGGCTTAAATGACTTTTTTAATTAAGTTTGATGAATGCATTCAAACAAAATTTCCTAGAACAAAATTTTCAAATGTAACTACTAGATTGTGATACAATACACTATTGGGTGAAGTTTGGTTGACTTCTGCGCAGCGGTTTGGGAGTTAACATCAAAATTACATTTCTCGGCCATATCGCATAGATCTCACTGTGAAAAGGCTTAAATGGCTTTTTTGACCTAAGTTTGAGGATTGCGCTCAAATCAAATGTCCTATAACCAAATTTCCACATGTAACTACTAGATTGTGATACAATACACTAATGGGTGAAGTTTGGTTGACTTCTGCGCAGCGGTTTGGGAGTTAACATCAAAATTACATTTCTCGGCCATATCGCATAGATCTCACTGTGAAAAGGCTTAAATGACTTTTTTAATTAAGTTTGATGATTGCGTTCAAACAAAATGTCCTAGAACAAAATTTTTAAATGTAACTACTAGATTGTGATACAATACACTATTGGGTGAAGTTTGGTTGACTTCTGCGCAGCGGTTTGGGAGTTAACATCAAAATTACATTTCTCGGCCATATCGCATAGATCTCACTGTGAAAAGGCTTAAATGGCTTTTTTGACCTAAGTTTGAGGATTGCGCTCAAATCAAATGTCCTAGAACCAAATTTCCACATGTACCTACTAGATTGTGATAAAATACACTAATGGGTGGTTTGGTTGACTTCTGCGCAGCGGTTTGGGAGTTAACATCAAAATTACATTTCTCGGCCATATCGCATAGATCTCACTGTGAAAAGGCTTAAATGACTTTTTTAATTAAGTTTGATGATTGCGCTCAAACAAAATTTCCTAGAACAAAATTTTCAAATGTAACTACTAGATTGTGATACAATACACTATTGGGTGAAGTTTGGTTGACTTCTGCGCAGCGGTTTGGGAGTTAACATCAAAATTACATTTCTCGGCCATATCGCATAGATCTCACTGTGAAAAGGCTTAAATGACTTTTTTAATTAAGTTTGATGATTGCGTTCAAACAAAATGTCCTAGAACAAAATTTTCAAATGTAACTACTAGATTGTGATACAATACACTATTGGGTGAAGTTTGGTTGACTTCTGCGCAGCGGTTTGGGAGTTAACATCAAAATTACATTTCTCGGCCATATCGCATAGATCTCACTGTGAAAAGGCTTAAATGGCTTTTTTGACCTAAGTTTAAGGATTGCGCTCAAATCAAATGTCCTATAACCAAATTTCCACATGTAACTACTAGATTGTGATACAATACACTAATGGGTGAAGTTTGGTTGACTTCTGCGCAGCGGTTTGGGAGTGAACATCAAAATTACATTTCTCGGCCATATCGCATAGATCTCACTGTGAAAAGGCTTAAATGGCTTTTTTGACCTAAGTTTGAGGATTGCGCTCAAATCAAATGTCCTAGAATCAAATTTCCACATGTAACTACTAGATTGTGATAAAATACACTAATGGGTGAAGTTTGGTTGACTTCTGCGCAGCGGTTTGGGAGTTAACATCAAAATTACATTTCTCGGCCATATCGCATAGATCTCACTGTGAAAAGGCTTAAATGACTTTTTTAATTAAGTTTGATGATTGCGCTCAAACAAAATTTCCTAGAACAAAATTTTCAAATGTAACTACTAGATTGTGATACAATACACTATTGGGTGAAGTTTGGTTGACTTCTGCGCAGCGGTTTGGGAGTTAACATCAAAATTACATTTCTCGGCCATATCGCATAGATCTCACTGTGAAAAGGCTTAAATGGCTTTTTTGACCTAAGTTTGAGGATTGCGCTCAAATCAAATGTCCTAGAACCAAATTTCCACATGTAACTACTAGATTGTGATACAATACACTAATGGGTGAAGTTTGGTTGACTTCTGCGCAGCGGTTTGGGAGTTAACATCAAAATTACATTTCTCGGCCATATCGCATAGATCTCACTGTGAAAAGGCTTAAATGGCTTTTTTGACCTAAGTTTAATATTTGCGCTCAAACCAAATGTCCTAGAACGAAATTTTCAAATGTAACTACTAGATTGTGATACAATACACTATTGGGTGAAGTTTGGTTGACTTCTGCGCAGCGGTTTGGGAGTTAACATCAAAATTACATTTCTCGGCCATATCGCATAGATCTCACTGTGAAAAGGCTTAAATGGCTTTTTTGTCCTAAGTTTGAGGATTGCGCTCAAATCAAATGTCCTATAACCAAATTTCCACATGTAACTACTAGATTGTGATACAATACACTAATGGGTGAAGTTTGGTTGTCTTCTGCGCAGCGGTTTGGGATTGAACATAAAAATTACATTTCTCGGCCATATCGCATATATCTCACTGTGAAAAGGCTTAAATGACTTTTTTAATTAAGTTTGATGATTGCGCTCAAACAAAATTTCCTAAAACAAAATTTTCAAATGTAACTACTAGATTGTGATACAATACACTATTGGGTGAAGTTTGGTTGACTTCTGCGCAGCGGTTTGGGAGTTAACATCAAAATTACATTTCTCGGCCATATCGCATAGATCTCACTGTGAAAAGGCTTAAATGACTTTTTTAATTAAGTTTGATGATTGCGTTCAAACAAAATGTCCTAGAACAAAATTTTCAAATGTAACTACTAGATTGTGATACAATACACTATTGGGTGAAGTTTGGTTGACTTCTGCGCAGCGGTTTGGTAGTTAACATCAAAATTACATTTTCGGCCATATCGCATAGATCTCACTGTGAAAAGGCTTAAATGACTTTTTTAATTAAGTTTAATGATTGCGCTCAAACCAAATGTCCTAGAACGAAATTTTCAAATGTAACTACTAGAATGTGATACAATACACTATTGGGTGAAGTTTAGTTGACTTCTGCGCAGCGGTTAGGGAGTTAACATCAAAATTACATTTCTCGGCCATATCGCATAGATCTCACTGTGAAAAGGCTTAAATGGCTTTTTTGACCTAAGTTTGAGGATTGCGCTCAAATCAAATGTCCTATAACCAAATTTCCACATGTAACTACTAGATTGTGATACAATACACTAATGGGTGAAGTTTGGTTGACTTCTGCGCAGCGGTTTGGGAGTTAACATCAAAATTACATTTCTCGGCCATATCGCATAGATCTCACTGTGAAAAGGCTTAAATGGCTTTTTTGACCTAAGTTTGAGGATTGCGCTCAAATCAAATGTCCTATAACCAAATTTCCACATGTAACTACTAGATTGTGATACAATACACTAATGGGTGAAGTTTGGTTGACTTCTGCGCAGCGGTTTGGGAGTGAACATCAAAATTACATTTCTCGGCCATATCGCATAGATCTCACTGTGAAAAGGCTTAAATGGCTTTTTTGACCTAAGTTTGAGGATTGCGCTCAAATCAAATGTCCTAGAACCAAATTTCCACATGTAACTACTAGATTGTGATAAAATACACTAATGGGTGAAGTTTGGTTGACTTCTGCGCAGCGGTTTGGGAGTTAACATCAAAATTACATTTCTCGGCCATATCGCATAGATCTCACTGTGAAAAGGCTTAAATGACTTTTTTAATTAAGTTTGATGATTGCGCTCAAACAAAATTTCCTAGAACAAAATTTTCAAATGTAACTACTAGATTGTGATACAATACACTATTGGGTGAAGTTTGGTTGACTTCTGCGCAGCGGTTTGGGAGTTAACATCAAAATTACATTTCTCGGCCATATCGCATAGATCTCACTGTGAAAAGGCTTAAATGACTTTTTTAATTAAGTTTGATGATTGCGTTCAAACAAAATGTCCTAGAACAAAATTTTCAACTGTAACTACTAGATTGTGATACAATACACTATTGGGTGAAGTTTGGTTGACTTCTGCGCAGCGGTTTGGGAGTTAACATCAAAATTACATTTCTCGGCCATATCGCATAGATCTCACTGTGAAAAGGCTTAAATGGCTTTTTTGACCTAAGTTTAAAGATTGCGCTCAAACCAAATGTCCTAGAACGAAATTTTCAAATGTAACTACTAGATTGTGATACAATACACTAATGGGTGAAGTTTGGTTGACTTCTGCGCAGCGGTTTGGGAGTTAACATCAAAATTACATTTCTCGGCCATATCGCATAGATCTCACTGTGAAAAGGCTTAAATGGCTTTTTTGACCTAAGTTTGAGGATTGCGCTCAAATCAAATGTCCTATAACCAAATTTCAACATGTAACTACTAGATTGTGATACAATACACTAATGGGTGAAGTTTGGTTGACTTCTGCGCAGCGGTTTGGGAGTTAACATCAAAATTACATTTCTCGGCCATATCGCATAGATCTCACTGTGAAAAGGCTTAAATGGCTTTTTTGACCTAAGTTTAAAGATTGCGCTCAAACCAAATTTCCTAGAACGAAATTTTCAAATGTAACTACTAGATTGTGATACAATACACTAATGGGTGAAGTTTGGTTGACTTCTGCGCAGCGGTTTGGGAGTTAACATCAAAATTACATTTCTCGGCCATATCGCATAGATCTCACTGTGAAAAGGCTTAAATGACTTTTTTAATTAAGTTTGAGGATTGCGCTCAAATCAAATGTCCTAGAACCAAATTTCCACATGTAACTACTAGATTGTGATACAATACACTAATGGGTGAAGTTTGGTTGACTTCTGCGCAGCGGTTTGGGAGTGAACATCAAAATTACATTTCTCGGCCATATCGCATAGATCTCACTGTGAAAAGGCTTAAATGGCTTTTTTGACCTAAGTTTGAGGATTGCGCTCAAATCAAATGTCCTAGAACCAAATTTCCACATGTAACTACTAGATTGTGATAAAATACACTAATGGGTGAAGTTTGGTTGACTTCTGCGCAGCGGTTTGGGAGTTAACATCAAAATTACATTTCTCGGCCATATCGCATAGATCTCACTGTGAAAAGGCTTAAATGACTTTTTTAATTAAGTTTGATGAATGCATTCAAACAAAATTTCCTAGAACAAAATTTTCAAATGTAACTACTAGATTGTGATACAATACACTATTGGGTGAAGTTTGGTTGACTTCTGCGCAGCGGTTTGGGAGTTAACATCAAAATTACATTTCTCGGCCATATCGCATAGATCTCACTGTGAAAAGGCTTAAATGGCTTTTTTGACCTAAGTTTGAGGATTGCGCTCAAATCAAATGTCCGAGAACCAAATTTCCACATGTAACTACTAGATTGTGATACAATACACTAATGGGTGAAGTTTGGTTGACTTCTGCGCAGCGGTTTGGGAGTTAACATCAAAATTACATTTCTCGGCCATATCGCATAGATCTCACTGTGAAAAGGCTTAAATGACTTTTTTAATTAAGTTTGATGATTGCGTTCAAACAAAATGTCCTAGAACAAAATTTTTAAATGTAACTACTAGATTGTGATACAATACACTATTGGGTGAAGTTTGGTTGACTTCTGCGCAGCGGTTTGGGAGTTAACATCAAAATTACATTTCTCGGCCATATCGCATAGATCTCACTGTGAAAAGGCTTAAATGGCTTTTTTGACCTAAGTTTGAGGATTGCGCTCAAATCAAATGTCCTAGAACCAAATTTCCACATGTACCTACTAGATTGTGATAAAATACACTAATGGGTGGTTTGGTTGACTTCTGCGCAGCGGTTTGGGAGTTAACATCAAAATTACATTTCTCGGCCATATCGCATAGATCTCACTGTGAAAAGGCTTAAATGACTTTTTTAATTAAGTTTGATGATTGCGCTCAAACAAAATTTCCTAGAACAAAATTTTCAAATGTAACTACTAGATTGTGATACAATACACTATTGGGTGAAGTTTGGTTGACTTCTGCGCAGCGGTTTGGGAGTTAACATCAAAATTACATTTCTCGGCCATATCGCATAGATCTCACTGTGAAAAGGCTTAAATGACTTTTTTAATTAAGTTTGATGATTGCGTTCAAACAAAATGTCCTAGAACAAAATTTTCAAATGTAACTACTAGATTGTGATACAATACACTATTGGGTGAAGTTTGGTTGACTTCTGCGCAGCGGTTTGGGAGTTAACATCAAAATTACATTTCTCGGCCATATCGCATAGATCTCACTGTGAAAAGGCTTAAATGGCTTTTTTGACCTAAGTTTGAGGATTGCGCTCAAATCAAATGTCCTATAACCAAATTTCCACATGTAACTACTAGATTGTGATACAATACACTAATGGGTGAAGTTTGGTTGACTTCTGCGCAGCGGTTTGGGAGTGTACATCAAAATTACATTTCTCGGCCATATCGCATAGATCTCACTGTGAAAAGGCTTAAATGGCTTTTTTGACCTAAGTTTGAGGATTGCGCTCAAATCAAATGTCCTATAACCAAATTTCCACATGTAACTACTAGATTGTGATACAATACACTATTGGGTGAAGTTTGGTTGACTTCTGCGCAGCGGTTTGGGAGTTAACATCAAAATTACATTTCTCGGCCATATCGCATAGATCTCACTGTGAAAAGGCTTAAATGGCTTTTTTGACCTAAGTTTGAGGATTGCGCTCAAATCAAATGTCCTAGAACCAAATTTCCACATGTAACTACTAGATTGTGATACAATACACTAATGGGTGAAGTTTGGTTGACTTCTGCGCAGCGGTTTGGGAGTTAACATCAAAATTACATTTCTCGGCCATATCGCATAGATCTCACTGTGAAAAGGCTTAAATGGCTTTTTTGACCTAAGTTTAATATTTGCGCTCAAACCAAATGTCCTAGAACGAAATTTTCAAATGTAACTACTAGATTGTGATACAATACACTATTGGGTGAAGTTTGGTTGACTTCTGCGCAGCGGTTTGGGAGTTAACATCAAAATTACATTTCTCGGCCATATCGCATAGATCTCACTGTGAAAAGGCTTAAATGGCTTTTTTGACCTAAGTTTGAGGATTGCGCTCAAATCAAATGTCCTATAACCAAATTTCCACATGTAACTACTAGATTGTGATACAATACACTAATGGGTGAAGTTTGGTTGACTTCTGCGCAGCGGTTTGGGAGTTAACATCAAAATTACATTTCTCGGCCATATCGCATAGATCTCACTGTGAAAAGGCTTAAATGGCTTTTTTGACCTAAGTTTGAGGATTGCGCTCAAATCAAATGTCCTATAACCAAATTTCCACATGTAACTACTAGATTGTGATACAATACACTAATGGGTGAAGTTTGGTTGACTTCTGCGCAGCGGTTTGGGAGTGAACATCAAAATTACATTTCTCGGCCATATCGCATAGATCTCACTGTGAAAAGGCTTAAATGGCTTTTTTGACCTAAGTTTGAGGATTGCGCTCAAATCAAATGTCCTAGAACCAAATTTCCACATGTAACTACTAGATTGTGATAAAATACACTAATGGGTGAAGTTTGGTTGACTTCTGCGCAGCGGTTTGGGAGTTAACATCAAAATTACATTTCTCGGCCATATCGCATAGATCTCACTGTGAAAAGGCTTAAATGACTTTTTTAATTAAGTTTGATGATTGCGCTCAAACAAAATTTCCTAGAACAAAATTTTCAAATGTAACTACTAGATTGTGATACAATACACTATTGGGTGAAGTTTGGTTGACTTCTGCGCAGCGGTTTGGGAGTTAACATCAAAATTACATTTCTCGGCCATATCGCATAGATCTCACTGTGAAAAGGCTTAAATGACTTTTTTAATTAAGTTTGATGATTGCGTTCAAACAAAATGTCCTAGAACAAAATTTTCAACTGTAACTACTAGATTGTGATACAATACACTATTGGGTGAAGTTTGGTTGACTTCTGCGCAGCGGTTTGGGAGTTAACATCAAAATTACATTTCTCGGCCATATCGCATAGATCTCACTGTGAAAAGGCTTAAATGGCTTTTTTGACCTAAGTTTAAAGATTGCGCTCAAACCAAATGTCCTAGAACGAAATTTTCAAATGTAACTACTAGATTGTGATACAATACACTAATGGGTGAAGTTTGGTTGACTTCTGCGCAGCGGTTTGGGAGTTAACATCAAAATTACATTTCTCGGCCATATCGCATAGATCTCACTGTGAAAAGGCTTAAATGGCTTTTTTGACCTAAGTTTGAGGATTGCGCTCAAATCAAATGTCCTATAACCAAATTTCAACATGTAACTACTAGATTGTGATACAATACACTAATGGGTGAAGTTTGGTTGACTTCTGCGCAGCGGTTTGGGAGTTAACATCAAAATTACATTTCTCGGCCATATCGCATAGATCTCACTGTGAAAAGGCTTAAATGGCTTTTTTGACCTAAGTTTAAAGATTGCGCTCAAACCAAATTTCCTAGAACGAAATTTTCAAATGTAACTACTAGATTGTGATACAATACACTAATGGGTGAAGTTTGGTTGACTTCTGCGCAGCGGTTTGGGAGTTAACATCAAAATTACATTTCTCGGCCATATCGCATAGATCTCACTGTGAAAAGGCTTAAATGACTTTTTTAATTAAGTTTGATGATTGCGTTCAAACAAAATGTCCTAGAACAAAATTTTTAAATGTAACTACTAGATTGTGATACAATACACTATTGGGTGAAGTTTGGTTGACTTCTGCGCAGCGGTTTGGGAGTTAACATCAAAATTACATTTCTCGGCCATATCGCATAGATCTCACTGTGAAAAGGCTTAAATGGCTTTTTTGACCTAAGTTTGAGGATTGCGCTCAAATCAAATGTCCTAGAACCAAATTTCCACATGTAACTACTAGATTGTGATACAATACACTAATGGGTGAAGTTTGGTTGACTTCTGCGCAGCGGTTTGGGAGTGAACATCAAAATTACATTTCTCGGCCATATCGCATAGATCTCACTGTGAAAAGGCTTAAATGGCTTTTTTGACCTAAGTTTGAGGATTGCGCTCAAATCAAATGTCCTAGAACCAAATTTCCACATGTAACTACTAGATTGTGATAAAATACACTAATGGGTGAAGTTTGGTTGACTTCTGCGCAGCGGTTTGGGAGTTAACATCAAAATTACATTTCTCGGCCATATCGCATAGATCTCACTGTGAAAAGGCTTAAATGACTTTTTTAATTAAGTTTGATGAATGCATTCAAACAAAATTTCCTAGAACAAAATTTTCAAATGTAACTACTAGATTGTGATACAATACACTATTGGGTGAAGTTTGGTTGACTTCTGCGCAGCGGTTTGGGAGTTAACATCAAAATTACATTTCTCGGCCATATCGCATAGATCTCACTGTGAAAAGGCTTAAATGGCTTTTTTGACCTAAGTTTGAGGATTGCGCTCAAATCAAATGTCCTAGAACCAAATTTCCACATGTAACTACTAGATTGTGATACAATACACTAATGGGTGAAGTTTGGTTGACTTCTGCGCAGCGGTTTGGGAGTTAACATCAAAATTACATTTCTCGGCCATATCGCATAGATCTCACTGTGAAAAGGCTTAAATGACTTTTTTAATTAAGTTTGATGATTGCGTTCAAACAAAATGTCCTAGAACAAAATTTTTAAATGTAACTACTAGATTGTGATACAATACACTATTGGGTGAAGTTTGGTTGACTTCTGCGCAGCGGTTTGGGAGTTAACATCAAAATTACATTTCTCGGCCATATCGCATAGATCTCACTGTGAAAAGGCTTAAATGGCTTTTTTGACCTAAGTTTGAGGATTGCGCTCAAATCAAATGTCCTAGAACCAAATTTCCACATGTACCTACTAGATTGTGATAAAATACACTAATGGGTGGTTTGGTTGACTTCTGCGCAGCGGTTTGGGAGTTAACATCAAAATTACATTTCTCGGCCATATCGCATAGATCTCACTGTGAAAAGGCTTAAATGACTTTTTTAATTAAGTTTGATGATTGCGCTCAAACAAAATTTCCTAGAACAAAATTTTCAAATGTAACTACTAGATTGTGATACAATACACTATTGGGTGAAGTTTGGTTGACTTCTGCGCAGCGGTTTGGGAGTTAACATCAAAATTACATTTCTCGGCCATATCGCATAGATCTCACTGTGAAAAGGCTTAAATGACTTTTTTAATTAAGTTTGATGATTGCGTTCAAACAAAATGTCCTAGAACAAAATTTTCAAATGTAACTACTAGATTGTGATACAATACACTATTGGGTGAAGTTTGGTTGACTTCTGCGCAGCGGTTTGGGAGTTAACATCAAAATTACATTTCTCGGCCATATCGCATAGATCTCACTGTGAAAAGGCTTAAATGGCTTTTTTGACCTAAGTTTGAGGATTGCGCTCAAATCAAATGTCCTATAACCAAATTTCCACATGTAACTACTAGATTGTGATACAATACACTAATGGGTGAAGTTTGGTTGACTTCTGCGCAGCGGTTTGGGAGTTAACATCAAAATTACATTTCTCGGCCATATCGCATAGATCTCACTGTGAAAAGGCTTAAATGGCTTTTTTGACCTAAGTTTAAAGATTGCGCTCAAACCAAATTTCCTAGAACGAAATTTTCAAATGTAACTACTAGATTGTGATACAATACACTAATGGGTGAAGTTTGGTTGACTTCTGCGCAGCGGTTTGGGAGTTAACATCAAAATTACATTTCTCGGCCATATCGCATAGATCTCACTGTGAAAAGGCTTAAATGACTTTTTTAATTAAGTTTGATGATTGCGTTCAAACAAAATGTCCTAGAACAAAATTTTTAAATGTAACTACTAGATTGTGATACAATACACTATTGGGTGAAGTTTGGTTGACTTCTGCGCAGCGGTTTGGGAGTTAACATCAAAATTACATTTCTCGGCCATATCGCATAGATCTCACTGTGAAAAGGCTTAAATGGCTTTTTTGACCTAAGTTTGAGGATTGCGCTCAAATCAAATGTCCTAGAACCAAATTTCCACATGTAACTACTAGATTGTGATAAAATACACTAATGGGTGAAGTTTGGTTGACTTCTGCGCAGCGGTTTGGGAGTTAACATCAAAATTACATTTCTCGGCCATATCGCATAGATCTCACTGTGAAAAGGCTTAAATGACTTTTTTAATTAAGTTTGATGATTGCGCTCAAACAAAATTTCCTAGAAAAAAATTTTCAAATGTAACTACTAGATTGTGATACAATACACTATTGGGTGAAGTTTGGTTGACTTCTGCGCAGCGGTTTGGGAGTTAACATCAAAATTACATTTCTCGGCCATATCGCATAGATCTCACTGTGAAAAGGCTTAAATGGCTTTTTTGACCTAAGTTTGAGGATTGCGCTCAAATCAAATGTCCTATAACCAAATTTCCACATGTAACTACTAGATTGTGATACAATACACTAATGGGTGAAGTTTGGTTGACTTCTGCGCAGCGGTTTGGGAGTTAACATCAAAATTACATTTCTCGGCCATATCGCATAGATCTCACTGTGAAAAGGCTTAAATGACTTTTTTAATTAAGTTTGATGATTGCGTTCAAACAAAATGTCCTAGAACAAAATTTTTAAATGTAACTACTAGATTGTGATACAATACACTATTGGGTGAAGTTTGGTTGACTTCTGCGCAGCGGTTTGGGAGTTAACATCAAAATTACATTTCTCGGCCATATCGCATAGATCTCACTGTGAAAAGGCTTAAATGGCTTTTATGACCTAAGTTTGAGGATTGCGCTCAAATCAAATGTCCTAGAACCAAATTTCCACATGTAACTACTAGATTGTGATACAATACACTAATGGGTGAAGTTTGGTTGACTTCTGCGCAGCGGTTTGGGAGTGAACATCAAAATTACATTTCTCGGCCATATCGCATAGATCTCACTGTGAAAAGGCTTAAATGGCTTTTTTGACCTAAGTTTGAGGATTGCGCTCAAATCAAATGTCCTAGAACCAAATTTCCACATGTAACTACTAGATTGTGATACAATACACTAATGGGTGAAGTTTGGTTGACTTCTGCGCAGCGGTTTGGGAGTTAACATCAAAATTACATTTCTCGGCCATATCGCATAGATCTCACTGTGAAAAGGCTTAAATGACTTTTTTAATTAAGTTTGATGAATGCATTCAAACAAAATTTCCTAGAACAAAATTTTCAAATGTAACTACTAGATTGTGATACAATACACTATTGGGTGAAGTTTGGTTGACTTCTGCGCAGCGGTTTGGGAGTTAACATCAAAATTACATTTCTCGGCCATATCGCATAGATCTCACTGTGAAAAGGCTTAAATGGCTTTTTTGACCTAAGTTTGAGGATTGCGCTCAAATCAAATGTCCTATAACCAAATTTCCACATGTAACTACTAGATTGTGATACAATACACTAATGGGTGAAGTTTGGTTGACTTCTGCGCAGCGGTTTGGGAGTTAACATCAAAATTACATTTCTCGGCCATATCGCATAGATCTCACTGTGAAAAGGCTTAAATGACTTTTTTAATTAAGTTTGATGATTGCGTTCAAACAAAATGTCCTAGAACAAAATTTTTAAATGTAACTACTAGATTGTGATACAATACACTATTGGGTGAAGTTTGGTTGACTTCTGCGCAGCGGTTTGGGAGTTAACATCAAAATTACATTTCTCGGCCATATCGCATAGATCTCACTGTGAAAAGGCTTAAATGGCTTTTTTGACCTAAGTTTGAGGATTGCGCTCAAATCAAATGTCCTAGAACCAAATTTCCACATGTACCTACTAGATTGTGATAAAATACACTAATGGGTGGTTTGGTTGACTTCTGCGCAGCGGTTTGGGAGTTAACATCAAAATTACATTTCTCGGCCATATCGCATAGATCTCACTGTGAAAAGGCTTAAATGACTTTTTTAATTAAGTTTGATGATTGCGCTCAAACAAAATTTCCTAGAACAAAATTTTCAAATGTAACTACTAGATTGTGATACAATACACTATTGGGTGAAGTTTGGTTGACTTCTGCGCAGCGGTTTGGGAGTTAACATCAAAATTACATTTCTCGGCCATATCGCATAGATCTCACTGTGAAAAGGCTTAAATGACTTTTTTAATTAAGTTTGATGATTGCGTTCAAACAAAATGTCCTAGAACAAAATTTTCAAATGTAACTACTAGATTGTGATACAATACACTATTGGGTGAAGTTTGGTTGACTTCTGCGCAGCGGTTTGGGAGTTAACATCAAAATTACATTTCTCGGCCATATCGCATAGATCTCACTGTGAAAAGGCTTAAATGGCTTTTTTGACCTAAGTTTGAGGATTGCGCTCAAATCAAATGTCCTATAACCAAATTTCCACATGTAACTACTAGATTGTGATACAATACACTAATGGGTGAAGTTTGGTTGACTTCTGCGCAGCGGTTTGGGAGTGAACATCAAAATTACATTTCTCGGCCATATCGCATAGATCTCACTGTGAAAAGGCTTAAATGGCTTTTTTGACCTAAGTTTGAGGATTGCGCTCAAATCAAATGTCCTAGAATCAAATTTCCACATGTAACTACTAGATTGTGATAAAATACACTAATGGGTGAAGTTTGGTTGACTTCTGCGCAGCGGTTTGGGAGTTAACATCAAAATTACATTTCTCGGCCATATCGCATAGATCTCACTGTGAAAAGGCTTAAATGACTTTTTTAATTAAGTTTGATGATTGCGCTCAAACAAAATTTCCTAGAACAAAAATTTCAAATGTAACTACTAGATTGTGATACAATACACTATTGGGTGAAGTTTGCTTGACTTCTGCGCAGCGGTTTGGGAGTTAACATCAAAATTACATTTCTCGGCCATATCGCATAGATCTCACTGTGAAAAGGCTTAAATGGCTTTTTTGACCTAAGTTTGAGGATTGCGCTCAAATCAAATGTCCTAGAACCAAATTTCCACATGTAACTACTAGATTGTGATACAATACACTAATGGGTGAAGTTTGGTTGACTTCTGCGCAGCGGTTTGGGAGTTAACATCAAAATTACATTTCTCGGCCATATCGCATAGATCTCACTGTGAAAAGGCTTAAATGGCTTTTTTGACCTAAGTTTAATATTTGCGCTCAAACCAAATGTCCTAGAACGAAATTTTCAAATGTAACTACTAGATTGTGATACAATACACTATTGGGTGAAGTTTGGTTGACTTCTGCGCAGCGGTTTGGGAGTTAACATCAAAATTACATTTCTCGGCCATATCGCATAGATCTCACTGTGAAAAGGCTTAAATGACTTTTTTAATTAAGTTTAATGATTGCGCTCAAACCAAATGTCCTAGAACGAAATTTTCAAATGTAACTACTAGAATGTGATACAATACACTATTGGGTGAAGTTTAGTTGACTTCTGCGCAGCGGTTAGGGAGTTAACATCAAAATTACATTTCTCGGCCATATCGCATAGATCTCACTGTGAAAAGGCTTAAATGGCTTTTTTGACCTAAGTTTGAGGATTGCGCTCAAATCAAATGTCCTATAACCAAATTTCCACATGTAACTACTAGATTGTGATACAATACACTAATGGGTGAAGTTTGGTTGACTTCTGCGCAGCGGTTTGGGAGTTAACATCAAAATTACATTTCTCGGCCATATCGCATAGATCTCACTGTGAAAAGGCTTAAATGACTTTTTTAATTAAGTTTGATGATTGCGTTCAAACAAAATGTCCTAGAACAAAATTTTTAAATGTAACTACTAGATTGTGATACAATACACTATTGGGTGAAGTTTGGTTGACTTCTGCGCAGCGGTTTGGGAGTTAACATCAAAATTACATTTCTCGGCCATATCGCATAGATCTCACTGTGAAAAGGCTTAAATGGCTTTTATGACCTAAGTTTGAGGATTGCGCTCAAATCAAATGTCCTAGAACCAAATTTCCACATGTAACTACTAGATTGTGATACAATACACTAATGGGTGAAGTTTGGTTGACTTCTGCGCAGCGGTTTGGGAGTGAACATCAAAATTACATTTCTCGGCCATATCGCATAGATCTCACTGTGAAAAGGCTTAAATGGCTTTTTTGACCTAAGTTTGAGGATTGCGCTCAAATCAAATGTCCTAGAACCAAATTTCCACATGTAACTACTAGATTGTGATAAAATACACTAATGGGTGAAGTTTGTTTGACTTCTGCGCAGCGGTTTGGGAGTTAACATCAAAATTACATTTCTCGGCCATATCGCATAGATCTCACTGTGAAAAGGCTTAAATGACTTTTTTAATTAAGTTTGATGAATGCATTCAAACAAAATTTCCTAGAACAAAATTTTCAAATGTAACTACTAGATTGTGATACAATACACTATTGGGTGAAGTTTGGTTGACTTCTGCGCAGCGGTTTGGGAGTTAACATCAAAATTACATTTCTCGGCCATATCGCATAGATCTCACTGTGAAAAGGCTTAAATGGCTTTTTTGACCTAAGTTTGAGGATTGCGCTCAAATCAAATGTCCTATAACCAAATTTCCACATGTAACTACTAGATTGTGATACAATACACTAATGGGTGAAGTTTGGTTGACTTCTGCGCAGCGGTTTGGGAGTTAACATCAAAATTACATTTCTCGGCCATATCGCATAGATCTCACTGTGAAAAGGCTTAAATGACTTTTTTAATTAAGTTTGATGATTGCGTTCAAACAAAATGTCCTAGAACAAAATTTTTAAATGTAACTACTAGATTGTGATACAATACACTATTGGGTGAAGTTTGGTTGACATCTGCGCAGCGGTTTGGGAGTTAACATCAAAATTACATTTCTCGGCCATATCGCATAGATCTCACTGTGAAAAGGCTTAAATGGCTTTTTTGACCTAAGTTTGAGGATTGCGCTCAAATCAAATGTCCTAGAACCAAATTTCCACATGTACCTACTAGATTGTGATAAAATACACTAATGGGTGGTTTGGTTGACTTCTGCGCAGCGGTTTGGGAGTTAACATCAAAATTACATTTCTCGGCCATATCGCATAGATCTCACTGTGAAAAGGCTTAAATGACTTTTTTAATTAAGTTTGATGATTGCGCTCAAACAAAATTTCCTAGAACAAAATTTTCAAATGTAACTACTAGATTGTGATACAATACACTATTGGGTGAAGTTTGGTTGACTTCTGCGCAGCGGTTTGGGAGTTAACATCAAAATTACATTTCTCGGCCATATCGCATAGATCTCACTGTGAAAAGGCTTAAATGACTTTTTTAATTAAGTTTGATGATTGCGTTCAAACAAAATGTCCTAGAACAAAATTTTCAAATGTAACTACTAGATTGTGATACAATACACTATTGGGTGAAGTTTGGTTGACTTCTGCGCAGCGGTTTGGGAGTTAACATCAAAATTACATTTCTCGGCCATATCGCATAGATCTCACTGTGAAAAGGCTTAAATGGCTTTTTTGACCTAAGTTTGAGGATTGCGCTCAAATCAAATGTCCTATAACCAAATTTCCACATGTAACTACTAGATTGTGATACAATACACTAATGGGTGAAGTTTGGTTGACTTCTGCGCAGCGGTTTGGGAGTGAACATCAAAATTACATTTCTCGGCCATATCGCATAGATCTCACTGTGAAAAGGCTTAAATGGCTTTTTTGACCTAAGTTTGAGGATTGCGCTCAAATCAAATGTCCTAGAATCAAATTTCCACATGTAACTACTAGATTGTGATAAAATACACTAATGGGTGAAGTTTGGTTGACTTCTGCGCAGCGGTTTGGGAGTTAACATCAAAATTACATTTCTCGGCCATATCGCATAGATCTCACTGTGAAAAGGCTTAAATGACTTTTTTAATTAAGTTTGATGATTGCGCTCAAACAAAATTTCCTAGAACAAAAATTTCAAATGTAACTACTAGATTGTGATACAATACACTATTGGGTGAAGTTTGGTTGACTTCTGCGCAGCGGTTTGGGAGTTAACATCAAAATTACATTTCTCGGCCATATCGCATAGATCTCACTGTGAAAAGGCTTAAATGGCTTTTTTGACCTAAGTTTGAGGATTGCGCTCAAATCAAATGTCCTAGAACCAAATTTCCACATGTAACTACTAGATTGTGATACAATACACTAATGGGTGAAGTTTGGTTGACTTCTGCGCAGCGGTTTGGGAGTTAACATCAAAATTACATTTCTCGGCCATATCGCATAGATCTCACTGTGAAAAGGCTTAAATGGCTTTTTTGACCTAAGTTTAATATTTGCGCTCAAACCAAATGTCCTAGAACGAAATTTTCAAATGTAACTACTAGATTGTGATACAATACACTATTGGGTGAAGTTTGGTTGACTTCTGCGCAGCGGTTTGGGAGTTAACATCAAAATTACATTTCTCGGCCATATCGCATAGATCTCACTGTGAAAAGGCTTAAATGACTTTTTTAATTAAGTTTAATGATTGCGCTCAAACCAAATGTCCTAGAACGAAATTTTCAAATGTAACTACTAGAATGTGATACAATACACTATTGGGTGAAGTTTAGTTGACTTCTGCGCAGCGGTTAGGGAGTTAACATCAAAATTACATTTCTCGGCCATATCGCATAGATCTCACTGTGAAAAGGCTTAAATGGCTTTTTTGACCTAAGTTTGAGGATTGCGCTCAAATCAAATGTCCTATAACCAAATTTCCACATGTAACTACTAGATTGTGATACAATACACTAATGGGTGAAGTTTGGTTGACTTCTGCGCAGCGGTTTGGGAGTTAACATCAAAATTACATTTCTCGGCCATATCGCATAGATCTCACTGTGAAAAGGCTTAAATGACTTTTTTAATTAAGTTTGATGAATGCATTCAAACAAAATGTCCTACAACAAAATTTTCAAATGTAACTACTAGATTGTGATACAATACACTATTGGGTGAAGTTTGGTTGACTTCTGCGCAGCGGTTTGGGAGTTAACATCAAAATTACATTTCTCGGCCATATCGCATAGATCTCACTGTGAAAAGGCTTAAATGGCTTTTTTGACCTAAGTTTGAGGATTGCGCTCAAATCAAATGTCCTAGAACCAAATTTCCACATGTAACTACTAGATTGTGATACAATACACTAATGGGTGAAGTTTGGTTTACTTCTGCGCAGCGGTTTGGGAGTTAACATCAAAATTACATTTCTCGGCCATATCGCATAGATCTCACTGTGAAAAGGCTTAAATGGCTTTTTTGACCTAAGTTTAATAATTGCGCTCAAACCAAATGTCCTAGAACGAAATTTTAAAATGTAACTACTAGATTGTGATACAATACACTAATGGGTGAAGTTTGGTTGACTTCTGCGCAGCGGTTTGGGAGTGAACATCAAAATTACATTTCTCGGCCATATCGCATAGATCTCACTGTGAAAAGGCTTAAATGGCTTTTTTGACCTAAGTTTGAGGATTGCGCTCAAATCAAATGTCCTAGAACCAAATTTCCACATGTAACTACTAGATTGTGATAAAATACACTAATGGGTGAAGTTTGGTTGACTTCTGCGCAGCGGTTTGGGAGTTAACATCAAAATTACATTTCTCGGCCATATCGCATAGATCTCACTGTGAAAAGGCTTAAATGACTTTTTTAATTAAGTTTGATGAATGCATTCAAACAAAATTTCCTAGAACAAAATTTTCAAATGTAACTACTAGATTGTGATACAATACACTATTGGGTGAAGTTTGGTTGACTTCTGCGCAGCGGTTTGGGAGTTAACATCAAAATTACATTTCTCGGCCATATCGCATAGATCTCACTGTGAAAAGGCTTAAATGGCTTTTTTGACCTAAGTTTAATAATTGCGCTCAAACCAAATGTCCTAGAACAAAATTTTCAAATGTAACTACTAGAATGTGATACAATACACTATTGGGTGAAGTTTGGTTGACTTCTGCGCAGCGGTTTGGGAGTTAACATCAAAATTACATTTCTCGGCCATATCGCATAGATCTCACTGTGAAAAGGCTTAAATGACTTTTTTAATTAAGTTTGATGATTGCGTTCAAACAAAATGTCCTAGAACAAAATTTTCAAATGTAACTACTAGATTGTGATACAATACACTATTGGGTGAAGTTTGGTTGACTTCTGCGCAGCGGTTTGGTAGTTAACATCAAAATTACATTTCTCGGCCATATCGCATAGATCTCACTGTGAAAAGGCTTAAATGACTTTTTTAATTAAGTTTAATGATTGCGCTCAAACCAAATGTCCTAGAACGAAATTTTCAAATGTAACTACTAGAATGTGATACAATACACTATTGGGTGAAGTTTAGTTGACTTCTGCGCAGCGGTTTGGGAGTTAACATCAAAATTACATTTCTCGGCCATATCGCATAGATCTCACTGTGAAAAGGCTTAAATGGCTTTTTTGACCTAAGTTTGAGGATTGCGCTCAAATCAAATGTCCTATAACCAAATTTCCACATGTAACTACTAGATTGTGATACAATACACTAATGGGTGAAGTTTGGTTGACTTCTGCGCAGCGGTTTGGGAGTTAACATCAAAATTACATTTCTCGGCCATATCGCATAGATCTCACTGTGAAAAGGCTTAAATGACTTTTTTAATTAAGTTTGATGAATGCATTCAAACAAAATGTCCTACAACAAAATTTTCAAATGTAACTACTAGATTGTGATACAATACACTATTGGGTGAAGTTTGGTTGACTTCTGCGCAGCGGTTTGGGAGTTAACATCAAAATTACATTTCTCGGCCATATCGCATAGATCTCACTGTGAAAAGGCTTAAATGGCTTTTATGACCTAAGTTTGAGGATTGCGCTCAAATCAAATGTCCTAGAACCAAATTTCCACATGTAACTACTAGATTGTGATACAATACACTAATGGGTGAAGTTTGGTTGACTTCTGCGCAGCGGTTTGGGAGTGAACATCAAAATTACATTTCTCGGCCATATCGCATAGATCTCACTGTGAAAAGGCTTAAATGGCTTTTTTGACCTAAGTTTGAGGATTGCGCTCAAATCAAATGTCCTAGAACCAAATTTCCACATGTAACTACTAGATTGTGATAAAATACACTAATGGGTGAAGTTTGGTTGACTTCTGCGCAGCGGTTTGGGAGTTAACATCAAAATTACATTTCTCGGCCATATCGCATAGATCTCACTGTGAAAAGGCTTAAATGACTTTTTTAATTAAGTTTGATGAATGCATTCAAACAAAATTTCCTAGAACAAAATTTTCAAATGTAACTACTAGATTGTGATACAATACACTATTGGGTGAAGTTTGGTTGACTTCTGCGCAGCGGTTTGGGAGTTAACATCAAAATTACATTTCTCGGCCATATCGCATAGATCTCACTGTGAAAAGGCTTAAATGGCTTTTTTGACCTAAGTTTGAGGATTGCGCTCAAATCAAATATCCTATAACCAAATTTCCACATGTAACTACTAGATTGTGATACAATACACTAATGGGTGAAGTTTGGTTGACTTCTGCGCAGCGGTTTGGGAGTTAACATCAAAATTACATTTCTCGGCCATATCGCATAGATCTCACTGTGAAAAGGCTTAAATGACTTTTTTAATTAAGTTTGATGATTGCGTTCAAACAAAATGTCCTAGAACAAAATTTTTAAATGTAACTACTAGATTGTGATACAATACACTATTGGGTGAAGTTTGGTTGACTTCTGCGCAGCGGTTTGGGAGTTAACATCAAAATTACATTTCTCGGCCATATCGCATAGATCTCACTGTGAAAAGGCTTAAATGGCTTTTTTGACCTAAGTTTGAGGATTGCGCTCAAATCAAATGTTCTAGAACCAAATTTCCACATGTACCTACTAGATTGTGATAAAATACACTAATGGGTGGTTTGGTTGACTTCTGCGCAGCGGTTTGGGAGTTAACATCAAAATTACATTTCTCGGCCATATCGCATAGATCTCACTGTGAAAAGGCTTAAATGACTTTTTTAATTAAGTTTGATGATTGCGCTCAAACAAAATTTCCTAGAACAAAATTTTCAAATGTAACTACTAGATTGTGATACAATACACTATTGGGTGAAGTTTGGTTGACTTCTGCGCAGCGGTTTGGGAGTTAACATCAAAATTACATTTCTCGGCCATATCATATAGATCTCACTGTGAAAAGGCTTAAATGACTTTTTTAATTAAGTTTGATGATTGCGTTCAAACAAAATGTCCTAGAACAAAATTTTCAAATGTAACTACTAGATTATGATACAATACACTATTGGGTGAAGTTTGGTTGACTTCTGCGCAGCGGTTTGGGAGTTAACATCAAAATTACATTTCTCGGCCATATCGCATAGATCTCACTGTGAAAAGGCTTAAATGGCTTTTTTGACCTAAGTTTGAGGATTGCGCTCAAATCAAATGTCCTATAACCAAATTTCTACATGTAACTACTAGATTGTGATACAATACACTAATGGGTGAAGTTTGGTTGACTTCTGCGCAGCGGTTTGGGAGTGAACATCAAAATTACATTTCTCGGCCATATCGCATAGATCTCACTGTGAAAAGGCTTAAATGGCTTTTTTGACCTAACTTTGAGGATTGCGCTCAAATCAAATGTCCTAGAATCAAATTTCCACATGTAACTACTAGATTGTGATAAAATACACTAATGGGTGAAGTTTGGTTGACTTCTGCGCAGCGGTTTGGGAGTTAACATCAAAATTACATTTCTCGGCCATATCGCATAGATCTCACTGTGAAAAGGCTTAAATGACTTTTTTAATTAAGTTTGATGATTGCGCTCAAACAAAATTTCCTAGAACAAAATTTTCAAATGTAACTACTAGATTGTGATACAATACACTATTGGGTGAAGTTTGGTTGACTTCTGCGCAGCGGTTTGGGAGTTAACATCAAAATTACATTTCTCGGCCATATCGCATAGATCTCACTGTGAAAAGGCTTAAATGGCTTTTTTGACCTAAGTTTGAGGATTGCGCTCAAATCAAATGTCCTAGAACCAAATTTCCACATGTAACTACTAGATTGTGATACAATACACTAATGGGTGAAGTTTGGTTGACTTCTGCGCAGCGGTTTGGGAGTTAACATCAAAATTACATTTCTCGGCCATATCGCATAGATCTCACTGTGAAAAGGCTTAAATGGCTTTTTTGACCTAAGTTTAATATTTGCGCTCAAACCAAATGTCCTAGAACGAAATTTTCAAATGTAACTACTAGAATGTGATACAATACACTATTGGGTGAAGTTTGGTTGACTTCTGCGCAGCGGTTTGGGAGTTAACATCAAAATTACATTTCTCGGCCATATCGCATAGATCTCACTGTGAAAAGGCTTAAATGACTTTTTTAATTAAGTTTGATGATTGCGTTCAAACAAAATGTCCTAGAACAAAATTTTCAAATGTAACTACTAGATTGTGATACAATACACTATTGGGTGAAGTTTGGTTGACTTCTGCGCAGCGGTTTGGTAGTTAACATCAAAATTACATTTCTCGGCCATATCGCATAGATCTCACTGTGAAAAGGCTTAAATGACTTTTTTAATTAAGTTTAATGATTGCGCTCAAACCAAATGTCCTAGAACGAAATTTTCAAATGTAACTACTAGAATGTGATACAATACACTATTGGGTGAAGTTTAGTTGACTTCTGCGCAGCGGTTTGGGAGTTAACATCAAAATTACATTTCTCGGCCATATCGCATAGATCTCACTGTGAAAAGGCTTAAATGGCTTTTTTGACCTAAGTTTGAGGATTGCGCTCAAATCAAATGTCCTATAACCAAATTTCCACATGTAACTACTAGATTGTGATACAATACACTAATGGGTGAAGTTTGGTTGACTTCTGCGCAGCGGTTTGGGAGTTAACATCAAAATTACATTTCTCGGCCATATCGCATAGATCTCACTGTGAAAAGGCTTAAATGACTTTTTTAATTAAGTTTGATGAATGCATTCAAACAAAATGTCCTACAACAAAATTTTCAAATGTAACTACTAGATTGTGATACAATACACTATTGGGTGAAGTTTGGTTGACTTCTGCGCAGCGGTTTGGGAGTTAACATCAAAATTACATTTCTCGGCCATATCGCATAGATCTCACTGTGAAAAGGCTTAAATGGCTTTTTTGACCTAAGTTTGAGGATTGCGCTCAAATCAAATGTCCTAGAACCAAATTTCCACATGTAACTACTAGATTGTGATACAATACACTAATGGGTGAAGTTTGGTTTACTTCTGCGCAGCGGTTTGGGAGTTAACATCAAAATTACATTTCTCGGCCATATCGCATAGATCTCACTGTGAAAAGGCTTAAATGGCTTTTTTGACCTAAGTTTAATAATTGCGCTCAAACCAAATGTCCTAGAACGAAATTTTAAAATGTAACTACTAGATTGTGATACAATACACTAATGGGTGAAGTTTGGTTGACTTCTGCGCAGCGGTTTGGGAGTGAACATCAAAATTACATTTCTCGGCCATATCGCATAGATCTCACTGTGAAAAGGCTTAAATGGCTTTTTTGACCTAAGTTTGAGGATTGCGCTCAAATCAAATGTCCTAGAACCAAATTTCCACATGTAACTACTAGATTGTGATAAAATACACTAATGGGTGAAGTTTGGTTGACTTCTGCGCAGCGGTTTGGGAGTTAACATCAAAATTACATTTCTCGGCCATATCGCATAGATCTCACTGTGAAAAGGCTTAAATGACTTTTTTAATTAAGTTTGATGAATGCATTCAAACAAAATTTCCTAGAACAAAATTTTCAAATGTAACTACTAGATTGTGATACAATACACTATTGGGTGAAGTTTGGTTGACTTCTGCGCAGCGGTTTGGGAGTTAACATCAAAATTACATTTCTCGGCCATATCGCATAGATCTCACTGTGAAAAGGCTTAAATGGCTTTTTTGACCTAAGTTTGAGGATTGCGCTCAAATCAAATGTCCTAGAACCAAATTTCCACATGTAACTACTAGATTGTGATACAATACACTAATGGGTGAAGTTTGGTTTACTTCTGCGCAGCGGTTTGGGAGTTAACATCAAAATTACATTTCTCGGCCATATCGCATAGATCTCACTGTGAAAAGGCTTAAATGGCTTTTTTGACCTAAGTTTAATAATTGCGCTCAAACCAAATGTCCTAGAACAAAATTTTCAAATGTAACTACTAGAATGTGATACAATACACTATTGGGTGAAGTTTGGTTGACTTCTGCGCAGCGGTTTGGGAGTTAACATCAAAATTACATTTCTCGGCCATATCGCATAGATCTCACTGTGAAAAGGCTTAAATGGCTTTTTTGACCTAAGTTTGAGGACTGCGCTCAAATCAAATGTCCTAGAACCAAATTTCCACATGTAACTACTAGATTGTGATACAATACACTAATGGGTGAAGTTTGGTTGACTTCTGCGCAGCGGTTTGGGAGTTAACATCAAAATTACATTTCTCGGCCATATCGCATAGATCTCACTGTGAAAAGGCTTAAATGACTTTTTTAATTAAGTTTGATGATTGCGCTCAAACAAAATTTCCTAGAACAAAATTTTCAAATGTAACTACTAGATTGTGATACAATACACTATTGGGTGAAGTTTGGTTGACTTCTGCGCAGCGGTTTGGCAGTTAACATCAAAATTACATTTCTCGGCCATATCGCATAGATCTCACTGTGAAAAGGCTTAAATGGCTTTTTTGACCTAAGTTTGAGGATTGCGCTCAAATCAAATGTCCTAGAACCAAATTTCCACATGTAACTACTAGATTGTGATACAATACACTAATGGGTGAAGTTTGGTTGACTTCTGCGCAGCGGTTTGGGAGTTAACATCAAAATTACATTTCTCGGCCATATCGCATAGATCTCACTGTGAAAAGGCTTAAATGACTTTTTTAATTAAGTTTGATGATTGCGTTCAAACAAAATGTCCTAGAACAAAATTTTTTAAATGTAACTACTAGATTGTGATACAATACACTATTGGGTGAAGTTTGGTTGACTTCTGCGCAGCGGTTTGGGAGTTAACATCAAAATTACATTTCTCGGCCATATCGCATAGATCTCACTGTGAAAAGGCTTAAATGGCTTTTTTGACCTAAGTTTGAGGATTGCGCTCAAATCAAATGTCCTAGAACCAAATTTCCACATGTACCTACTAGATTGTGATAAAATACACTAATGGGTGGTTTGGTTGACTTCTGCGCAGCGGTTTGGGAGTTAACATCAAAATTACATTTCTCGGCCATATCGCATAGATCTCACTGTGAAAAGGCTTAAATGACTTTTTTAATTAAGTTTGATGATTGCGCTCAAACAAAATTTCCTAGAACAAAATTTTCAAATGTAACTACTAGATTGTGATACAATACACTATTGGGTGAAGTTTGGTTGACTTCTGCGCAGCGGTTTGGGAGTTAACATCAAAATTACATTTCTCGGCCATATCGCATAGATCTCACTGTGAAAAGGCTTAAATGACTTTTTTAATTAAGTTTGATGATTGCGCTCAAACAAAATTTCCTAGAACAAAATTTTCAAATGTAACTACTAGATTGTGATACAATACACTATTGGGTGAAGTTTGGTTGACTTCTGCGCAGCGGTTTGGGAGTTAACATCAAAATTACATTTCTCGGCCATATCGCATAGATCTCACTGTGAAAAGGCTTAAATGGCTTTTTTGACCTAAGTTTGAGGATTGCGCTCAAATCAAATGTCCTAGAACCAAATTTCCACATGTAACTACTAGATTGTGATACAATACACTAATGGGTGAAGTTTGGTTGACTTCTGCGCAGCGGTTTGGGAGTTAACATCAAAATTACATTTCTCGGCCATATCGCATAGATCTCACTGTGAAAAGGCTTAAATGACTTTTTTAATTAAGTTTGATGATTGCGTTCAAACAAAATGTCCTAGAACAAAATTTTCAAATGTAACTACTAGATTGTGATACAATACACTATTGGGTGAAGTTTGGTTGACTTCTGCGCAGCGGTTTGGGAGTTAACATCAAAATTACATTTCTCGGCCATATCGCATAGATCTCACTGTGAAAAGGCTTAAATGGCTTTTTTGTCCTAAGTTTGAGGATTGCGCTCAAATCAAATGTCCTATAACCAAATTTCCACATGTAACTACTAGATTGTGATACAATACACTAATGGGTGAAGTTTGGTTGTCTTCTGCGCAGCGGTTTGGGATTGAACATCAAAATTACATTTCTCGGCCATATCGCATATATCTCACTGTGAAAAGGCTTAAATGACTTTTTTAATTTAAGTTTGATGATTGCGCTCAAACAAAATTTCCTAAAACAAAATTTTCAAATGTAACTACTAGATTGTGATACAATACACTATTGGGTGAAGTTTGGTTGACTTCTGCGCAGCGGTTTGGGAGTTAACATCAAAATTACATTTCTCGGCCATATCGCATAGATCTCACTGTGAAAAGGCTTAAATGACTTTTTTAATTAAGTTTGATGATTGCGTTCAAACAAAATGTCCTAGAACAAAATTTTCAAATGTAACTACTAGATTGTGATACAATACACTATTGGGTGAAGTTTGGTTGACTTCTGCGCAGCGGTTTGGTAGTTAACATCAAAATTACATTTCTCGGCCATATCGCATAGATCTCACTGTGAAAAGGCTTAAATGACTTTTTTAATTAAGTTTAATGATTGCGCTCAAACCAAATGTCCTAGAACGGAATTTTCAAATGTAACTACTAGAATGTGATACAATACACTATTGGGTGAAGTTTAGTTGACTTCTGCGCAGCGGTTTGGGAGTTAACATCAAAATTACATTTCTCGGCCATATCGCATAGATCTCACTGTGAAAAGGCTTAAATGGCTTTTTTGACCTAAGTTTGAGGATTGCGCTCAAATCAAATGTCCTATAACCAAATTTCCACATGTAACTACTAGATTGTGATACAATACACTAATGGGTGAAGTTTGGTTGACTTCTGCGCAGCGGTTTGGGAGTTAACATCAAAATTACATTTCTCGGCCATATCGCATAGATCTCACTGTGAAAAGGCTTAAATGACTTTTTTAATTAAGTTTGATGAATGCATTCAAACAAAATGTCCTACAACAAAATTTTCAAATGTAACTACTAGATTGTGATACAATACACTATTGGGTGAAGTTTGGTTGACTTCTGCGCAGCGGTTTGGGAGTTAACATCAAAATTACATTTCTCGGCCATATCGCATAGATCTCACTGTGAAAAGGCTTAAATGGCTTTTTTGACCTAAGTTTGAGGATTGCGCTCAAATCAAATGTCCTAGAACCAAATTTCCACATGTAACTACTAGATTGTGATACAATACACTAATGGGTGAAGTTTGGTTTACTTCTGCGCAGCGGTTTGGGAGTTAACATCAAAATTACATTTCTCGGCCATATCGCATAGATCTCACTGTGAAAAGGCTTAAATGGCTTTTTTGACCTAAGTTTAATAATTGCGCTCAAACCAAATGTCCTAGAACGAAATTTTAAAATGTAACTACTAGATTGTGATACAATACACTAATGGGTGAAGTTTGGTTGACTTCTGCGCAGCGGTTTGGGAGTGAACATCAAAATTACATTTCTCGGCCATATCGCATAGATCTCACTGTGAAAAGGCTTAAATGGCTTTTTTGACCTAAGTTTGAGGATTGCGCTCAAATCAAATGTCCTAGAACCAAATTTCCACATGTAACTACTAGATTGTGATAAAATACACTAATGGGTGAAGTTTGGTTGACTTCTGCGCAGCGGTTTGGGAGTTAACATCAAAATTACATTTCTCGGCCATATCGCATAGATCTCACTGTGAAAAGGCTTAAATGACTTTTTTAATTAAGTTTGATGAATGCATTCAAACAAAATTTCCTAGAACAAAATTTTCAAATGTAACTACTAGATTGTGATACAATACACTATTGGGTGAAGTTTGGTTGACTTCTGCGCAGCGGTTTGGGAGTTAACATCAAAATTACATTTCTCGGCCATATCGCATAGATCTCACTGTGAAAAGGCTTAAATGGCTTTTTTGACCTAAGTTTGAGGATTGCGCTCAAATCAAATGTCCTAGAACCAAATTTTCACATGTAACTACTAGATTGTGATACAATACACTAATGGGTGAAGTTTGGTTTACTTCTGCGCAGCGGTTTGGGAGTTAACATCAAAATTACATTTCTCGGCCATATCGCATAGATCTCACTGTGAAAAGGCTTAAATGGCTTTTTTGACCTAAGTTTAATAATTGCGCTCAAACCAAATGTCCTAGAACAAAATTTTCAAATGTAACTACTAGAATGTGATACAATACACTATTGGGTGAAGTTTGTTTGACTTCTGCGCAGCGGTTTGGGAGTTAACATCAAAATTACATTTCTCGGCCATATCGCATAGATCTCACTGTGAAAAGGCTTAAATGGCTTTTTTGACCTAAGTTTGAGGACTGCGCTCAAATCAAATGTCCTAGAACCAAATTTCCACATGTAACTACTAGATTGTGATACAATACACTAATGGGTGAAGTTTGGTTGACTTCTGCGCAGCGGTTTGGGAGTTAACATCAAAATTACATTTCTCGGCCATATCGCATAGATCTCACTGTGAAAAGGCTTAAATGACTTTTTTAATTAAGTTTGATGATTGCGCTCAAAATTTCCTAGAACAAAATTTTCAAATGTAACTACTAGATTGTGATACAATACACTATTGGGTGAAGTTTGGTTGACTTCTGCGCAGCGGTTTGGGAGTTAACATAAAAATTACATTTCTCGGCCATATCGCATAGATCTCACTGTGAAAAGGCTTAAATGGCTTTTTTGACCTAAGTTTGAGGATTGCGCTCAAATCAAATGTCCTATAACCAAATTTCCACATGTAACTACTAGATTGTGATACAATACACTAATGGGTGAAGTTTGGTTGACTTCTGCGCAGCGGTTTGGGAGTTAACATCAAAATTACATTTCTCGGCCATATCGCATAGATCTCACTGTGAAAAGGCTTAAATGACTTTTTTAATTAAGTTTGATGATTGCGTTCAATCAAAATGTCCTAGAACAAAATTTTTAAATGTAACTACTAGATTGTGATACAATACAATATTGGGTGAAGTTTGGTTGACTTCTGCGCAGCGGTTTGGGAGTTAACATCAAAATTACATTTCTCGGCCATATCGCATAGATCTCACTGTGAAAAGGCTTAAATGGCTTTTTTGACCTAAGTTTGAGGATTGCGCTCAAATCAAATGTCCTAGAACCAAATTTCCACATGTACCTACTAGATTGTGATAAAATACACTAATGGGTGGTTTGGTTGACTTCTGCGCAGCGGTTTGGGAGTTAACATCAAAATTACATTTCTCGGCCATATCGCATAGATCTCACTGTGAAAAGGCTTAAATGACTTTTTTAATTAAGTTTGATGATTGCGCTCAAACAAAATTTCCTAGAACAAAATTTTCAAATGTAACTACTAGATTGTGATACAATACACTATTGGGTGAAGTTTGGTTGACTTCTGCGCAGCGGTTTGGGAGTTAACATCAAAATTACATTTCTCGGCCATATCGCATAGATCTCACTGTGAAAAGGCTTAAATGGCTTTTTTGACCTAAGTTTGAGGATTGCGCTCAAATCAAATGTCCTATAACCAAATTTCCACATGTAACTACTAGATTGTGATACAATACACTAATGGGTGAAGTTTGGTTTACTTCTGCGCAGCGGTTTGGGAGTTAACATCAAAATTACATTTCTCGGCCATATCGCATAGATCTCACTGTGAAAAGGCTTAAATGGCTTTTTTGACCTAAGTTTAAAGATTGCGCTCAAACCAAATGTCCTAGAACGAAATTTTCAAATGTAACTACTAGAATGTGATACAATACACTAATGGGTGAAGTTTGGTTGACTTCTGCGCAGCGGTTTGGGAGTTAACATCAAAATTACATTTCTCGGCCATATCGCATAGATCTCACTGTGAAAAGGCTTAAATGGCTTTTTTGACCTAAGTTTGAGGATTGCGCTCAAATCAAATGTCCTATAACCAAATTTCCACATGTAACTACTAGATTGTGATACAATACACTAATGGGTGAAGTTTGGTTGTCTTCTGCGCAGCGGTTTGGGAGTGAACATCAAAATTACATTTCTCGGCCATATCGCATATATCTCACTGTGAAAAGGCTTAAATGACTTTTTTAATTAAGTTTGATGATTGCGCTCAAACAAAATTTCCTAAAACAAAATTTTCAAATATAACTACTAGATTGTGATACAATACACTATTGGGTGAAGTTTGGTTGACTTCTGCGCAGCGGTTTGGGGGTTAACATCAAAATTACATTTCTCGGCCATATCGCATAGATCTCACTGTGAAAAGGCTTAAATGACTTTTTTAATTAAGTTTGATGATTGCGTTCAAACAAAATGTCTTAGAACAAAATTTTCAAATGTAACTACTAGATTGTGATACAATACACTATTGGGTGAAGTTTGGTTGACTTCTGCGCAGCGGTTTGGTAGTTAACATCAAAATTACATTTCTCGGCAATATCGCATAGATCTCACTGTGAAAAGGCTTAAATGACTTTTTTAATTAAGTTTAATGATTGCGCTCAAACCAAATGTCCTAGAACGAAATTTTCAAATGTAACTACTAGAATGTGATACAATACACTATTGGGTGAAGTTTAGTTGACTTCTGCGCAGCGGTTTGGGAGTTAACATCAAAATTACATTTCTCGGCCATATCGCATAGATCTCACTGTGAAAAGGCTTAAATGGCTTTTTTGACCTAAGTTTGAGGATTGCGCTCAAATCAAATGTCCTAGAACCAAATTTCCACATGTAACTACTAGATTGTGATACAATACACTAATGGGTGAAGTTTGGTTGACTTCTGCGCAGCGGTTTGGGAGTTAACATCAAAATTACATTTCTCGGCCATATCGCATAGATCTCACTGTGAAAAGGCTTAAATGACTTTTTTAATTAAGTTTGATGAATGCATTCAAACAAAATGTCCTAGAACAAAATTTTCAAATGTAACTACTAGATTGTGATACAATACACTATTGGGTGAAGTTTGGTTGACTTCTGCGCAGCGGTTTGGGAGTTAACATCAAAATTACATTTCTCGGCCATATCGCATAGATCTCACTGTGAAAAGGCTTAAATGGCTTTTTTGACCTAAGTTTGAGGATTGCGCTCAAATCAAATGTCCTAGAACCAAATTTCCACATGTAACTACTAGATTGTGATACAATACACTAATGGGTGAAGTTTGGTTTACTTCTGCGCAGCGGTTTGGGAGTTAACATCAAAATTACATTTCTCGGCCATATCGCATAGATCTCACTGTGAAAAGGCTTAAATGGCTTTTTTGACCTAAGTTTAATAATTGCGCTCAAACCAAATGTCCTAGAACGAAATTTTAAAATGTAACTACTAGAATGTGATACAATACACTATTGGGTGAAGTTTGGTTGACTTCTGCGCAGCGGTTTGGGAGTTAACATCAAAATTACATTTCTCGGCCATATCGCATAGATCTCAGTGTGAAAAGGCTTAAATGGCTTTTTTGACCTAAGTTTGAGGACTGCGCTCAAATCAAATGTCCTAGAACCAAATTTCCACATGTAACTACTAGATTGTGATACAATACACTAATGGGTGAAGTTTGGTTGACTTCTGCGCAGCGGTTTGGGAGTTAACATCAAAATTACATTTCTCGGCCATATCGCATAGATCTCACTGTGAAAAGGCTTAAATGACTTTTTTAATTAAGTTTGATGATTGCGCTCAAACAAAATTTCCTAGAACAAAATTTTCAAATGTAACTACTAGATTGTGATACAATACACTATTGGGTGAAGTTTGGTTGACTTCTGCGCAGCGGTTTGGGAGTTAACATCAAAATTACATTTCTCGGCCATATCGCATAGATCTCACTGTGAAAAGGCTTAAATGGCTTTTTTGACCTAAGTTTGAGGATTGCGCTCAAATCAAATGTCCTATAACCAAATTTCCACATGTAACTACTAGATTGTGATACAATACACTAATGGGTGAAGTTTGGTTGACTTCTGCGCAGCGGTTTGGGAGTTAACATCAAAATTACATTTCTCGGCCATATCGCATAGATCTCACTGTGAAAAGGCTTAAATGACTTTTTTAATTAAGTTTGATGATTGCGTTCAAACAAAATGTCCTAGAACAAAATTTTTAAAAGTAACTACTAGATTGTGATACAATACACTATTGGGTGAAGTTTGGTTGACTTCTGCGCAGCGGTTTGGGAGTTAACATCAAAATTACATTTCTCGGCCATATCGCATAGATCTCACTGTGAAAAGGCTTAAATGGCTTTTTTGACCTAAGTTTGAGGATTGCGCTCAAATCAAATGTCCTAGAACCAAATTTACACATGTAACTACTAGATTGTGATAAAATACACTAATGGGTGAAGTTTGGTTGACTTCTGCGCAGCGGTTTGGGAGTTAACATCAAAATTACATTTCTCGGCCATATCGCATAGATCTCACTGTGAAAAGGCTTAAATGGCTTTTTTGACCTAAGTTTGATGATTGCGCTCAAACAAAATTTCCTAGAACAAAATTTTTAAATGTAACTACTAGATTGTGATACAATACACTATTGGGTGAAGTTTGGTTGACTTCTGCGCAGCGGTTTGGGAGTTAACATCAAAATTACATTTCTCGGCCATATCGCATAGATCTCACTGTGAAAAGGCTTAAATGGCTTTTTTGACCTAAGTTTGAGGATTGCGCTCAAATCAAATGTCCTAGAACCAAATTTCCACATGTAACTACTAGATTGTGATACAATACACTAATGGGTGAAGTTTGGTTGACTTCTGCGCAGCGGTTTGGGAGTGAACATCAAAATTACATTTCTCGGCCATATCGCATAGATCTCACTGTGAAAAGGCTTAAATGGCTTTTTTGACCTAAGTTTGAGGATTGCGCTCAAATCAAATGTCCTAGAACCAAATTTCCACATGTAACTACTAGATTGTGATACAATACACTAATGGGTGAAGTTTGGTTGACTTCTGCGCAGCGGTTTGGGAGTTAACATCAAAATTACATTTCTCGGCCATATCGCATAGATCTCACTGTGAAAAGGCTTAAATGACTTTTTTAATTAAGTTTGATGATTGCGTTCAAACAAAATGTCCTAGAACAAAATTTTCAAATGTAACTACTAGATTGTGATACAATACACTATTGGGTGAAGTTTGGTTGACTTCTGCGCAGCGGTTTGGGAGTTAACATCAAAATTACATTTCTCGGCCATATCGCATAGATCTCACTGTGAAAAGGCTTAAATGGCTTTTTTGACCTAAGTTTGAGGATTGCGCTCAAATCAAATGTCCTAGAACCAAATTTCCACATGTAACTACTAGATTGTGATACAATACACTATTGGGTGAAGTTTGGTTGACTTCTGCGCAGCGGTTTGGGAGTTAACATCAAAATTACATTTCTCGGCCATATCGCATAGATCTCACTGTGAAAAGGCTTAAATGGCTTTTTTGACCTAAGTTTGAGGATTGCGCTCAAATCAAATGTCCTAGAACCAAATTTCCACATGTAACTACTAGATTGTGATACAATACACTAATGGGTGAAGTTTGGTTTACTTCTGCGCAGCGGTTTGGGAGTTAACATCAAAATTACATTTCTCGGCCATATCGCATAGATCTCACTGTGAAAAGGCTTAAATGGCTTTTTTGACCTAAGTTTAATAATGGCGCTCAAACCAAATGTCCTAGAACGAAATTTTAAAATGTAACTACTAGAATGTGATACAATACACTATTGGGTGAAGTTTGGTTGACTTCTGCGCAGCGGTTTGGGAGTTAACATCAAAATTACATTTCTCGGCCATATCGCATAGATCTCACTGTGAAAAGGCTTAAATGACTTTTTTAATTAAGTTTGATGATTGCGTTCAAACAAAATGTCCTAGAACAAAATTTTTAAATGTAACTACTAGATTGTGATACAATACACTATTGGGTGAAGTTTGGTTGACTTCTGCGCAGCGGTTTGGGAGTTAACATCAAAATTACATTTCTCGGCCATATCGCATAGATCTCACTGTGAAAAGGCTTAAATGGCTTTTTTGACCTAAGTTTGAGGATTGCGCTCAAATCAAATGTCCTAGAACCAAATTTCCACATGTAACTACTAGATTGTGATAAAATACACTAATGGGTGGTTTGGTTGACTTCTGCGCAGCGGTTTGGGAGTTAACATCAAAATTACATTTCTCGGCCATATCGCATAGATCTCACTGTGAAAAGGCTTAAATGACTTTTTTAATTAAGTTTGATGATTGCGCTCAAACAAAATTTCCTAGAACAAAATTTTTAAATGTAACTACTAGATTGTGATACAATACACTATTGGGTGAAGTTTGGTTGACTTCTGCGCAGCGGTTTGGGAGTTAACATCAAAATTACATTTCTCGGCCATATCGCATAGATCTCACTGTGAAAAGGCTTAAATGGCTTTTTTGACCTAAGTTTGAGGATTGCGCTCAAATCAAATGTCCTAGAACCAAATTTCCACATGTAACTACTAGACTGTGATACAATACACTAATGGGTGAAGTTTGGTTGACTTCTGCGCAGCGGTTTGGGAGTGAACATCAAAATTACATTTCTCGGCCATATCGCATAGATCTCACTGTGAAAAGGCTTAAATGGCTTTTTTGACCTAAGTTTGAGGATTGCGCTCAAATCAAATGTCCTAGAACCAAATTTCCACATGTAACTACTAGATTGTGATACAATACACTAATGGGTGAAGTTTGGTTGACTTCTGCGCAGCGGTTTGGGAGTTAACATCAAAATTACATTTCTCGGCCATATCGCATAGATCTCACTGTGAAAAGGCTTAAATGACTTTTTTAATTAAGTTTGATGATTGCGTTCAAACAAAATGTCCTAGAACAAAATTTTCAAATGTAACTACTAGATTGTGATACAATACACTATTGGGTGAAGTTTGGTTGACTTCTGCGCAGCGGTTTGGGAGTTAACATCAAAATTACATTTCTCGGCCATATCGCATAAATCTCACTGTGAAAAGGCTTAAATGGCTTTTTTGACCTAAGTTTGAGGATTGCGCTAAAATCAAATGTCCTAGAACCAAATTTCCACATGTAACTACTAGATTGTGATACAATACACTAATGGGTGAAGTTTGGTTTACTTCAGCGCAGCGGTTTGGGAGTTAACATCAAAATTACATTTCTCGGCCATATCGCATAGATCTCACTGTGAAAAGGCTTAAATGGCTTTTTTGACCTAAGTTTAATAATTGCGCTCAAACCAAATGTCCTAGAACGAAATTTTCAAATGTAACTACTAGAATGTGATACAATACACTATTGGGTGAAGTTTGGTTGACTTCTGCGCAGCGGTTTGGGAGTTAACATCAAAATTACATTTCTCGGCCATATCGCATAGATCTCACTGTGAAAAGGCTTAAATGGCTTTTTTGACCTAAGTTTGAGGATTGCGCTCAAATCAAATGTCCTAGAACCAAATTTCCACATGTAACTACTAGATTGTGATACAATACACTAATGGGTGAAGTTTGGTTTACTTCTGCGCAGCGGTTTGGGAGTTAACATCAAAATTACATTTCTCGGCCATATCGCATAGATCTCACTGTGAAAAGGCTTAAATGGCTTTTTTGACGTAAGTTTAATAATTGCGCTCAAACCAAATGTCCTTGAACGAAATTTTAAAATGTAACTACTAGAATGTGATACAATACACTATTGGGTGAAGTTTGGTTGACTTCTGCGCAGCGGTTTGGGAGTTAACATCAAAATTACATTTCTCGGCCATATCGCATAGATCTCACTGTGAAAAGGCGTAAATGGCTTTTTTGACCTAAGTTTGAGGATTGCGCTCAAATCAAATGTCCTATAACCAAATTTCCACATGTAACTACTAGATTGTGATACAATACACTAATGGGTGAAGTTTGGTTGACTTCTGCGCAGCGGTTTGGGAGTTAACATCAAAATTACATTTCTCGGCCATATCGCATAGATCTCACTGTGAAAAGGCTTAAATGGCTTTTTTGACCTAAGTTTGAGGATTGCGCTAAAATCAAATGTCCTAGAACCAAATTTCCACATGTAACTACTAGATTGTGATACAATACACTAATGGGTGAAGTTTGGTTTACTTCTGCGCAGCGGTTTGGGAGTTAACATCAAAATTACATTTCTCGGCCATATCGCATAGATCTCACTGTGAAAAGGCTTAAATGGCTTTTTTGACCTAAGTTTAATAATTGCGCTCAAACCAAATGTCCTAGAACGAAATTTTCAAATATAACTACTAGAATGTGATACAATACACTATTGGGTGAAGTTTGGTTGACTTCTGCGCAGCGGTTTGGGAGTTAAGATAAAAATTACATTTCTCGGCCATATCGCATAGATCTCACTGTGAAAAGGCTTAAATGGCTTTTTTGACCTAAGTTTGAGGATTGCGCTCAAATCAAATGTCCTAGAACCAAATTTCCACATGTAACTACTAGATTGTGATACAATACACTAATGGGTGAAGTTTGGTTTACTTCTGCGCAGCGGTTTGGGAGTTAACATCAAAATTACATTTCTCGGCCATATCGCATAGATCTCACTGTGAAAAGGCTTAAATGGCTTTTTTGACCTAAGTTTGAGGATTGCGCTCAAATCAAATGTCCTAGAACCAAATTTCCACATGTAACTACTAGATTGTGATACAATACACTAATGGGTGAAGTTTGGTTGACTTCTGCGCAGCGGTTTGGGAGTTAACATCAAAATTACATTTCTCGGCCATATCGCATAGATCTCACTGTGAAAAGGCTTAAATGGCTTTTTTTACCTAAGTTTGAGGATTGCGCTCAAACCAAATGTCCTAGAACGAAATTTTCAAATGTAACTACTAGAATGTGATACAATACACTATTGGGTGAAGTTTGGTTGACTTCTGCGCAGCGGTTTGGGAGTTAACATCAAAATTACATTTCTCGGCCATATCGCATAGATCTCACTGTGAAAAGGCTTAAATGGCTTTTTTGACCTAAGTTTGAGGATTGCGCTCAAATCAAATGTCCTATAACCAAATTTCCACATCTAACTACTAGATTGTGATACAATACACTAATGGGTGAAGTTTGGTTGACTTCAGCGCAGCGGTTTGGGAGTTAACATCAAAATTACATTTCTCGGCCATATCGCATAGATCTCACTGTGAAAAGGCTTAAATGACTTTTTTAATTAAGTTTGATGATTGCGTTCAAACAAAATGTCCTAGAACAAAATTTTCAAATGTAACTACTAGATTGTGATACAATACACTATTGGGTGAAGTTTGGTTGACTTCTGCGCAGCGGTTTGGGAGTTAACATCAAAATTACATTTCTCGGCCATATCGCATAGATCTCACTGTGAAAAGGCTTAAATGGCTTTTTTGACCTAAGTTTGAGGATTGCGCTCAAATCAAATGTCCAATAACCAAATTTCCACATGTAACTACTAGATTGTGATACAATACACTAATGGGTGAAGTTTGGTTGACTTCTGCGCAGCGGTTTGGGAGTTAACATCAAAATTACATTTCTCGGCCATATCGCATAGATCTCACTGTGAAAAGGCTTAAATGGCTTTTTTGACCTAAGTTTAATAATTGCGCTCAAACCAAATGTCCTTGAACGAAATTTTAAAATGTAACTACTAGAATGTGATACAATACACTATTGGGTGAAGTTTGGTTGACTTCTGCGCAGCGGTTTGGGAGTTAACATCAAAATTACATTTCTCGGCCATATCGCATAGATCTCACTGTGAAAAGGCGTAAATGGCTTTTTTGACCTAAGTTTGAGGATTGCGCTCAAATCAAATGTCCTATAACCAAATTTCCACATGTAACTACTAGATTGTGATACAATACACTAATGGGTGAAGTTTGGTTGACTTCTGCGCAGCGGTTTGGGAGTTAACATCAAAATTACATTTCTCGGCCATATCGCATAGATCTCACTGTGAAAAGGCTTAAATGGCTTTTTTGACCTAAGTTTGAGGATTGCGCTAAAATCAAATGTCCTAGAACCAAATTTCCACATGTAACTACTAGATTGTGATACAATACACTAATGGGTGAAGTTTGGTTTACTTCTGCGCAGCGGTTTGGGAGTTAACATCAAAATTACATTTCTCGGCCATATCGCATAGATCTCACTGTGAAAAGGCTTAAATGGCTTTTTTGACCTAAGTTTAATAATTGCGCTCAAACCAAATGTCCTAGAACGAAATTTTCAAATGTAACTACTAGAATGTGATACAATACACTATTGGGTGAAGTTTGGTTGACTTCTGCGCAGCGGTTTGGGAGTTAAGATAAAAATTACATTTCTCGGCCATATCGCATAGATCTCACTGTGAAAAGGCTTAAATGGCTTTTTTGACCTAAGTTTAATAATTGCGCTCAAACCAAATGTCCTTGAACGAAATTTTAAAATGTAACTACTAGAATGTGATACAATACACTATTGGGTGAAGTTTGGTTGACTTCTGCGCAGCGGTTTGGGAGTTAACATCAAAATTACATTTCTCGGCCATATCGCATAGATCTCACTGTGAAAAGGCGTAAATGGCTTTTTTGACCTAAGTTTGAGGATTGCGCTCAAATCAAATGTCCTATAACCAAATTTCCACATGTAACTACTAGATTGTGATACAATACACTAATGGGTGAAGTTTGGTTGACTTCTGCGCAGCGGTTTGGGAGTTAACATCAAAATTACATTTCTCGGCCATATCGCATAGATCTCACTGTGAAAAGGCTTAAATGGCTTTTTTGACCTAAGTTTGAGGATTGCGCTAAAATCAAATGTCCTAGAACCAAATTTCCACATGTAACTACTAGATTGTGATACAATACACTAATGGGTGAAGTTTGGTTTACTTCTGCGCAGCGGTTTGGGAGTTAACATCAAAATTACATTTCTCGGCCATATCGCATAGATCTCACTGTGAAAAGGCTTAAATGGCTTTTTTGACCTAAGTTTAATAATTGCGCTCAAACCAAATGTCCTAGAACGAAATTTTCAAATGTAACTACTAGAATGTGATACAATACACTATTGGGTGAAGTTTGGTTGACTTCTGCGCAGCGGTTTGGGAGTTAAGATAAAAATTACATTTCTCGGCCATATCGCATAGATCTCACTGTGAAAAGGCTTAAATGGCTTTTTTGACCTAAGTTTGAGGATTGCGCTCAAATCAAATGTCCTAGAACCAAATTTCCACATGTAACTACTAGATTGTGATACAATACACTAATGGGTGAAGTTTGGTTTACTTCTGCGCAGCGGTTTGGGAGTTAACATCAAAATTACATTTCTCGGCCATATCGCATAGATCTCACTGTGAAAAGGCTTAAATGGCTTTTTTGACCTAAGTTTGAGGATTGCGCTCAAATCAAATGTCCTAGAACCAAATTTCCACATGTAACTACTAGATTGTGATACAATACACTAATGGGTGAAGTTTGGTTGACTTCTGCGCAGCGGTTTGGGAGTTAACATCAAAATTACATTTCTCGGCCATATCGCATAGATCTCACTGTGAAAAGGCTTAAATGGCTTTTTTTACCTAAGTTTGAGGATTGCGCTCAAACCAAATGTCCTAGAACGAAATTTTCAAATGTAACTACTAGAATGTGATACAATACACTATTGGGTGAAGTTTGGTTGACTTCTGCGCAGCGGTTTGGGAGTTAACATCAAAATTACATTTCTCGGCCATATCGCATAGATCTCACTGTGAAAAGGCTTAAATGGCTTTTTTGACCTAAGTTTGAGGATTGCGCTCAAATCAAATGTCCTATAACCAAATTTCCACATCTAACTACTAGATTGTGATACAATACACTAATGGGTGAAGTTTGGTTGACTTCAGCGCAGCGGTTTGGGAGTTAACATCAAAATTACATTTCTCGGCCATATCGCATAGATCTCACTGTGAAAAGGCTTAAATGACTTTTTTAATTAAGTTTGATGATTGCGTTCAAACAAAATGTCCTAGAACAAAATTTTCAAATGTAACTACTAGATTGTGATACAATACACTATTGGGTGAAGTTTGGTTGACTTCTGCGCAGCGGTTTGGGAGTTAACATCAAAATTACATTTCTCGGCCATATCGCATAGATCTCACTGTGAAAAGGCTTAAATGGCTTTTTTGACCTAAGTTTGAGGATTGCGCTCAAATCAAATGTCCAATAACCAAATTTCCACATGTAACTACTAGATTGTGATACAATACACTAATGGGTGAAGTTTGGTTGACTTCTGCGCAGCGGTTTGGGAGTTAACATCAAAATTACATTTCTCGGCCATATCGCATAGATCTCACTGTGAAAAGGCTTAAATGACTTTTTTAATTAAGTTTGATGATTGCGTTCAAACAAAATGTCCTAGAACAAAATTTTTAAATGTAACTACTAGATTGTGATACAATACACTATTGGGTGAAGTTTGGTTGACTTCTGCGCAGCGGTTTGGGAGTTAACATCAAAATTACATTTCTCGGCCATATCGCATAGATCTCACTGTGAAAAGGCTTAAATGGCTTTTTTGACCTAAGTTTGAGGATTGCGCTCAAACAAAATGTCCTAGAACAAAATTTTCAAATATAACTACTAGATTGTGATACAATACACTATTGGGTGAAGTTTGGTTGACTTCTGCGCAGCGGTTTGGGAGTTAACATCAAAATTACATTTCTCGGCCATATCGCATAGATCTCACTGTGAAAAGGCTTAAATGGCTTTTTTGACCTAAGTTTGAGGATTGCGCTCAAATCAAATGTCCTAGAACCAAATTTCCACATGTAACTACTAGATTGTGATACAATACACTAATGGGTGAAGTTTGGTTTACTTCAGCGCAGCGGTTTGGGAGTTAACATCAAAATTACATTTCTCGGCCATATCGCATAGATCTCACTGTGAAAAGGCTTAAATGGCTTTTTTGACCTAAGTTTAATAATTGCGCTCAAACCAAATGTCCTAGAACGAAATTTTCAAATGTAACTACTAGAATGTGATACAATACACTATTGGGTGAAGTTTGGTTGACTTCTGCGCAGCGGTTTGGGAGTTAACATCAAAATTACATTTCTCGGCCATATCGCATAGATCTCACTGTGAAAAGGCTTAAATGGCTTTTTTGACCTAAGTTTGAGGATTGCGCTCAAATCAAATGTCCTAGAACCAAATTTCCACATGTAACTACTAGATTGTGATACAATACACTAATGGGTGAAGTTTGGTTTACTTCTGCGCAGCGGTTTGGGAGTTAACATCAAAATTACATTTCTCGGCCATATCGCATAGATCTCACTGTGAAAAGGCTTAAATGGCTTTTTTGACCTAAGTTTAATAATTGCGCTCAAACCAAATGTCCTTGAACGAAATTTTCAAATGTAACTACTAGAATGTGATACAATACACTATTGGGTGAAGTTTGGTTGACTTCTGCGCAGCGGTTTGGGAGTTAACATCAAAATTACATTTCTCGGCCATATCGCATAGATCTCACTGTGAAAAGGCTTAAATGGCTTTTTTGACCTAAGTTTGAGGATTGCGCTCAAATCAAATGTCCTATAACCAAATTTCCACATGTAACTACTAGATTGTGATACAATACACTAATGGGTGAAGTTTGGTTGACTTCTGCGCAGCGGTTTGGGAGTTAACATCAAAATTACATTTCTCGGCCATATCGCATAGATCTCACTGTGAAAAGGCTTAAATGGCTTTTTTGACCTAAGTTTGAGGATTGCGCTAAAATCAAATGTCCTAGAACCAAATTTCCACATGTAACTACTAGATTGTGATACAATACACTAATGGGTGAAGTTTGGTTTACTTCTGCGCAGCGGTTTGGGAGTTAACATCAAAATTACATTTCTCGGCCATATCGCATAGATCTCACTGTGAAAAGGCTTAAATGGCTTTTTTGACCTAAGTTTAATAATTGCGCTCAAACCAAATGTCCTAGAACGAAATTTTCAAATGTAACTACTAGAATGTGATACAATACACTATTGGGTGAAGTTTGGTTGACTTCTGCGCAGCGGTTTGGGAGTTAAGATAAAAATTACATTTCTCGGCCATATCGCATAGATCTCACTGTGAAAAGGCTTAAATGGCTTTTTTGACCTAAGTTTGAGGATTGCGCTCAAATCAAATGTCCTAGAACCAAATTTCCACATGTAACTACTAGATTGTGATACAATACACTAATGGGTGAAGTTTGGTTTACTTCTGCGCAGCGGTTTGGGAGTTAACATCAAAATTACATTTCTCGGCCATATCGCATAGATCTCACTGTGAAAAGGCTTAAATGACTTTTTTAATTAAGTTTGATGAATGCATTCAAACAAAATGTCCTAGAACAAACTTTTCAAATGTAACTACTAGATTGTGATACAATACACTATTGGGTGAAGTTTGGTTGACTTCTGCGCAGCGGTTTGGGAGTTAACATCAAAATTACATTTCTCGGCCATATCGCATAGATCTCACTGTGAAAAGGCTTAAATGGCTTTTTTGACCTAAGTTTGAGGATTGCGCTCAAATCAAATGTCCTAGAACCAAATTTCTACATGTAACTACTAGATTGTGATACAATACACTAATGGGTGAAGTTTGGTTTACTTCTGCGCAGCGGTTTGGGAGTTAACATCAAAATTACATTTCTCGGCCATATCGCATAGATCTCACTGTGAAAAGGCTTAAATGGCTTTTTTGACCTAAGTTTAATAATTGCGCTCAAACCAAATGTCCTAGAACGAAATTTTAAAATGTAACTACTAGAATGTGATACAATACACTATTGGGTGAAGTTTGGTTGACTTCTGCGCAGCGGTTTGGGAGTTAACATCAAAATTACATTTCTCGGCCATATCGCATAGATCTCAGTGTGAAAAGGCTTAAATGGCTTTTTTGACCTAAGTTTGAGGACTGCGCTCAAATCAAATGTCCTAGAACCAAATTTCCACATGTAACTACTAGATTGTGATACAATACACTAATGGGTGAAGTTTGGTTGACTTCTGCGCAGCGGTTTGGGAGTTAACATCAAAATTACATTTGTCGGCCATATCGCATAGATCTCACTGTGAAAAGGCTTAAATGACTTTTTTAATTAAGTTTGATGATTGCGCTCAAACAAAATTTCCTAGAACAAAATTTTCAAATGTAACTACTAGATTGTGATACAATACACTATTGGGTGAAGTTTGGTTGACTTCTGCGCAGCGGTTTGGGAGTTAACATCAAAATTACATTTCTCGGCCATATCGCATAGATCTCACTGTGAAAAGGCTTAAATGGCTTTTTTGACCTAAGTTTGAGGATTGCGCTCAAATCAAATGTCCTATAACCAAATTTCCACATGTAACTACTAGATTGTGATACAATACACTAATGGGTGAAGTTTGGTTGACTTCTGCGCAGCGGTTTGGGAGTTAACATCAAAATTACATTTCTCGGCCATATCGCATAGATCTCACTGTGAAAAGGCTTAAATGACTTTTTTAATTAAGTTTGATGATTGCGTTCAAACAAAATGTCCTAGAACAAAATTTTTAAATGTAACTACTAGATTGTGATACAATACACTATTGGGTGAAGTTTGGTTGACTTCTGCGCAGCGGTTTGGGAGTTAACATCAAAATTACATTTCTCGGCCATATCGCATAGATCTCACTGTGAAAAGGCTTAAATGGCTTTTTTGACCTAAGTTTGAGGATTGCGCTCAAATCAAATGTCCTAGAACCAAATTTCCACATGTAACTACTAGATTGTGATAAAATACACTAATGGGTGAAGTTTGGTTGACTTCTGCGCAGCGGTTTGGGAGTTAACATCAAAATTACATTTCTCGGCCATATCGCATAGATCTCACTGTGAAAAGGCTTAAATGACTTTTTTAATTAAGTTTGATGATTGCGCTCAAACAAAATTTCCTAGAACAAAATTTTTAAATGTAACTACTAGATTGTGATACAATACACTATTGGGTGAAGTTTGGTTGACTTCTGCGCAGCGGTTTGGGAGTTAACATCAAAATTACATTTCTCGGCCATATCGCATAGATCTCACTGTGAAAAGGCTTAAATGGCTTTTTTGACCTAAGTTTGAGGATTGCGCTCAAATCAAATGTCCTAGAACCAAATTTCCACATGTAACTACTAGATTGTGATACAATACACTAATGGGTGAAGTTTGGTTGACTTCTGCGCAGCGGTTTGGGAGTGAACATCAAAATTACATTTCTCGGCCATATCGCATAGATCTCACTGTGAAAAGGCTTAAATGGCTTTTTTGACCTAAGTTTGAGGATTGCGCTCAAATCAAATGTCCTAGAACCAAATTTCCACATGTAACTACTAGATTGTGATACAATACACTAATGGGTGAAGTTTGGTTGACTTCTGCGCAGCGGTTTGGGAGTTAACATCAAAATTACATTTCTCGGCCATATCGCATAGATCTCACTGTGAAAAGGCTTAAATGACTTTTTTAATTAAGTTTGATGATTGCGTTCAAACAAAATGTCCTAGAACAAAATTTTCAAATGTAACTACTAGATTGTGATACAATACACTATTGGGTGAAGTTTGGTTGACTTCTGCGCAGCGGTTTGGGAGTTAACATCAAAATTACATTTCTCGGCCATATCGCATAGATCTCACTGTGAAAAGGCTTAAATGGCTTTTTTGACCTAAGTTTGAGGATTGCGCTAAAATCAAATGTCCTAGAACCAAATTTCCACATGTAACTACTAGATTGTGATACAATACACCAATGGGTGAAGTTTGGTTTACTTCAGCGCAGCGGTTTGGGAGTTAACATCAAAATTACATTTCTCGGCCATATCGCATAGATCTCACTGTGAAAAGGCTTAAATGGCTTTTTTGACCTAAGTTTAATAATTGCGCTCAAACCAAATGTCCTTGAACGAAATTTTAAAATGTAACTACTAGAATGTGATACAATACACTATTGGGTGAAGTTTGGTTGACTTCTGCGCAGCGGTTTGGGAGTTAACATCAAAATTACATTTCTCGGCCATATCGCATAGATCTCACTGTGAAAAGGCGTAAATGGCTTTTTTGACCTAAGTTTGAGGATTGCGCTCAAACAAAATGTCCTAGAACAAACTTTTCAAATGTAACTACTAGATTGTGATACAATACACTATTGGGTGAAGTTTGGTTGACTTCTGCGCAGCGGTTTGGGAGTTAACATCAAAATTACATTTCTCGGCCATATCGCATAGATCTCACTGTGAAAAGGCTTAAATGGCTTTTTTGACCTAAGTTTGAGGATTGCGCTCAAACCAAATGTCCTAGAACAAAATTTTCAAATGTAACTACTAGAATGTGATACAATACACTATTGGGTGAAGTTTGGTTGACTTCTGCGCAGCGGTTTGGGAGTTAACATCAAAATTACATTTCTCGGCCATATCGCATAGATCTCACTGTGAAAAGGCTTAAATGGCTTTTTTGACCTAAGTTTGAGGATTGCGCTCAAACCAAATGTCCTAGAACAAAATTTTCAAATGTAACTACTAGAATGTGATACAATACACTATTGGGTGAAGTTTGGTTGACTTCTGCGCAGCGGTTTGGGAGTTAACATCAAAATTACATTTCTCGGCAATATCGCATAGATCTCACTGTGAAAAGGCTTAAATGACTTTTTTAATTAAGTTTGATGATTGCGCTCAAACAAAATTTCCTAGAACAAAATTTTCAAATGTAACTACTAGATTGTGATACAATACACTATTGGGTGAAGTTTGGTTGACTTCTGCGCAGCGGTTTGGGAGTTAACATCAAAATTACATTTCTCGGCCATATCGCATAGATCTCACTGTGAAAAGGCTTAAATGACTTTTTTAATTAAGTTTGATGATTGCGTTCAAACAAAATGTCCTAGAACAAAATTTTCAAATGTAACTACTAGATTGTGATACAATACACTATTGGGTGAAGTTTGGTTGACTTCTGCGCAGCGGTTTGGGAGTTAACATCAAAATTACATTTCTCGGCCATATCGCATAGATCTCACTGTGAAAAGGCTTAAATGGCTTTTTTGACCTAAGTTTGAGGATTGCGCTCAAATCAAATGTCCTATAACCAAATTTCCACATGTAACTACTAGATTGTGATACAATACACTAATGGGTGAAGTTTGGTTGACTTCTGCGCAGCGGTTTGGGAGTGAACATCAAAATTACATTTCTCGGCCATATCGCATAGATCTCACTGTGAAAAGGCTTAAATGGCTTTTTTGACCTAAGTTTGAGGATTGCGCTCAAATCAAATGTCCTAGAACCAAATTTCCACATGTAACTACTAGATTGTGATAAAATACACTAATGGGTGAAGTTTGGTTGACTTCTGCGCAGCGGTTTGGGAGTTAACATCAAAATTACATTTCTCGGCCATATCGCATAGATCTCACTGTGAAAAGGCTTAAATGACTTTTTTAATTAAGTTTGATGATTGCGCTCAAACAAAATTTCCTAGAACAAAATTTTCAAATGTAACTACTAGATTGTGATACAATACACTATTGGGTGAAGTTTGGTTGACTTCTGCGCAGCGGTTTGGGAGTTAACATCAAAATTACATTTCTCGGCCATATCGCATAGATCTCACTGTGAAAAGGCTTAAATGACTTTTTTAATTAAGTTTGATGATTGCGTTCAAACAAAATGTCCTAGAACAAAATTTTCAAATGTAACTACTAGATTGTGATACAATACACTATTGGGTGAAGTTTGGTTGACTTCTGCGCAGCGGTTTGGGAGTTAACATCAAAATTACATTTCTCGGCCATATCGCATAGATCTCACTGTGAAAAGGCTTAAATGGCTTTTTTGACCTAAGTTTAAAGATTGCGCTCAAACCAAATGTCCTAGAACGAAATTTTCAAATGTAACTACTAGATTGTGATACAATACACTAATGGGTGAAGTTTGGTTTACTTCTGCGCAGCGGTTTGGGAGTTAACATCAAAATTACATTTCTCGGCCATATCGCATAGATCTCACTGTGAAAAGGCTTAAATGGCTTTTTTGACCTACGTTTGAGGATTGCGCTCAAATCAAATGTCCTATAACCAAATTTCCACATGTAACTACTAGATTGTGATACAATACACTAATGGGTGAAGTTTGGTTGACTTCTGCGCAGCGGTTTGGGAGTTAACATCAAAATTACATTTCTCGGCCATATCGCATAGATCTCACTGTGAAAAGGCTTAAATGGCTTTTTTGACCTAAGTTTAAAGATTGCGCTCAAACCAAATTTCCTAGAACGAAATTTTCAAATGTAACTACTAGATTGTGATACAATACACTAATGGGTGAAGTTTGGTTGACTTCTGCGCAGCGGTTTGGGAGTTAACATCAAAATTACATTTCTCGGCCATATCGCATAGATCTCACTGTGAAAAGGCTTAAATGACTTTTTTAATTAAGTTTGATGATTGCGTTCAAACAAAATGTCCTAGAACAAAATTTTTAAATGTAACTACTAGATTGTGATACAATACACTATTGGGTGAAGTTTGGTTGACTTCTGCGCAGCGGTTTGGGAGTTAACATCAAAATTACATTTCTCGGCCATATCGCATAGATCTCACTGTGAAAAGGCTTAAATGGCTTTTTTGACCTAAGTTTGAGGATTGCGCTCAAATCAAATGTCCTAGAACCAAATTTCCACATGTAACTACTAGATTGTGATAAAATACACTAATGGGTGAAGTTTGGTTGACTTCTGCGCAGCGGTTTGGGAGTTAACATCAAAATTACATTTCTCGGCCATATCGCATAGATCTCACTGTGAAAAGGCTTAAATGACTTTTTTAATTAAGTTTGATGATTGCGCTCAAACAAAATTTCCTAGAACAAAATTTTCAAATGTAACTACTAGATTGTGATACAATACACTATTGGGTGAAGTTTGGTTGACTTCTGCGCAGCGGTTTGGGAGTTAACATCAAAATTACATTTCTCGGCCATATCGCATAGATCTCACTGTGAAAAGGCTTAAATGGCTTTTTTGACCTAAGTTTGAGGATTGCGCTCAAATCAAATGTCCTATAACCAAATTTCCACATGTTACTACTAGATTGTGATACAATACACTAATGGGTGAAGTTTGGTTGACTTCTGCGCAGCGGTTTGGGAGTTAACATCAAAATTACATTTCTCGGCCATATCGCATAGATCTCACTGTGAAAAGGCTTAAATGACTTTTTTAATTAAGTTTGATGATTGCGTTCAAACAAAATGTCCTAGAACAAAATTTTTAAATGTAACTACTAGATTGTGATACAATACACTATTGGGTGAAGTTTGGTTGACTTCTGCGCAGCGGTTTGGGAGTTAACATCAAAATTACATTTCTCGGCCATATCGCATAGATCTCACTGTGAAAAGGCTTAAATGGCTTTTTTGACCTAAGTTTGAGGATTGCGCTCAAATCAAATGTCCTAGAACCAAATTTCCACATGTAACTACTAGATTGTGATACAATACACTAATGGGTGAAGTTTGGTTGACTTCTGCGCAGCGGTTTGGGAGTGAACATCAAAATTACATTTCTCGGCCATATCGCATAGATCTCACTGTGAAAAGGCTTAAATGGCTTTTTTGACCTAAGTTTGAGGATTGCGCTCAAATCAAATGTCCTAGAACCAAATTTCCACATGTAACTACTAGATTGTGATAAAATACACTAATGGGTGAAGTTTGGTTGACTTCTGCGCAGCGGTTTGGGAGTTAACATCAAAATTACATTTCTCGGCCATATCGCATAGATCTCACTGTGAAAAGGCTTAAATGACTTTTTTAATTAAGTTTGATGAATGCATTCAAACAAAATTTCCTAGAACAAAATTTTCAAATGTAACTACTAGATTGTGATACAATACACTATTGGGTGAAGTTTGGTTGACTTCTGCGCAGCGGTTTGGGAGTTAACATCAAAATTACATTTCTCGGCCATATCGCATAGATCTCACTGTGAAAAGGCTTAAATGGCTTTTTTGACCTAAGTTTGAGGATTGCGCTCAAATCAAATGTCCTATAACCAAATTTCCACATGTAACTACTAGATTGTGATACAATACACTAATGGGTGAAGTTTGGTTGACTTCTGCGCAGCGGTTTGGGAGTTAACATCAAAATTACATTTCTCGGCCATATCGCATAGATCTCACTGTGAAAAGGCTTAAATGACTTTTTTAATTAAGTTTGATGATTGCGTTCAAACAAAATGTCCTAGAACAAAATTTTTAAATGTAACTACTAGATTGTGATACAATACACTATTGGGTGAAGTTTGGTTGACTTCTGCGCAGCGGTTTGGGAGTTAACATCAAAATTACATTTCTCGGCCATATCGCATAGATCTCACTGTGAAAAGGCTTAAATGGCTTTTTTGACCTAAGTTTGAGGATTGCGCTCAAATCAAATGTCCTAGAACCAAATTTCCACATGTACCTACTAGATTGTGATAAAATACACTAATGGGTGGTTTGGTTGACTTCTGCGCAGCGGTTTGGGAGTTAACATCAAAATTACATTTCTCGGCCATATCGCATAGATCTCACTGTGAAAAGGCTTAAATGACTTTTTTAATTAAGTTTGATGATTGCGCTCAAACAAAATTTCCTAGAACAAAATTTTCAAATGTAACTACTAGATTGTGATACAATACACTATTGGGTGAAGTTTGGTTGACTTCTGCGCAGCGGTTTGGGAGTTAACATCAAAATTACATTTCTCGGCCATATCGCATAGATCTCACTGTGAAAAGGCTTAAATGACTTTTTTAATTAAGTTTGATGATTGCGTTCAAACAAAATGTCCTAGAACAAAATTTTCAAATGTAACTACTAGATTGTGATACAATACACTATTGGGTGAAGTTTGGTTGACTTCTGCGCAGCGGTTTGGGAGTTAACATCAAAATTACATTTCTCGGCCATATCGCATAGATCTCACTGTGAAAAATCTTAAATGGCTTTTTTGACCTAAGTTTGAGGATTGCGCTCAAATCAAATGTCCTATAACCAAATTTCCACATGTAACTACTAGATTGTGATACAATACACTAATGGGTGAAGTTTGGTTGACTTCTGCGCAGCGGTTTGGGAGTGAACATCAAAATTACATTTCTCGGCCATATCGCATAGATCTCACTGTGAAAAGGCTTAAATGGCTTTTTTGACCTAAGTTTGAGGATTGCGCTCAAATCAAATGTCCTAGAATCAAATTTCCACATGTAACTACTAGATTGTGATAAAATACACTAATGGGTGAAGTTTGGTTGACTTCTGCGCAGCGGTTTGGGAGTTAACATCAAAATTACATTTCTCGGCCATATCGCATAGATCTCACTGTGAAAAGGCTTAAATGACTTTTTTAATTAAGTTTGATGATTGCGCTCAAACAAAATTTCCTAGAACAAAATTTTCAAATGTAACTACTAGATTGTGATACAATACACTATTGGGTGAAGTTTGGTTGACTTCTGCGCAGCGGTTTGGGAGTTAACATCAAAATTACATTTCTCGGCCATATCGCATAGATCTCACTGTGAAAAGGCTTAAATGGCTTTTTTGACCTAAGTTTGAGGATTGCGCTCAAATCAAATGTCCTAGAACCAAATTTCCACATGTAACTACTAGATTGTGATACAATACACTAATGGGTGAAGTTTGGTTGACTTCTGCGCAGCGGTTTGGGAGTTAACATCAAAATTACATTTCTCGGCCATATCGCATAGATCTCACTGTGAAAAGGCTTAAATGGCTTTTTTGACCTAAGTTTGAGGATTGCGCTAAAATCAAATGTCCTAGAACCAAATTTCCACATGTAACTACTAGATTGTGATACAATACACTAATGGGTGAAGTTTGGTTTACTTCTGCGCAGCGGTTTGGGAGTTAACATCAAAATTACATTATTCGGCCATATCGCATAGATCTCACTGTGAAAAGGCTTAAATGGCTTTTTTGACCTAAGTTTAATAATTGCGCTCAAACCAAATGTCCTAGAACGAAATTTTCAAATGTAACTACTAGAATGTGATACAATACACTATTGGGTGAAGTTTGGTTGACTTCTGCGCAGCGGTTTGGGAGTTAAGATAAAAATTACATTTCTCGGCCATATCGCATAGATCTCACTGTGAAAAGGCTTAAATGGCTTTTTTGACCTAAGTTTGAGGATTGCGCTCAAATCAAATGTCCTAGAACCAAATTTCCACATGTAACTACTAGATTGTGATACAATACACTAATGGGTGAAGTTTGGTTTACTTCTGCGCAGCGGTTTGGGAGTTAACATCAAAATTACATTTCTCGGCCATATCGCATAGATCTCACTGTGAAAAGGCTTAAATGGCTTTTTTGACCTAAGTTTGAGGATTGCGCTCAAATCAAATGTCCTAGAACCAAATTTCCACATGTAACTACTAGATTGTGATACAATACACTAATGGGTGAAGTTTGTTTGACTTCTGCGCAGCGGTTTGGGAGTTAACATCAAAATTACATTTCTCGGCCATATCGCATAGATCTCACTGTGAAAAGGCTTAAATGGCTTTTTTTACCTAAGTTTGAGGATTGCGCTCAAACCAAATGTCCTAGAACGAAATTTTCAAATGTAACTACTAGAAGGTGATACAATACACTATTGGGTGAAGTTTGGTTGACTTCTGCGCAGCGGTTTGGGAGTTAACATCAAAATTACATTTCTCGGCCATATCGCATAGATCTCACTGTGAAAAGGCTTAAATGGCTTTTTTGACCTAAGTTTGAGGATTGCGCTCAAATCAAATGTCCTATAACCAAATTTCCACATCTAACTACTAGATTGTGATACAATACACTAATGGGTGAAGTTTGGTTGACTTCAGCGCAGCGGTTTGGGAGTTAACATCAAAATTACATTTCTCGGCCATATCGCATAGATCTCACTGTGAAAAGGCTTAAATGACTTTTTTAATTAAGTTTGATGATTGCGTTCAAACAAAATGTCCTAGAACAAAATTTTCAAATGTAACTACTAGATTGTGATACAATACACTATTGGGTGAAGTTTGGTTGACTTCTGCGAAGCGGTTTGGGAGTTAACATCAAAATTACATTTCTCGGCCATATCGCATAGATCTCACTGTGAAAAGGCTTAAATGGCTTTTTTGACCTAAGTTTGAGGATTGCGCTCAAATCAAATGTCCAATAACCAAATTTCCACATGTAACTACTAGATTGTGATACAATACACTAATGGGTGAAGTTTGGTTGACTTCTGCGCAGCGGTTTGGGAGTTAACATCAAAATTACATTTCTCGGCCATATCGCATAGATCTCACTGTGAAAAGGCTTAAATGACTTTTTTAATTAAGTTTGATGATTGCGTTCAAACAAAATGTCCTAGAACAAAATTTTTAAATGTAACTACTAGATTGTGATACAATACACTAATGGGTGAAGTTTGGTTTACTTCAGCGCAGCGGTTTGGGAGTTAACATCAAAATTACATTTCTCGGCCATATCGCATAGATCTCACTGTGAAAAGGCTTAAATGGCTTTTTTGACCTAAGTTTAATAATTGCGCTCAAACCAAATGTCCTAGAACGAAATTTTCAAATGTAACTACTAGAATGTGATACAATACACTATTGGGTGAAGTTTGGTTGACTTCTGCGCAGCGGTTTGGGAGTTAACATCAAAATTACATTTCTCGGCCATATCGCATAGATCTCACTGTGAAAAGGCTTAAATGGCTTTTTTGACCTAAGTTTGAGGATTGCGCTCAAATCAAATGTCCTAGAACCAAATTTCCACATGTAACTACTAGATTGTGATACAATACACTAATGGGTGAAGTTTGGTTTACTTCTGCGCAGCGGTTTGGGAGTTAACATCAAAATTACATTTCTCGGCCATATCGCATAGATCTCACTGTGAAAAGGCTTAAATGGCTTTTTTGACCTAAGTTTAATAATTGCGCTCAAACCAAATGTCCTTGAACGAAATTTTAAAATGTAACTACTAGAATGTGATACAATACACTATTGGGTGAAGTTTGGTTGACTTCTGCGCAGCGGTTTGGGAGTTAACATCAAAATTACATTTCTCGGCCATATCGCATAGATCTCACTGTGAAAAGGCGTAAATGGCTTTTTTGACCTAAGTTTGAGGATTGCGCTCAAATCAAATGTCCTATAACCAAATTTCCACATGTAACTACTAGATTGTGATACAATACACTAATGGGTGAAGTTTGGTTGACTTCTGCGCAGCGGTTTGGGAGTTAACATCAAAATTACATTTCTCGGCCATATCGCATAGATCTCACTGTGAAAAGGCTTAAATGGCTTTTTTGACCTAAGTTTGAGGATTGCGCTAAAATCAAATGTCCTAGAACCAAATTTCCACATGTAACTACTAGATTGTGATACAATACACTAATGGGTGAAGTTTGGTTTACTTCTGCGCAGCGGTTTGGGAGTTAACATCAAAATTACATTTCTCGGCCATATCGCATAGATCTCACTGTGAAAAGGCTTAAATGGCTTTTTTGACCTAAGTTTAATAATTGCGCTCAAACCAAATGTCCTAGAACGAAATTTTCAAATGTAACTACTAGAATGTGATACAATACACTATTGGGTGAAGTTTGGTTGACTTCTGCGCAGCGGTTTGGGAGTTAAGATAAAAATTACATTTCTCGGCCATATCGCATAGATCTCACTGTGAAAAGGCTTAAATGGCTTTTTTGACCTAAGTTTAATAATTGCGCTCAAACCAAATGTCCTTGAACGAAATTTTAAAATGTAACTACTAGAATGTGATACAATACACTATTGGGTGAAGTTTGGTTGACTTCTGCGCAGCGGTTTGGGAGTTAACATCAAAATTACATTTCTCGGCCATATCGCATAGATCTCACTGTGAAAAGGCGTAAATGGCTTTTTTGACCTAAGTTTGAGGATTGCGCTCAAATCAAATGTCCTATAACCAAATTTCCACATGTAACTACTAGATTGTGATACAATACACTAATGGGTGAAGTTTGGTTGACTTCTGCGCAGCGGTTTGGGAGTTAACATCAAAATTACATTTCTCGGCCATATCGCATAGATCTCACTGTGAAAAGGCTTAAATGGCTTTTTTGACCTAAGTTTGAGGATTGCGCTAAAATCAAATGTCCTAGAACCAAATTTCCACATGTAACTACTAGATTGTGATACAATACACTAATGGGTGAAGTTTGGTTTACTTCTGCGCAGCGGTTTGGGAGTTAACATCAAAATTACATTTCTCGGCCATATCGCATAGATCTCACTGTGAAAAGGCTTAAATGGCTTTTTTGACCTAAGTTTGAGGATTGCGCTCAAATCAAATGTCCTATAACCAAATTTCCACATCTAACTACTAGATTGTGATACAATACACTAATGGGTGAAGTTTGGTTGACTTCAGCGCAGCGGTTTGGGAGTTAACATCAAAATTACATTTCTCGGCCATATCGCATAGATCTCACTGTGAAAAGGCTTAAATGACTTTTTTAATTAAGTTTGATGATTGCGTTCAAACAAAATGTCCTAGAACAAAATTTTCAAATGTAACTACTAGATTGTGATACAATACACTATTGGGTGAAGTTTGGTTGACTTCTGCGCAGCGGTTTGGGAGTTAACATCAAAATTACATTTCTCGGCCATATCGCATAGATCTCACTGTGAAAAGGCTTAAATGGCTTTTTTGACCTAAGTTTGAGGATTGCGCTCAAATCAAATGTCCAATAACCAAATTTCCACATGTAACTACTAGATTGTGATACAATACACTAATGGGTGAAGTTTGGTTGACTTCTGCGCAGCGGTTTGGGAGTTAACATCAAAATTACATTTCTCGGCCATATCGCATAGATCTCACTGTGAAAAGGCTTAAATGACTTTTTTAATTAAGTTTGATGATTGCGTTCAAACAAAATGTCCTAGAACAAAATTTTTAAATGTAACTACTAGATTGTGATACAATACACTATTGGGTGAAGTTTGGTTGACTTCTGCGCAGCGGTTTGGGAGTTAACATCAAAATTACATTTCTCGGCCATATCGCATAGATCTCACTGTGAAAAGGCTTAAATGGCTTTTTTGACCTAAGTTTGAGGATTGCGCTCAAACAAAATGTCCTAGAACAAAATTTTCAAATATAACTACTAGATTGTGATACAATACACTATTGGGTGAAGTTTGGTTGACTTCTGCGCAGCGGTTTGGGAGTTAACATCAAAATTACATTTCTCGGCCATATCGCATAGATCTCACTGTGAAAAGGCTTAAATGGCTTTTTTGACCTAAGTTTGAGGATTGCGCTCAAATCAAATGTCCTAGAACCAAATTTCCACATGTAACTACTAGATTGTGATACAATACACTAATGGGTGAAGTTTGGTTTACTTCAGCGCAGCGGTTTGGGAGTTAACATCAAAATTACATTTCTCGGCCATATCGCATAGATCTCACTGTGAAAAGGCTTAAATGGCTTTTTTGACCTAAGTTTAATAATTGCGCTCAAACCAAATGTCCTAGAACGAAATTTTCAAATGTAACTACTAGAATGTGATACAATACACTATTGGGTGAAGTTTGGTTGACTTCTGCGCAGCGGTTTGGGAGTTAACATCAAAATTACATTTCTCGGCCATATCGCATAGATCTCACTGTGAAAAGGCTTAAATGGCTTTTTTGACCTAAGTTTGAGGATTGCGCTCAAATCAAATGTCCTAGAACCAAATTTCCACATGTAACTACTAGATTGTGATACAATACACTAATGGGTGAAGTTTGGTTTACTTCTGCGCAGCGGTTTGGGAGTTAACATCAAAATTACATTTCTCGGCCATATCGCATAGATCTCACTGTGAAAAGGCTTAAATGGCTTTTTTGACCTAAGTTTAATAATTGCGCTCAAACCAAATGTCCTTGAACGAAATTTTAAAATGTAACTACTAGAATGTGATACAATACACTATTGGGTGAAGTTTGGTTGACTTCTGCGCAGCGGTTTGGGAGTTAACATCAAAATTACATTTCTCGGCCATATCGCATAGATCTCACTGTGAAAAGGCTTAAATGGCTTTTTTGACCTAAGTTTGAGGATTGCGCTCAAATCAAATGTCCTATAACCAAATTTCCACATGTAACTACTAGATTGTGATACAATACACTAATGGGTGAAGTTTGGTTGACTTCTGCGCAGCGGTTTGGGAGTTAACATCAAAATTACATTTCTCGGCCATATCGCATAGATCTCACTGTGAAAAGGCTTAAATGGCTTTTTTGACCTAAGTTTGAGGATTGCGCTAAAATCAAATTTCCTAGAACCAAATTTCCACATGTAACTACTAGATTGTGATACAATACACTAATGGGTGAAGTTTGGTTTACTTCTGCGCAGCGGTTTGGGAGTTAACATCAAAATTACATTTCTCGGCCATATCGCATAGATCTCACTGTGAAAAGGCTTAAATGGCTTTTTTGACCTAAGTTTAATAATTGCGCTCAAACCAAATGTCCTAGAACGAAATTTTCAAATGTAACTACTAGAATGTGATACAATACACTATTGGGTGAAGTTTGGTTGACTTCTGCGCAGCGGTTTGGGAGTTAAGATAAAAATTACATTTCTCGGCCATATCGCATAGATCTCACTGTGAAAAGGCTTAAATGGCTTTTTTGACCTAAGTTTGAGGATTGCGCTCAAATCAAATGTCCTAGAACCAAATTTCCACATGTAACTACTAGATTGTGATACAATACACTAATGGGTGAAGTTTGGTTTACTTCTGCGCAGCGGTTTGGGAGTTAACATCAAAATTACATTTCTCGGCCATATCGCATAGATCTCACTGTGAAAAGGCTTAAATGACTTTTTTAATTAAGTTTGATGAATGCATTCAAACAAAATGTCCTAGAACAAACTTTTCAAATGTAACTACTAGATTGTGATACAATACACTATTGGGTGAAGTTTGGTTGACTTCTGCGCAGCGGTTTGGGAGTTAACATCAAAATTACATTTCTCGGCCATATCGCATAGATCTCACTGTGAAAAGGCTTAAATGGCTTTTTTGACCTAAGTTTGAGGATTGCGCTCAAATCAAATGTCCTAGAACCAAATTTCCACATGTAACTACTAGATTGTGATACAATACACTAATGGGTGAAGTTTGGTTTACTTCTGCGCAGCGGTTTGGGAGTTAACATCAAAATTACATTTCTCGGCCATATCGCATAGATCTCACTGTGAAAAGGCTTAAATGGCTTTTTTGACCTAAGTTTAATAATTGCGCTCAAACCAAATGTCCTAGAACGAAATTTTAAAATGTAACTACTAGAATGTGATACAATACACTATTGGGTGAAGTTTGGTTGACTTCTGCGCAGCGGTTTGGGAGTTAACATCAAAATTACATTTCTCGGCCATATCGCATAGATCTCAGTGTGAAAAGGCTTAAATGGCTTTTTTGACCTAAGTTTGAGGACTGCGCTCAAATCAAATGTCCTAGAACCAAATTTCCACATGTAACTACTAGATTGTGATACAATACACTAATGGGTGAAGTTTGGTTGACTTCTGCGCAGCGGTTTGGGAGTTAACATCAAAATTACATTTGTCGGCCATATCGCATAGATCTCACTGTGAAAAGGCTTAAATGACTTTTTTAATTAAGTTTGATGATTGCGCTCAAACAAAATTTCCTAGAACAAAATTTTCAAATGTAACTACTAGATTGTGATACAATACACTATTGGGTGAAGTTTGGTTGACTTCTGCGCAGCGGTTTGGGAGTTAACATCAAAATTACATTTCTCGGCCATATCGCATAGATCTCACTGTGAAAAGGCTTAAATGGCTTTTTTGACCTAAGTTTGAGGATTGCGCTCAAATCAAATGTCCTATAACCAAATTTCCACATGTAACTACTAGATTGTGATACAATACACTAATGGGTGAAGTTTGGTTGACTTCTGCGCAGCGGTTTGGGAGTTAACATCAAAATTACATTTCTCGGCCATATCGCATAGATCTCACTGTGAAAAGGCTTAAATGACTTTTTTAATTAAGTTTGATGATTGCGTTCAAACAAAATGTCCTAGAACAAAATTTTTAAATGTAACTACTAGATTGTGATACAATACACTATTGGGTGAAGTTTGGTTGACTTCTGCGCAGCGGTTTGGGAGTTAACATCAAAATTACATTTCTCGGCCATATCGCATAGATCTCACTGTGAAAAGGCTTAAATGGCTTTTTTGACCTAAGTTTGAGGATTGCGCTCAAATCAAATGTCCTAGAACCAAATTTCCACATGTAACTACTAGATTGTGATAAAATACACTAATGGGTGAAGTTTGGTTGACTTCTGCGCAGCGGTTTGGGAGTTAACATCAAAATTACATTTCTCGGCCATATCGCATAGATCTCACTGTGAAAAGGCTTAAATGACTTTTTTAATTAAGTTTGATGATTGCGCTCAAACAAAATTTCCTAGAACAAAATTTTTAAATGTAACTACTAGATTGTGATACAATACACTATTGGGTGAAGTTTGGTTGACTTCTGCGCAGCGGTTTGGGAGTTAACATCAAAATTACATTTCTCGGCCATATCGCATAGATCTCACTGTGAAAAGGCTTAAATGGCTTTTTTGACCTAAGTTTGAGGATTGCGCTCAAATCAAATGTCCTAGAACCAAATTTCCACATGTAACTACTAGATTGTGATACAATACACTAATGGGTGAAGTTTGGTTGACTTCTGCGCAGCGGTTTGGGAGTGAACATCAAAATTACATTTCTCGGCCATATCGCATAGATCTCACTGTGAAAAGGCTTAAATGGCTTTTTTGACCTAAGTTTGAGGATTGCGCTCAAATCAAATGTCCTAGAACCAAATTTCCACATGTAACTACTAGATTGTGATACAATACACTAATGGGTGAAGTTTGGTTGACTTCTGCGCAGCGGTTTGGGAGTTAACATCAAAATTACATTTCTCGGCCATATCGCATAGATCTCACTGTGAAAAGGCTTAAATGACTTTTTTAATTAAGTTTGATGATTGCGTTCAAACAAAATGTCCTAGAACAAAATTTTCAAATGTAACTACTAGATTGTGATACAATACACTATTGGGTGAAGTTTGGTTGACTTCTGCGCAGCGGTTTGGGAGTTAACATCAAAATTACATTTCTCGGCCATATCGCATAGATCTCACTGTGAAAAGGCTTAAATGGCTTTTTTGACCTAAGTTTGAGGATTGCGCTAAAATCAAATGTCCTAGAACCAAATTTCCACATGTAACTACTAGATTGTGATACAATACACTAATGGGTGAAGTTTGGTTTACTTCAGCGCAGCGGTTTGGGAGTTAACATCAAAATTACATTTCTCGGCCATATCGCATAGATCTCACTGTGAAAAGGCTTAAATGGCTTTTTTGACCTAAGTTTAATAATTGCGCTCAAACCAAATGTCCTTGAACGAAATTTTAAAATGTAACTACTAGAATGTGATACAATACACTATTGGGTGAAGTTTGGTTGACTTCTGCGCAGCGGTTTGGGAGTTAACATCAAAATTACATTTCTCGGCCATATCGCATAGATCTCACTGTGAAAAGGCGTAAATGGCTTTTTTGACCTAAGTTTGAGGATTGCGCTCAAACAAAATGTCCTAGAACAAACTTTTCAAATGTAACTACTAGATTGTGATACAATACACTATTGGGTGAAGTTTGGTTGACTTCTGCGCAGCGGTTTGGGAGTTAACATCAAAATTACATTTCTCGGCCATATCGCATAGATCTCACTGTGAAAAGGCTTAAATGGCTTTTTTGACCTAAGTTTGAGGATTGCGCTCAAACCAAATGTCCTAGAACAAAATTTTCAAATGTAACTACTAGAATGTGATACAATACACTATTGGGTGAAGTTTGGTTGACTTCTGCGCAGCGGTTTGGGAGTTAACATCAAAATTACATTTCTCGGCCATATCGCATAGATCTCACTGTGAAAAGGCTTAAATGGCTTTTTTGACCTAAGTTTGAGGATTGCGCTCAAACCAAATGTCCTAGAACAAAATTTTCAAATGTAACTACTAGAATGTGATACAATACACTATTGGGTGAAGTTTGGTTGACTTCTGCGCAGCGGTTTGGGAGTTAACATCAAAATTACATTTCTCGGCCATATCGCATAGATCTCACTGTGAAAAGGCTTAAATGACTTTTTTAATTAAGTTTGATGATTGCGCTCAAACAAAATTTCCTAGAACAAAATTTTCAAATGTAACTACTAGATTGTGATACAATACACTATTGGGTGAAGTTTGGTTGACTTCTGCGCAGCGGTTTGGGAGTTAACATCAAAATTACATTTCTCGGCCATATCGCATAGATCTCACTGTGAAAAGGCTTAAATGACTTTTTTAATTAAGTTTGATGATTGCGTTCAAACAAAATGTCCTAGAACAAAATTTTCAAATGTAACTACTAGATTGTGATACAATACACTATTGGGTGAAGTTTGGTTGACTTCTGCGCAGCGGTTTGGGAGTTAACATCAAAATTACATTTCTCGGCCATATCGCATAGATCTCACTGTGAAAAGGCTTAAATGGCTTTTTTGACCTAAGTTTGAGGATTGCGCTCAAATCAAATGTCCTATAACCAAATTTCCACATGTAACTACTAGATTGTGATACAATACACTAATGGGTGAAGTTTGGTTGACTTCTGCGCAGCGGTTTGGGAGTGAACATCAAAATTACATTTCTCGGCCATATCGCATAGATCTCACTGTGAAAAGGCTTAAATGGCTTTTTTGACCTAAGTTTGAGGATTGCGCTCAAATCAAATGTCCTAGAACCAAATTTCCACATGTAACTACTAGATTGTGATAAAATACACTAATGGGTGAAGTTTGGTTGACTTCTGCGCAGCGGTTTGGGAGTTAACATCAAAATTACATTTCTCGGCCATATCGCATAGATCTCACTGTGAAAAGGCTTAAATGACTTTTTTAATTAAGTTTGATGATTGCGCTCAAACAAAATTTCCTAGAACAAAATTTTCAAATGTAACTACTAGATTGTGATACAATACACTATTGGGTGAAGTTTGGTTGACTTCTGCGCAGCGGTTTGGGAGTTAACATCAAAATTACATTTCTCGGCCATATCGCATAGATCTCACTGTGAAAAGGCTTAAATGACTTTTTTAATTAAGTTTGATGATTGCGTTCAAACAAAATGTCCTAGAACAAAATTTTCAAATGTAACTACTAGATTGTGATACAATACACTATTGGGTGAAGTTTGGTTGACTTCTGCGCAGCGGTTTGGGAGTTAACATCAAAATTACATTTCTCGGCCATATCGCATAGATCTCACTGTGAAAAGGCTTAAATGGCTTTTTTGACCTAAGTTTAAAGATTGCGCTCAAACCAAATGTCCTAGAACGAAATTTTCAAATGTAACTACTAGATTGTGATACAATACACTAATGGGTGAAGTTTGGTTGACTTCTGCGCAGCGGTTTGGGAGTTAACATCAAAATTACATTTCTCGGCCATATCGCATAGATCTCACTGTGAAAAGGCTTAAATGGCTTTTTTGACCTAAGTTTGAGGATTGCGCTCAAATCAAATGTCCTATAACCAAATTTCCACATGTAACTACTAGATTGTGATACAATACACTAATGGGTGAAGTTTGGTTGACTTCTGCGCAGCGGTTTGGGAGTTAACATCAAAATTACATTTCTCGGCCATATCGCATAGATCTCACTGTGAAAAGGCTTAAATGGCTTTTTTGACCTAAGTTTAAAGATTGCGCTCAAACCAAATTTCCTAGAACGAAATTTTCAAATGTAACTACTAGATTGTGATACAATACACTAATGGGTGAAGTTTGGTTGACTTCTGCGCAGCGGTTTGGGAGTTAACATCAAAATTACATTTCTCGGCCATATCGCATAGATCTCACTGTGAAAAGGCTTAAATGACTTTTTTAATTAAGTTTGATGATTGCGTTCAAACAAAATGTCCTAGAACAAAATTTTTAAATGTAACTACCTGATTGTGATACAATACACTATTGGGTGAAGTTTGGTTGACTTCTGCGCAGCGGTTTGGGAGTTAACATCAAAATTACATTTCTCGGCCATATCGCATAGATCTCACTGTGAAAAGGCTTAAATGACTTTTTTAATTAAGTTTGATGATTGCGTTCAAACAAAATGTCCTAGAACAAAATTTTCAAATGTAACTACTAGATTGTGATACAATACACTATTGGGTGAAGTTTGGTTGACTTCTGCGCAGCGGTTTGGGAGTTAACATCAAAATTACATTTCTCGGCCATATCGCATAGATCTCACTGTGAAAAGGCTTAAATGGCTTTTTTGACCTAAGTTTGAGGATTGCGCTCAAATCAAATGTCCTATAACCAAATTTCCACATGTAACTACTAGATTGTGATACAATACACTAATGGGTGAAGTTTGGTTGACTTCTGCGCAGCGGTTTGGGAGTGAACATCAAAATTACATTTCTCGGCCATATCGCATAGATCTCACTGTGAAAAGGCTTAAATGGCTTTTTTGACCTAAGTTTGAGGATTGCGCTCAAATCAAATGTCCTAGAATCAAATTTCCACATGTAACTACTAGATTGTGATAAAATACACTAATGGGTGAAGTTTGGTTGACTTCTGCGCAGCGGTTTGGGAGTTAACATCAAAATTACATTTCTCGGCCATATCGCATAGATCTCACTGTGAAAAGGCTTAAATGACTTTTTTAATTAAGTTTGATGATTGCGCTCAAACAAAATTTCCTAGAACAAAATTTTCAAATGTAACTACTAGATTGTGATACAATACACTATTGGGTGAAGTTTGGTTGACTTCTGCGCAGCGGTTTGGGAGTTAACATCAAAATTACATTTCTCGGCCATATCGCATAGATCTCACTGTGAAAAGGCTTAAATGGCTTTTTTGACCTAAGTTTGAGGATTGCGCTCAAATCAAATGTCCTAGAACCAAATTTCCACATGTAACTACTAGATTGTGATACAATACACTAATGGGTGAAGTTTGGTTGACTTCTGCGCAGCGGTTTGGGAGTTAACATCAAAATTACATTTCTCGGCCATATCGCATAGATCTCACTGTGAAAAGGCTTAAATGACTTTTTTAATTAAGTTTGATGATTGCGTTAAAACAAAATGTCCTAGAACAAAATTTTCAAATGTAACTACTAGATTGTGATACAATACACTATTGGGTGAAGTTTGGTTGACTTCTGCGCAGCGGTTTGGGAGTTAACATCAAAATTACATTTCTCGGCCATATCGTATAGATCTCACTGTGAAAAGGCTTAAATGGCTTTTTTGACCTAAGTTTGAGGATTGCGCTAAAATCAAATGTCCTAGAACCAAATTTCCACATGTAACTACTAGATTGTGATACAATACACTAATGGGTGAAGTTTGGTTTACTTCAGCGCAGCGGTTTGGGAGTTAACATCAAAATTACATTTCTCGGCCATATCGCATAGATCTCACTGTGAAAAGGCTTAAATGGCTTTTTTGACCTAAGTTTAATATTTGCGCTCAAACCAAATGTCCTAGAACGAAATTTTCAAATGTAACTACTAGAATGTGATACAATACACTATTGGGTGAAGTTTGGTTGACTTCTGCGCAGCGGTTTGGGAGTTAACATCAAAATTACATTTCTCGGCCATATCGCATAGATCTCACTGTGAAAAGGCTTAAATGGCTTTTTTGTCCTAAGTTTGAGGATTGCGCTCAAATCAAATGTCCTATAACCAAATTTCCACATGTAACTACTAGATTGTGATACAATACACTAATAGGTGAAGTTTGGTTGTCTTCTGCGCAGCGGTTTGGGATTGAACATCAAAATTACATTTCTCGGCCATATCGCATATATCTCACTGTGAAAAGGCTTAAATGACTTTTTTAATTAAGTTTGATGATTGCGCTCAAACAAAATTTCCTAAAACAAAATTTTCAAATGTAACTACTAGATTGTGATACAATACACTATTGGGTGAAGTTTGGTTGACTTCTGCGCAGCGGTTTGGGAGTTAACATCAAAATTACATTTCTCGGCCATATCGCATAGATCTCACTGTGAAAAGGCTTAAATGACTTTTTTAATTAAGTTTGATGATTGCGTTCAAACAAAATGTCCTAGAACAAAATTTTCAAATGTAACTACTAGATTGTGATACAATACACTATTGGGTGAAGTTTGGTTGACTTCTGCGCAGCGGTTTGGTAGTTAACATCAAAATTACATTTCTCGGCCATATCGCATAGATCTCACTGTGAAAAGGCTTAAATCACTTTTTTAATTAAGTTTAATGATTGCGCTCAAACCAAATGTCCTAGAACGAAATTTTCAAATGTAACTACTAGAATGTGATACAATACACTATTGGGTGAAGTTTGGTTGACTTCTGCGCAGCGGTTTGGGAGTTAACATCAAAATTACATTTCTCGGCCATATCGCATAGATCTCACTGTGAAAAGGCTTAAATGACTTTTTTAATTAAGTTTGATGAATGCATTCAAACAAAATGTCCTACAACAAAATTTTCAAATGTAACTACTAGATTGTGATACAATACACTATTGGGTGAAGTTTGGTTGACTTCTGCGCAGCGGTTTGGGAGTTAACATCAAAATTACATTTCTCGGCCATATCGCATAGATCTCACTGTGAAAAGGCTTAAATGGCTTTTTTGACCTAAGTTTGAGGATTGCGCTCAAATCAAATGTCCTAGAACCAAATTTCCACATGTAACTACTAGATTGTGATACAATACACTAATGGGTGAAGTTTGGTTTACTTCTGCGCAGCGGTTTGGGAGTTAACATCAAAATTACATTTCTCGGCCATATCGCATAGATCTCACTGTGAAAAGGCTTAAATGGCTTTTTTGACCTAAGTTTAATAATTGCGCTCAAACCAAATGTCCTAGAACGAAATTTTAAAATGTAACTACTAGATTGTGATACAATACACTAATGGGTGAAGTTTGGTTGACTTCTGCGCAGCGGTTTGGGAGTGAACATCAAAATTACATTTCTCGGCCATATCGCATAGATCTCACTGTGAAAAGGCTTAAATGGCTTTTTTGACCTAAGTTTGAGGATTGCGCTCAAATCAAATGTCCTAGAACCAAATTTCCACATGTAACTACTAGATTGTGATAAAATACACTAATGGGTGAAGTTTGGTTGACTTCTGCGCAGCGGTTTTGGAGTTAACATCAAAATTACATTTCTCGGCCATATCGCATAGATCTCACTGTGAAAAGGCTTAAATGACTTTTTTAATTAAGTTTGATGAATGCATTCAAACAAAATTTCCTAGAACAAAATTTTCAAATGTAACTACTAGATTGTGATACAATACACTATTGGGTGAAGTTTGGTTGACTTCTGCGCAGCGGTTTGGGAGTTAACATCAAAATTACATTTCTCGGCCATATCGCATAGATCTCACTGTGAAAAGGCTTAAATGGCTTTTTTGACCTAAGTTTGAGGATTGCGCTCAAATCAAATGTCCTATAACCAAATTTCCACATGTAACTACTAGATTGTGATACAATACACTAATGGGTGAAGTTTGGTTGACTTCTGCGCAGCGGTTTGGGAGTTAACATCAAAATTACATTTCTCGGCCATATCGCATAGATCTCACTGTGAAAAGGCTTAAATGACTTTTTTAATTAAGTTTGATGATTGCGTTCAAACAAAATGTCCTAGAACCAAATTTCCACATGTAACTACTAGATTGTGATACAATACACTAATGGGTGAAGTTTGGTTTACTTCAGCGCAGCGGTTTGGGAGTTAACATCAAAATTACATTTCTCGGCCATATCGCATAGATCTCACTGTGAAAAGGCTTAAATGGCTTTTTTGACCTAAGTTTAATATTTGCGCTCAAACCAAATGTCCTAGAACGAAATTTTCAAATGTAACTACTAGAATGTGATACAATACACTATTGGGTGAAGTTTGGTTGACTTCTGCGCAGCGGTTTGGGAGTTAACATCAAAATTACATTTCTCGGCCATATCGCATAGATCTCACTGTGAAAAGGCTTAAATGGCTTTTTTGTCCTAAGTTTGAGGATTGCGCTCAAATCAAATGTCCTATAACCAAATTTCCACATGTAACTACTAGATTGTGATACAATACACTAATAGGTGAAGTTTGGTTGTCTTCTGCGCAGCGGTTTGGGATTGAACATCAAAATTACATTTCTCGGCCATATCGCATATATCTCACTGTGAAAAGGCTTAAATGACTTTTTTAATTAAGTTTGATGATTGCGCTCAAACAAAATTTCCTAAAACAAAATTTTCAAATGTAACTACTAGATTGTGATACAATACACTATTGGGTGAAGTTTGGTTGACTTCTGCGCAGCGGTTTGGGAGTTAACATCAAAATTACATTTCTCGGCCATATCGCATAGATCTCACTGTGAAAAGGCTTAAATGACTTTTTTAATTAAGTTTGATGATTGCGTTCAAACAAAATGTCCTAGAACAAAATTTTCAAATGTAACTACTAGATTGTGATACAATACACTATTGGGTGAAGTTTGGTTGACTTCTGCGCAGCGGTTTGGTAGTTAACATCAAAATTACATTTCTCGGCCATATCGCATAGATCTCACTGTGAAAAGGCTTAAATCACTTTTTTAATTAAGTTTAATGATTGCGCTCAAACCAAATGTCCTAGAACGAAATTTTCAAATGTAACTACTAGAATGTGATACAATACACTATTGGGTGAAGTTTGGTTGACTTCTGCGCAGCGGTTTGGGAGTTAACATCAAAATTACATTTCTCGGCCATATCGCATAGATCTCACTGTGAAAAGGCTTAAATGACTTTTTTAATTAAGTTTGATGAATGCATTCAAACAAAATGTCCTACAACAAAATTTTCAAATGTAACTACTAGATTGTGATACAATACACTATTGGGTGAAGTTTGGTTGACTTCTGCGCAGCGGTTTGGGAGTTAACATCAAAATTACATTTCTCGGCCATATCGCATAGATCTCACTGTGAAAAGGCTTAAATGGCTTTTTTGACCTAAGTTTGAGGATTGCGCTCAAATCAAATGTCCTAGAACCAAATTTCCACATGTAACTACTAGATTGTGATACAATACACTAATGGGTGAAGTTTGGTTTACTTCTGCGCAGCGGTTTGGGAGTTAACATCAAAATTACATTTCTCGGCCATATCGCATAGATCTCACTGTGAAAAGGCTTAAATGGCTTTTTTGACCTAAGTTTAATAATTGCGCTCAAACCAAATGTCCTAGAACGAAATTTTAAAATGTAACTACTAGATTGTGATACAATACACTAATGGGTGAAGTTTGGTTGACTTCTGCGCAGCGGTTTGGGAGTGAACATCAAAATTACATTTCTCGGCCATATCGCATAGATCTCACTGTGAAAAGGCTTAAATGGCTTTTTTGACCTAAGTTTGAGGATTGCGCTCAAATCAAATGTCCTAGAACCAAATTTCCACATGTAACTACTAGATTGTGATAAAATACACTAATGGGTGAAGTTTGGTTGACTTCTGCGCAGCGGTTTTGGAGTTAACATCAAAATTACATTTCTCGGCCATATCGCATAGATCTCACTGTGAAAAGGCTTAAATGACTTTTTTAATTAAGTTTGATGAATGCATTCAAACAAAATTTCCTAGAACAAAATTTTCAAATGTAACTACTAGATTGTGATACAATACACTATTGGGTGAAGTTTGGTTGACTTCTGCGCAGCGGTTTGGGAGTTAACATCAAAATTACATTTCTCGGCCATATCGCATAGATCTCACTGTGAAAAGGCTTAAATGGCTTTTTTGACCTAAGTTTGAGGATTGCGCTCAAATCAAATGTCCTATAACCAAATTTCCACATGTAACTACTAGATTGTGATACAATACACTAATGGGTGAAGTTTGGTTGACTTCTGCGCAGCGGTTTGGGAGTTAACATCAAAATTACATTTCTCGGCCATATCGCATAGATCTCACTGTGAAAAGGCTTAAATGACTTTTTTAATTAAGTTTGATGATTGCGTTCAAACAAAATGTCCTAGAACAAAATTTTTAAATGTAACTACTAGATTGTGATACAATACACTATTGGGTGAAGTTTGGTTGACTTCTGCGCAGCGGTTTGGGAGTTAACATCAAAATTACATTTCTCGGCCATATCGCATAGATCTCACTGTGAAAAGGCTTAAATGGCTTTTTTGACCTAAGTTTGAGGATTGCGCTCAAATCAAATGTCCTAGAACCAAATTTCCACATGTACCTACTAGATTGTGATAAAATACACTAATGGGTGGTTTGGTTGACTTCTGCGCAGCGGTTTGGGAGTTAACATCAAAATTACATTTCTCGGCCATATCGCATAGATCTCACTGTGAAAAGGCTTAAATGACTTTTTTAATTAAGTTTGATGATTGCGCTCAAACAAAATTTCCTAGAACAAAATTTTCAAATGTAACTACTAGATTGTGATACAATACACTATTGGGTGAAGTTTGGTTGACTTCTGCGCAGCGGTTTGGGAGTTAACATCAAAATTACATTTCTCGGCCATATCGCATAGATCTCACTGTGAAAAGGCTTAAATGACTTTTTTAATTAAGTTTGATGATTGCGTTCAAACAAAATGTCCTAGAACAAAATTTTCAAATGTAACTACTAGATTGTGATACAATACACTATTGGGTGAAGTTTGGTTGACTTCTGCGCAGCGGTTTGGGAGTTAACATCAAAATTACATTTCTCGGCCATATCGCATAGATCTCACTGTGAAAAGGCTTAAATGGCTTTTTTGACCTAAGTTTAATAATTGCGCTCAAACCAAATGTCCTATAACCAAATTTCCACATGTAACTACTAGATTGTGATACAATACACTAATGGGTGAAGTTTGGTTGACTTCTGCGCAGCGGTTTGGGAGTGAACATCAAAATTACATTTCTCGGCCATATCGCATAGATCTCACTGTGAAAAGGCTTAAATGGCTTTTTTGACCTAAGTTTGAGGATTGCGCTCAAATCAAATGTCCTAGAACCAAATTTCCACATGTAACTACTAGATTGTGATAAAATACACTAATGGGTGAAGTTTGGTTGACTTCTGCGCAGCGGTTTTGGAGTTAACATCAAAATTACATTTCTCGGCCATATCGCATAGATCTCACTGTGAAAAGGCTTAAATGACTTTTTTAATTAAGTTTGATGAATGCATTCAAACAAAATTTCCTAGAACAAAATTTTCAAATGTAACTACTAGATTGTGATACAATACACTATTGGGTGAAGTTTGGTTGACTTCTGCGCAGCGGTTTGGGAGTTAACATCAAAATTACATTTCTCGGCCATATCGCATAGATCTCACTGTGAAAAGGCTTAAATGGCTTTTTTGACCTAAGTTTGAGGATTGCGCTCAAATCAAATGTCCTATAACCAAATTTCCACATGTAACTACTAGATTGTGATACAATACACTAATGGGTGAAGTTTGGTTGACTTCTGCGCAGCGGTTTGGGAGTTAACATCAAAATTACATTTCTCGGCCATATCGCATAGATCTCACTGTGAAAAGGCTTAAATGACTTTTTTAATTAAGTTTGATGATTGCGTTCAAACAAAATGTCCTAGAACAAAATTTTTAAATGTAACTACTAGATTGTGATACAATACACTATTGGGTGAAGTTTGGTTGACTTCTGCGCAGCGGTTTGGGAGTTAACATCAAAATTACATTTCTCGGCCATATCGCATAGATCTCACTGTGAAAAGGCTTAAATGGCTTTTTTGACCTAAGTTTGAGGATTGCGCTCAAATCAAATGTCCTAGAACCAAATTTCCACATGTACCTACTAGATTGTGATAAAATACACTAATGGGTGGTTTGGTTGACTTCTGCGCAGCGGTTTGGGAGTTAACATCAAAATTACATTTCTCGGCCATATCGCATAGATCTCACTGTGAAAGGCTTAAATGACTTTTTTAATTAAGTTTGATGATTGCGCTCAAACAAAATTTCCTAGAACAAAATTTTCAAATGTAACTACTAGATTGTGATACAATACACTATTGGGTGAAGTTTGGTTGACTTCTGCGCAGCGGTTTGGGAGTTAACATCAAAATTACATTTCTCGGCCATATCGCATAGATCTCACTGTGAAAAGGCTTAAATGACTTTTTTAATTAAGTTTGATGATTGCGTTCAAACAAAATGTCCTAGAACAAAATTTTCAAATGTAACTACTAGATTGTGATACAATACACTATTGGGTGAAGTTTGGTTGACTTCTGCGCAGCGGTTTGGGAGTTAACATCAAAATTACATTTCTCGGCCATATCGCATAGATCTCACTGTGAAAAGGCTTAAATGGCTTTTTTGACCTAAGTTTGAGGATTGCGCTCAAATCAAATGTCCTATAACCAAATTTCCACATGTAACTACTAGATTGTGATACAATACACTAATGGGTGAAGTTTGGTTGACTTCTGCGCAGCGGTTTGGGAGTGAACATCAAAATTACATTTCTCGGCCATATCGCATAGATCTCACTGTGAAAAGGCTTAAATGGCTTTTTTGACCTAAGTTTGAGGATTGCGCTCAAATCAAATGTCCTAGAATCAAATTTCCACATGTAACTACTAGATTGTGATAAAATACACTAATGGGTGAAGTTTGGTTGACTTCTGCGCAGCGGTTTGGGAGTTAACATCAAAATTACATTTCTCGGCCATATCGCATAGATCTCACTGTGAAAAGGCTTAAATGACTTTTTTAATTAAGTTTGATGATTGCGCTCAAACAAAATTTCCTAGAACAAAATTTTCAAATGTAACTACTAGATTGTGATACAATACACTATTGGGTGAAGTTTGGTTGACTTCTGCGCAGCGGTTTGGGAGTTAACATCAAAATTACATTTCTCGGCCATATCGCATAGATCTCACTGTGAAAAGGCTTAAATGGCTTTTTTGACCTAAGTTTGAGGATTGCGCTCAAATCAAATGTCCTAGAACCAAATTTCCACATGTAACTACTAGATTGTGATACAATACACTAATGGGTGAAGTTTGGTTGACTTCTGCGCAGCGGTTTGGGAGTTAACATCAAAATTACATTTCTCGGCCATATCGCATAGATCTCACTGTGAAAAGGCTTAAATGACTTTTTTAATTAAGTTTGATGATTGCGTTAAAACAAAATGTCCTAGAACAAAATTTTCAAATGTAACTACTAGATTGTGATACAATACACTATTGGGTGAAGTTTGGTTGACTTCTGCGCAGCGGTTTGGGAGTTAACATCAAAATTACATTTCTCGGCCATATCGTATAGATCTCACTGTGAAAAGGCTTAAATGGCTTTTTTGACCTAAGTTTGAGGATTGCGCTAAAATCAAATGTCCTAGAACCAAATTTCCACATGTAACTACTAGATTGTGATACAATACACTAATGGGTGAAGTTTGGTTTACTTCAGCGCAGCGGTTTGGGAGTTAACATCAAAATTACATTTCTCGGCCATATCGCATAGATCTCACTGTGAAAAGGCTTAAATGGCTTTTTTGACCTAAGTTTAATATTTGCGCTCAAACCAAATGTCCTAGAACGAAATTTTCAAATGTAACTACTAGAATGTGATACAATACACTATTGGGTGAAGTTTGGTTGACTTCTGCGCAGCGGTTTGGGAGTTAACATCAAAATTACATTTCTCGGCCATATCGCATAGATCTCACTGTGAAAAGGCTTAAATGGCTTTTTTGTCCTAAGTTTGAGGATTGCGCTCAAATCAAATGTCCTATAACCAAATTTCCACATGTAACTACTAGATTGTGATACAATACACTAATGGGTGAAGTTTGGTTGTCTTCTGCGCAGCGGTTTGGGATTGAACATCAAAATTACATTTCTCGGCCATATCGCATATATCTCACTGTGAAAAGGCTTAAATGACTTTTTTAATTAAGTTTGATGATTGCGCTCAAACAAAATTTCCTAAAACAAAATTTTCAAATGTAACTACTAGATTGTGATACAATACACTATTGGGTGAAGTTTGGTTGACTTCTGCGCAGCGGTTTGGGAGTTAACATCAAAATTACATTTCTCGGCCATATCGCATAGATCTCACTGTGAAAAGGCTTAAATGACTTTTTTAATTAAGTTTGATGATTGCGTTCAAACAAAATGTCCTAGAACAAAATTTTCAAATGTAACTACTAGATTGTGATACAATACACTATTGGGTGAAGTTTGGTTGACTTCTGCGCAGCGGTTTGGTAGTTAACATCAAAATTACATTTCTCGGCCATATCGCATAGATCTCACTGTGAAAAGGCTTAAATGACTTTTTTAATTAAGTTTAATGATTGCGCTCAAACCAAATGTCCTAGAACGAAATTTTCAAATGTAACTACTAGAATTTGATACAATACACTATTGGGTGAAGTTTGGTTGACTTCTGCGCAGCGGTTTGGGAGTTAACATCAAAATTACATTTCTCGGCCATATCGCATAGATCTCACTGTGAAAAGGCTTAAATGACTTTTTTAATTAAGTTTGATGAATGCATTCAAACAAAATGTCCTACAACAAAATTTTCAAATGTAACTACTAGATTGTGATACAATACACTATTGGGTGAAGTTTGGTTGACTTCTGCGCAGCGGTTTGGGAGTTAACATCAAAATTACATTTCTCGGCCATATCGCATAGATCTCACTGTGAAAAGGCTTAAATGGCTTTTTTGACCTAAGTTTGAGGATTGCGCTCAAATCAAATGTCCTAGAACCAAATTTCCACATGTAACTACTAGATTGTGATACAATACACTAATGGGTGAAGTTTGGTTTACTTCTGCGCAGCGGTTTGGGAGTTAACATCAAAATTACATTTCTCGGCCATATCGCATAGATCTCACTGTGAAAAGGCTTAAATGACTTTTTTGACCTAAGTTTAATAATTGCGCTCAAACCAAATGTCCTAGAACGAAATTTTAAAATGTAACTACTAGATTGTGATACAATACACTAATGGGTGAAGTTTGGTTGACTTCTGCGCAGCGGTTTGGGAGTGAACATCAAAATTACATTTCTCGGCCATATCGCATAGATCTCACTGTGAAAAGGCTTAAATGGCTTTTTTGACCTAAGTTTGAGGATTGCGCTCAAATCAAATGTCCTAGAACCAAATTTCCACATGTAACTACTAGATTGTGATAAAATACACTAATGGGTGAAGTTTGGTTGACTTCTGCGCAGCGGTTTGGGAGTTAACATCAAAATTACATTTCTCGGCCATATCGCATAGATCTCACTGTGAAAAGGCTTAAATGACTTTTTTAATTAAGTTTGATGAATGCATTCAAACAAAATTTCCTAGAACAAAATTTTCAAATGTAACTACTAGATTGTGATACAATACACTATTGGGTGAAGTTTGGTTGACTTCTGCGCAGCGGTTTGGGAGTTAACATCAAAATTACATTTCTCGGCCATATCGCATAGATCTCACTGTGAAAAGGCTTAAATGGCTTTTTTGACCTAAGTTTGAGGATTGCGCTCAAATCAAATGTCCTAGAACCAAATTTCCACATGTAACTACTAGATTGTGATACAATACACTAATGGGTGAAGTTTGGTTTACTTCTGCGCAGCGGTTTGGGAGTTAACATCAAAATTACATTTCTCGGCCATATCGCATAGATCTCACTGTGAAAAGGCTTAAATGGCTTTTTTGACCTAAGTTTAATAATTGCGCTCAAACCAAATGTCCTAGAACAAAATTTTCAAATGTAACTACTAGAATGTGATACAATACACTATTGGGTGAAGTTTGGTTGACTTCTGCGCAGCGGTTTGGGAGTTAACATCAAAATTACATTTCTCGGCCATATCGCATAGATCTCACTGTGAAAAGGCTTAAATGACTTTTTTAATTAAGTTTGATGATTGCGTTCAAACAAAATGTCCTAGAACCAAATTTCCACATGTAACTACTAGATTGTGATACAATACACTAATGGGTGAAGTTTGGTTTACTTCAGCGCAGCGGTTTGGGAGTTAACATCAAAATTACATTTCTCGGCCATATCGCATAGATCTCACTGTGAAAAGGCTTAAATGGCTTTTTTGACCTAAGTTTAATATTTGCGCTCAAACCAAATGTCCTAGAACGAAATTTTCAAATGTAACTACTAGAATGTGATACAATACACTATTGGGTGAAGTTTGGTTGACTTCTGCGCAGCGGTTTGGGAGTTAACATCAAAATTACATTTCTCGGCCATATCGCATAGATCTCACTGTGAAAAGGCTTAAATGGCTTTTTTGTCCTAAGTTTGAGGATTGCGCTCAAATCAAATGTCCTATAACCAAATTTCCACATGTAACTACTAGATTGTGATACAATACACTAATGGGTGAAGTTTGGTTGTCTTCTGCGCAGCGGTTTGGGATTGAACATCAAAATTACATTTCTCGGCCATATCGCATAGATCTCACTGTGAAAAGGCTTAAATGACTTTTTTAATTAAGTTTGATGATTGCGTTCAAACAAAATGTCCTAGAACAAAATTTTCAAATGTAACTACTAGATTGTGATACAATACACTATTGGGTGAAGTTTGGTTGACTTCTGCGCAGCGGTTTGGTAGTTAACATCAAAATTACATTTCTCGGCCATATCGCATAGATCTCACTGTGAAAAGGCTTAAATGACTTTTTTAATTAAGTTTAATGATTGCGCTCAAACCAAATGTCCTAGAACGAAATTTTCAAATGTAACTACTAGAATGTGATACAATACACTATTGGGTGAAGTTTAGTTGACTTCTGCGCAGCGGTTAGGGAGTTAACATCAAAATTACATTTCTCGGCCATATCGCATAGATCTCACTGTGAAAAGGCTTAAATGGCTTTTTTGACCTAAGTTTGAGGATTGCGCTCAAATCAAATGTCCTATAACCAAATTTCCACATGTAACTACTAGATTGTGATACAATACACTAATGGGTGAAGTTTGGTTGACTTCTGCGCAGCGGTTTGGGAGTTAACATCAAAATTACATTTCTCGGCCATATCGCATAGATCTCACTGTGAAAAGGCTTAAATGACTTTTTTAATTAAGTTTGATGAATGCATTCAAACAAAATGTCCTACAACAAAATTTTCAAATGTAACTACTAGATTGTGATACAATACACTATTGGGTGAAGTTTGGTTGACTTCTGCGCAGCGGTTTGGGAGTTAACATCAAAATTACATTTCTCGGCCATATCGCATAGATCTCACTGTGAAAAGGCTTAAATGGCTTTTTTGACCTAAGTTTGAGGATTGCGCTCAAATCAAATGTCCTAGAACCAAATTTCCACATGTAACTACTAGATTGTGATACAATACACTAATGGGTGAAGTTTGGTTTACTTCTGCGCAGCGGTTTGGGAGTTAACATCAAAATTACATTTCTCGGCCATATCGCATAGATCTCACTGTGAAAAGGCTTAAATGGCTTTTATGACCTAAGTTTAATAATTGCGCTCAAACCAAATGTCCTAGAACGAAATTTTAAAATGTAACTACTAGATTGTGATACAATACACTAATGGGTGAAGTTTGGTTGACTTCTGCGCAGCGGTTTGGGAGTGAACATCAAAATTACATTTCTCGGCCATATCGCATAGATCTCACTGTGAAAAGGCTTAAATGGCTTTTTTGACCTAAGTTTGAGGATTGCGCTCAAATCAAATGTCCTAGAACCAAATTTCCACATGTAACTACTAGATTGTGATAAAATACACTAATGGGTGAAGTTTGGTTGACTTCTGCGCAGCGGTTTGGGAGTTAACATCAAAATTACATTTCTCGGCCATATCGCATAGATCTCACTGTGAAAAGGCTTAAATGACTTTTTTAATTAAGTTTGATGAATGCATTCAAACAAAATTTCCTAGAACAAAATTTTCAAATGTAACTACTAGATTGTAATACAATACACTATTGGGTGAAGTTTGGTTGACTTCTGCGCAGCGGTTTGGGAGTTAACATCAAAATTACATTTCTCGGCCATATCGCATAGATCTCACTGTGAAAAGGCTTAAATGGCTTTTTTGACCTAAGTTTGAGGATTGCGCTCAAATCAAATGTCCTAGAACCAAATTTCCACATGTAACTACTAGATTGTGATACAATACACTAATGGGTGAAGTTTGGTTTACTTCTGCGCAGCGGTTTGGGAGTTAACATCAAAATTACATTTCTCGGCCATATCGCATAGATCTCACTGTGAAAAGGCTTAAATGGCTTTTTTGACCTAAGTTTAATAATTGCGCTCAAACCAAATGTCCTAGAACAAAATTTTCAAATGTAACTACTAGAATGTGATACAATACACTATTGGGTGAAGTTTGGTTGACTTCTGCGCAGCGGTTTGGGAGTTAACATCAAAATTACATTTCTCGGCCATATCGCATAGATCTCACTGTGAAAAGGCTTAAATGACTTTTTTAATTAAGTTTGATGATTGCGTTCAAACAAAATGTCCTAGAACAAAATTTTCAAATGTAACTACTAGATTGTGATACAATACACTATTGGGTGAAGTTTGGTTGACTTCTGCGCAGCGGTTTGGTAGTTAACATCAAAATTACATTTCTCGGCCATATCGCATAGATCTCACTGTGAAAAGGCTTAAATGACTTTTTTAATTAAGTTTAATGATTGCGCTCAAACCAAATGTCCTAGAACGAAATTTTCAAATGTAACTACTAGAATGTGATACAATACACTATTGGGTGAAGTTTAGTTGACTTCTGCGCAGCGGTTTGGGAGTTAACATCAAAATTACATTTCTCGGCCATATCGCATAGATCTCACTGTGAAAAGGCTTAAATGGCTTTTTTGACCTAAGTTTGTGGATTGCGCTCAAATCAAATGTCCTATAACCAAATTTCCACATGTAACTACTAGATTGTGATACAATACACTAATGGGTGAAGTTTGGTTGACTTCTGCGCAGCGGTTTGGGAGTTAACATCAAAATTACATTTCTCGGCCATATCGCATAGATCTCACTGTGAAAAGGCTTAAATGACTTTTTTAATTAAGTTTGATGAATGCATTCAAACAAAATGTCCTACAACAAAATTTTCAAATGTAACTACTAGATTGTGATACAATACACTATTGGGTGAAGTTTGGTTGACTTCTGCGCAGCGGTTTGGGAGTTAACATCAAAATTACATTTCTCGGCCATATCGCATAGATCTCACTGTGAAAAGGCTTAAATGGCTTTTTTGACCTAAGTTTGAGGATTGCGCTCAAATCAAATGTCCTAGAACCAAATTTCCACATGTAACTACTAGATTGTGATACAATACACTAATGGGTGAAGTTTGGTTTACTTCTGCGCAGCGGTTTGGGAGTTAACATCAAAATTACATTTCTCGGCCATATCGCATAGATCTCACTGTGAAAAGGCTTAAATGGCTTTTTTGACCTAAGTTTAATAATTGCGCTCAAACCAAATGTCCTAGAACGAAATTTTAAAATGTAACTACTAGATTGTGATACAATACACTAATGGGTGAAGTTTGGTTGACTTCTGCGCAGCGGTTTGGGAGTGAACATCAAAATTACATTTCTCGGCCATATCGCATAGATCTCACTGTGAAAAGGCTTAAATGGCTTTTTTGACCTAAGTTTGAGGATTGCGCTCAAATCAAATGTCCTAGAACCAAATTTCCACATGTAACTACTAGATTGTGATAAAATACACTAATGGGTGAAGTTTGGTTGACTTCTGCGCAGCGGTTTGGGAGTTAACATCAAAATTACATTTCTCGGCCATATCGCATAGATCTCACTGTGAAAAGGCTTAAATGACTTTTTTAATTAAGTTTGATGAATGCATTCAAACAAAATTTCCTAGAACAAAATTTTCAAATGTAACTACTAGATTGTGATACAATACACTATTGGGTGAAGTTTGGTTGACTTCTGCGCAGCGGTTTGGGAGTTAACATCAAAATTACATTTCTCGGCCATATCGCATAGATCTCACTGTGAAAAGGCTTAAATGGCTTTTTTGACCTAAGTTTGAGGATTGCGCTCAAATCAAATGTCCTAGAACCAAATTTCCACATGTAACTACTAGATTGTGATACAATACACTAATGGGTGAAGTTTGGTTTACTTCTGCGCAGCGGTTTGGGAGTTAACATCAAAATTACATTTCTCGGCCATATCGCATAGATCTCACTGTGAAAAGGCTTAAATGGCTTTTTTGACCTAAGTTTAATAATTGCGCTCAAACCAAATGTCCTAGAACAAAATTTTCAAATGTAACTACTAGAATGTGATACAATACACTATTGGGTGAAGTTTGGTTGACTTCTGCGCAGCGGTTTGGGAGTTAACATCAAAATTACATTTCTCGGCCATATCGCATAGATCTCACTGTGAAAAGGCTTAAATGGCTTTTTTGACCTAAGTTTGAGGACTGCGCTCAAATCAAATGTCCTAGAACCAAATTTCCACATGTAACTACTAGATTGTGATACAATACACTAATGGGTGAAGTTTGGTTGACTTCTGCGCAGCGGTTTGGGAGTTAACATCAAAATTACATTTCTCGGCCATATCGCATAGATCTCACTGTGAAAAGGCTTAAATGACTTTTTTAATTAAGTTTGATGATTGCGCTCAAACAAAATTTCCTAGAACAAAATTTTCAAATGTAACTACTAGATTGTGATACAATACACTATTGGGTGAAGTTTGGTTGACTTCTGCGCAGCGGTTTGGGAGTTAACATCAAAATTACATTTCTCGGCCATATCGCATAGATCTCACTGTGAAAAGGCTTAAATGGCTTTTTTGACCTAAGTTTGAGGATTGCGCTCAAATCAAATGTCCTATAACCAAATTTCCACATGTAACTACTAGATTGTGATACAATACACTAATGGGTGAAGTTTGGTTGACTTCTGCGCAGCGGTTTGGGAGTTAACATCAAAATTACATTTCTCGGCCATATCGCATAGATCTCACTGTGAAAAGGCTTAAATGACTTTTTTAATTAAGTTTGATGATTGCGTTCAAACAAAATGTCCTAGAACAAAATTTTTAAATGTAACTACTAGATTGTGATACAATACACTATTGGGTGAAGTTTGGTTGACTTCTGCGCAGCGGTTTGGGAGTTAACATCAAAATTACATTTCTCGGCCATATCGCATAGATCTCACTGTGAAAAGGCTTAAATGGCTTTTTTGACCTAAGTTTGAGGATTGCGCTCAAATCAAATGTCCTAGAACCAAATTTCCACATGTACCTACTAGATTGTGATAAAATACACTAATGGGTGGTTTGGTTGACTTCTGCGCAGCGGTTTGGGAGTTAACATCAAAATTACATTTCTCGGCCATATCGCATAGATCTCACTGTGAAAAGGCTTAAATGACTTTTTTAATTAAGTTTGATGATTGCGCTCAAACAAAATTTCCTAGAACAAAATTTTCAAATGTAACTACTAGATTGTGATACAATACACTATTGGGTGAAGTTTGGTTGACTTCTGCGCAGCGGTTTGGGAGTTAACATCAAAATTACATTTCTCGGCCATATCGCATAGATCTCACTGTGAAAAGGCTTAAATGACTTTTTTAATTAAGTTTGATGATTGCGCTCAAACAGAATTTCCTAGAACAAAATTTTCAAATGTAACTACTAGATTGTGATACAATACACTATTGGGTGAAGTTTGGTTGACTTCTGCGCAGCGGTTTGGGAGTTAACATCAAAATTACATTTCTCGGCCATATCGCATAGATCTCACTGTGAAAAGGCTTAAATGGCTTTTTTGACCTAAGTTTGAGGATTGCGCTCAAATCAAATGTCCTAGAACCAAATTTCCACATGTAACTACTAGATTGTGATACAATACACTAATGGGTGAAGTTTGGTTGACTTCTGCGCAGCGGTTTGGGAGTTAACATCAAAATTACATTTCTCGGCCATATCGCATAGATCTCACTGTGAAAAGGCTTAAATGACTTTTTTAATTAAGTTTGATGATTGCGTTCAAACAAAATGTCCTAGAACAAAATTTTCAAATGTAACTACTAGATTGTGATACAATACACTATTGGGTGAAGTTTGGTTGACTTCTGCGCAGCGGTTTGGGAGTTAACATCAAAATTACATTTCTCGGCCATATCGCATAGATCTCACTGTGAAAAGGCTTAAATGGCTTTTTTGTCCTAAGTTTGAGGATTGCGCTCAAATAAAATGTCCTATAACCAAATTTCCACATGTAACTACTAGATTGTGATACAATACACTAATGGGTGAAGTTTGGTTGTCTTCTGCGCAGCGGTTTGGGATTGAACATCAAAATTACATTTCTCGGCCATATCGCATATATCTCACTGTGAAAAGGCTTAAATGACTTTTTTAATTAAGTTTGATGATTGCGCTCAAACAAAATTTCCTAAAACAAAATTTTCAAATGTAACTACTAGATTGTGATACAATACACTATTGGGTGAAGTTTGGTTGACTTCTGCGCAGCGGTTTGGGAGTTAACATCAAAATTACATTTCTCGGCCATATCGCATAGATCTCACTGTGAAAAGGCTTAAATGACTTTTTTAATTAAGTTTGATGATTGCGTTCAAACAAAATGTCCTAGAACAAAATTTTCAAATGTAACTACTAGATTGTGATACAATACACTATTGGGTGAAGTTTGGTTGACTTCTGCGCAGCGGTTTGGTAGTTAACATCAAAATTACATTTCTCGGCCATATCGCATAGATCTCACTGTGAAAAGGCTTAAATGACTTTTTTAATTAAGTTTAATGATTGCGCTCAAACCAAATGTCCTAGAACGAAATTTTCAAATGTAACTACTAGAATGTGATACAATACACTATTGGGTGAAGTTTAGTTGACTTCTGCGCAGCGGTTTGGGAGTTAACATCAAAATTACATTTCTCGGCCATATCGCATAGATCTCACTGTGAAAAGGCTTAAATGGCTTTTTTGACCTAAGTTTGAGGATTGCGCTCAAATCAAATGTCCTATAACCAAATTTCCACATGTAACTACTAGATTGTGATACAATACACTAATGGGTGAAGTTTGGTTGACTTCTGCGCAGCGGTTTGGGAGTTAACATCAAAATTACATTTCTCGGCCATATCGCATAGATCTCACTGTGAAAAGGCTTAAATGACTTTTTTAATTAAGTTTGATGAATGCATTCAAACAAAATGTCCTACAACAAAATTTTCAAATGTAACTACTAGATTGTGATACAATACACTATTGGGTGAAGTTTGGTTGACTTCTGCGCAGCGGTTTGGGAGTTAACATCAAAATTACATTTCTCGGCCATATCGCATAGATCTCACTGTGAAAAGGCTTAAATGGCTTTTTTGACCTAAGTTTGAGGATTGCGCTCAAATCAAATGTCCTAGAACCAAATTTCCACATGTAACTACTAGATTGTGATACAATACACTAATGGGTGAAGTTTGGTTTACTTCTGCGCAGCGGTTTGGGAGTTAACATCAAAATTACATTTCTCGGCCATATCGCATAGATCTCACTGTGAAAAGGCTTAAATGGCTTTTTTGACCTAAGTTTAATAATTGCGCTCAAACCAAATGTCCTAGAACGAAATTTTAAAATGTAACTACTAGATTGTGATACAATACACTAATGGGTGAAGTTTGGTTGACTTCTGCGCAGCGGTTTGGGAGTGAACATCAAAATTACATTTCTCGGCCATATCGCATAGATCTCACTGTGAAAAGGCTTAAATGGCTTTTTTGACCTAAGTTTGAGGATTGCGCTCAAATCAAATGTCCTAGAACCAAATTTCCACATGTAACTACTAGATTGTGATAAAATACACTAATGGGTGAAGTTTGGTTGACTTCTGCGCAGCGGTTTGGGAGTTAACATCAAAATTACATTTCTCGGCCATATCGCATAGATCTCACTGTGAAAAGGCTTAAATGACTTTTTTAATTAAGTTTGATGAATGCATTCAAACAAAATTTCCTAGAACAAAATTTTCAAATGTAACTACTAGATTGTGATACAATACACTATTGGGTGAAGTTTGGTTGACTTCTGCGCAGCGGTTTGGGAGTTAACATCAAAATTACATTTCTCGGCCATATCGCATAGATCTCACTGTGAAAAGGCTTAAATGGCTTTTTTGACCTAAGTTTGAGGATTGCGCTCAAATCAAATGTCCTAGAACCAAATTTCCACATGTAACTACTAGATTGTGATACAATACACTAATGGGTGAAGTTTGGTTTACTTCTGCGCAGCGGTTTGGGAGTTAACATCAAAATTACATTTCTCGGCCATATCGCATAGATCTCACTGTGAAAAGGCTTAAATGGCTTTTTTGACCTAAGTTTAATAATTGCGCTCAAACCAAATGTCCTAGAACAAAATTTTCAAATGTAACTACTAGAATGTGATACAATACACTATTGGGTGAAGTTTGGTTGACTTCTGCGCAGCGGTTTGGGAGTTAACATCAAAATTACATTTCTCGGCCATATCGCATAGATCTCACTGTGAAAAGGCTTAAATGACTTTTTTAATTAAGTTTGATGATTGCGTTCAAACAAAATGTCCTAGAACCAAATTTCCACATGTAACTACTAGATTGTGATACAATACACTAATGGGTGAAGTTTGGTTTACTTCAGCGCAGCGGTTTGGGAGTTAACATCAAAATTACATTTCTCGGCCATATCGCATAGATCTCACTGTGAAAAGGCTTAAATGGCTTTTTTGACCTAAGTTTAATATTTGCGCTCAAACCAAATGTCCTAGAACGAAATTTTCAAATGTAACTACTAGAATGTGATACAATACACTATTGGGTGAAGTTTGGTTGACTTCTGCGCAGCGGTTTGGGAGTTAACATCAAAATTACATTTCTCGGCCATATCGCATAGATCTCACTGTGAAAAGGCTTAAATGGCTTTTTTGTCCTAAGTTTGAGGATTGCGCTCAAATCAAATGTCCTATAACCAAATTTCCACATGTAACTACTAGATTGTGATACAATACACTAATGGGTGAAGTTTGGTTGTCTTCTGCGCAGCGGTTTGGGATTGAACATCAAAATTACATTTCTCGGCCATATCGCATAGATCTCACTGTGAAAAGGCTTAAATGACTTTTTTAATTAAGTTTGATGATTGCGTTCAAACAAAATGTCCTAGAACAAAATTTTCAAATGTAACTACTAGATTGTGATACAATACACTATTGGGTGAAGTTTGGTTGACTTCTGCGCAGCGGTTTGGTAGTTAACATCAAAATTACATTTCTCGGCCATATCGCATAGATCTCACTGTGAAAAGGCTTAAATGACTTTTTTAATTAAGTTTAATGATTGCGCTCAAACCAAATGTCCTAGAACGAAATTTTCAAATGTAACTACTAGAATGTGATACAATACACTATTGGGTGAAGTTTAGTTGACTTCTGCGCAGCGGTTAGGGAGTTAACATCAAAATTACATTTCTCGGCCATATCGCATAGATCTCACTGTGAAAAGGCTTAAATGGCTTTTTTGACCTAAGTTTGAGGATTGCGCTCAAATCAAATGTCCTATAACCAAATTTCCACATGTAACTACTAGATTGTGATACAATACACTAATGGGTGAAGTTTGGTTGACTTCTGCGCAGCGGTTTGGGAGTTAACATCAAAATTACATTTCTCGGCCATATCGCATAGATCTCACTGTGAAAAGGCTTAAATGACTTTTTTAATTAAGTTTGATGAATGCATTCAAACAAAATGTCCTACAACAAAATTTTCAAATGTAACTACTAGATTGTGATACAATACACTATTGGGTGAAGTTTGGTTGACTTCTGCGCAGCGGTTTGGGAGTTAACATCAAAATTACATTTCTCGGCCATATCGCATAGATCTCACTGTGAAAAGGCTTAAATGGCTTTTTTGACCTAAGTTTGAGGATTGCGCTCAAATCAAATGTCCTAGAACCAAATTTCCACATGTAACTACTAGATTGTGATACAATACACTAATGGGTGAAGTTTGGTTTACTTCTGCGCAGCGGTTTGGGAGTTAACATCAAAATTACATTTCTCGGCCATATCGCATAGATCTCACTGTGAAAAGGCTTAAATGGCTTTTTTGACCTAAGTTTAATAATTGCGCTCAAACCAAATGTCCTAGAACGAAATTTTAAAATGTAACTACTAGATTGTGATACAATACACTAATGGGTGAAGTTTGGTTGACTTCTGCGCAGCGGTTTGGGAGTGAACATCAAAATTACATTTCTCGGCCATATCGCATAGATCTCACTGTGAAAAGGCTTAAATGGCTTTTTTGACCTAAGTTTGAGGATTGCGCTCAAATCAAATGTCCTAGAACCAAATTTCCACATGTAACTACTAGATTGTGATAAAATACACTAATGGGTGAAGTTTGGTTGACTTCTGCGCAGCGGTTTGGGAGTTAACATCAAAATTACATTTCTCGGCCATATCGCATAGATCTCACTGTGAAAAGGCTTAAATGACTTTTTTAATTAAGTTTGATGAATGCATTCAAACAAAATTTCCTAGAACAAAATTTTCAAATGTAACTACTAGATTGTAATACAATACACTATTGGGTGAAGTTTGGTTGACTTCTGCGCAGCGGTTTGGGAGTTAACATCAAAATTACATTTCTCGGCCATATCGCATAGATCTCACTGTGAAAAGGCTTAAATGGCTTTTTTGACCTAAGTTTGAGGATTGCGCTCAAATCAAATGTCCTAGAACCAAATTTCCACATGTAACTACTAGATTGTGATACAATACACTAATGGGTGAAGTTTGGTTTACTTCTGCGCAGCGGTTTGGGAGTTAACATCAAAATTACATTTCTCGGCCATATCGCATAGATCTCACTGTGAAAAGGCTTAAATGGCTTTTTTGACCTAAGTTTAATAATTGCGCTCAAACCAAATGTCCTAGAACAAAATTTTCAAATGTAACTACTAGAATGTGATACAATACACTATTGGGTGAAGTTTGGTTGACTTCTGCGCAGCGGTTTGGGAGTTAACATCAAAATTACATTTCTCGGCCATATCGCATAGATCTCACTGTGAAAAGGCTTAAATGACTTTTTTAATTAAGTTTGATGATTGCGTTCAAACAAAATGTCCTAGAACAAAATTTTCAAATGTAACTACTAGATTGTGATACAATACACTATTGGGTGAAGTTTGGTTGACTTCTGCGCAGCGGTTTGGTAGTTAACATCAAAATTACATTTCTCGGCCATATCGCATAGATCTCACTGTGAAAAGGCTTAAATGACTTTTTTAATTAAGTTTAATGATTGCGCTCAAACCAAATGTCCTAGAACGAAATTTTCAAATGTAACTACTAGAATGTGATACAATACACTATTGGGTGAAGTTTAGTTGACTTCTGCGCAGCGGTTTGGGAGTTAACATCAAAATTACATTTCTCGGCCATATCGCATAGATCTCACTGTGAAAAGGCTTAAATGGCTTTTTTGACCTAAGTTTGTGGATTGCGCTCAAATCAAATGTCCTATAACCAAATTTCCACATGTAACTACTAGATTGTGATACAATACACTAATGGGTGAAGTTTGGTTGACTTCTGCGCAGCGGTTTGGGAGTTAACATCAAAATTACATTTCTCGGCCATATCGCATAGATCTCACTGTGAAAAGGCTTAAATGACTTTTTTAATTAAGTTTGATGAATGCATTCAAACAAAATGTCCTACAACAAAATTTTCAAATGTAACTACTAGATTGTGATACAATACACTATTGGGTGAAGTTTGGTTGACTTCTGCGCAGCGGTTTGGGAGTTAACATCAAAATTACATTTCTCGGCCATATCGCATAGATCTCACTGTGAAAAGGCTTAAATGGCTTTTTTGACCTAAGTTTGAGGATTGCGCTCAAATCAAATGTCCTAGAACCAAATTTCCACATGTAACTACTAGATTGTGATACAATACACTAATGGGTGAAGTTTGGTTTACTTCTGCGCAGCGGTTTGGGAGTTAACATCAAAATTACATTTCTCGGCCATATCGCATAGATCTCACTGTGAAAAGGCTTAAATGGCTTTTTTGACCTAAGTTTAATAATTGCGCTCAAACCAAATGTCCTAGAACGAAATTTTAAAATGTAACTACTAGATTGTGATACAATACACTAATGGGTGAAGTTTGGTTGACTTCTGCGCAGCGGTTTGGGAGTGAACATCAAAATTACATTTCTCGGCCATATCGCATAGATCTCACTGTGAAAAGGCTTAAATGGCTTTTTTGACCTAAGTTTGAGGATTGCGCTCAAATCAAATGTCCTAGAACCAAATTTCCACATGTAACTACTAGATTGTGATAAAATACACTAATGGGTGAAGTTTGGTTGACTTCTGCGCAGCGGTTTGGGAGTTAACATCAAAATTACATTTCTCGGCCATATCGCATAGATCTCACTGTGAAAAGGCTTAAATGACTTTTTTAATTAAGTTTGATGAATGCATTCAAACAAAATTTCCTAGAACAAAATTTTCAAATGTAACTACTAGATTGTGATACAATACACTATTGGGTGAAGTTTGGTTGACTTCTGCGCAGCGGTTTGGGAGTTAACATCAAAATTACATTTCTCGGCCATATCGCATAGATCTCACTGTGAAAAGGCTTAAATGGCTTTTTTGACCTAAGTTTGAGGATTGCGCTCAAATCAAATGTCCTAGAACCAAATTTCCACATGTAACTACTAGATTGTGATACAATACACTAATGGGTGAAGTTTGGTTTACTTCTGCGCAGCGGTTTGGGAGTTAACATCAAAATTACATTTCTCGGCCATATCGCATAGATCTCACTGTGAAAAGGCTTAAATGGCTTTTTTGACCTAAGTTTAATAATTGCGCTCAAACCAAATGTCCTAGAACAAAATTTTCAAATGTAACTACTAGAATGTGATACAATACACTATTGGGTGAAGTTTGGTTGACTTCTGCGCAGCGGTTTGGGAGTTAACATCAAAATTACATTTCTCGGCCATATCGCATAGATCTCACTGTGAAAAGGCTTAAATGGCTTTTTTGACCTAAGTTTGAGGACTGCGCTCAAATCAAATGTCCTAGAACCAAATTTCCACATGTAACTACTAGATTGTGATACAATACACTAATGGGTGAAGTTTGGTTGACTTCTGCGCAGCGGTTTGGGAGTTAACATCAAAATTACATTTCTCGGCCATATCGCATAGATCTCACTGTGAAAAGGCTTAAATGACTTTTTTAATTAAGTTTGATGATTGCGCTCAAACAAAATTTCCTAGAACAAAATTTTCAAATGTAACTACTAGATTGTGATACAATACACTATTGGGTGAAGTTTGGTTGACTTCTGCGCAGCGGTTTGGGAGTTAACATCAAAATTACATTTCTCGGCCATATCGCATAGATCTCACTGTGAAAAGGCTTAAATGGCTTTTTTGACCTAAGTTTGAGGATTGCGCTCAAATCAAATGTCCTATAACCAAATTTCCACATGTAACTACTAGATTGTGATACAATACACTAATGGGTGAAGTTTGGTTGACTTCTGCGCAGCGGTTTGGGAGTTAACATCAAAATTACATTTCTCGGCCATATCGCATAGATCTCACTGTGAAAAGGCTTAAATGACTTTTTTAATTAAGTTTGATGATTGCGTTCAAACAAAATGTCCTAGAACAAAATTTTTAAATGTAACTACTAGATTGTGATACAATACACTATTGGGTGAAGTTTGGTTGACTTCTGCGCAGCGGTTTGGGAGTTAACATCAAAATTACATTTCTCGGCCATATCGCATAGATCTCACTGTGAAAAGGCTTAAATGGCTTTTTTGACCTAAGTTTGAGGATTGCGCTCAAATCAAATGTCCTAGAACCAAATTTCCACATGTACCTACTAGATTGTGATAAAATACACTAATGGGTGGTTTGGTTGACTTCTGCGCAGCGGTTTGGGAGTTAACATCAAAATTACATTTCTCGGCCATATCGCATAGATCTCACTGTGAAAAGGCTTAAATGACTTTTTTAATTAAGTTTGATGATTGCGCTCAAACAAAATTTCCTAGAACAAAATTTTCAAATGTAACTACTAGATTGTGATACAATACACTATTGGGTGAAGTTTGGTTGACTTCTGCGCAGCGGTTTGGGAGTTAACATCAAAATTACATTTCTCGGCCATATCGCATAGATCTCACTGTGAAAAGGCTTAAATGACTTTTTTAATTAAGTTTGATGATTGCGCTCAAACAAAATTTCCTAGAACAAAATTTTCAAATGTAACTACTAGATTGTGATACAATACACTATTGGGTGAAGTTTGGTTGACTTCTGCGCAGCGGTTTGGGAGTTAACATCAAAATTACATTTCTCGGCCATATCGCATAGATCTCACTGTGAAAAGGCTTAAATGGCTTTTTTGACCTAAGTTTGAGGATTGCGCTCAAATCAAATGTCCTAGAACCAAATTTCCACATGTAACTACTAGATTGTGATACAATACACTAATGGGTGAAGTTTGGTTGACTTCTGCGCAGCGGTTTGGGAGTTAACATCAAAATTACATTTCTCGGCCATATCGCATAGATCTCACTGTGAAAAGGCTTAAATGACTTTTTTAATTAAGTTTGATGATTGCGTTCAAACAAAATGTCCTAGAACAAAATTTTCAAATGTAACTACTAGATTGTGATACAATACACTATTGGGTGAAGTTTGGTTGACTTCTGCGCAGCGGTTTGGGAGTTAACATCAAAATTACATTTCTCGGCCATATCGCATAGATCTCACTGTGAAAAGGCTTAAATGGCTTTTTTGTCCTAAGTTTGAGGATTGCGCTCAAATAAAATGTCCTATAACCAAATTTCCACATGTAACTACTAGATTGTGATACAATACACTAATGGGTGAAGTTTGGTTGTCTTCTGCGCAGCGGTTTGGGATTGAACATCAAAATTACATTTCTCGGCCATATCGCATATATCTCACTGTGAAAAGGCTTAAATGACTTTTTTAATTAAGTTTGATGATTGCGCTCAAACAAAATTTCCTAAAACAAAATTTTCAAATGTAACTACTAGATTGTGATACAATACACTATTGGGTGAAGTTTGGTTGACTTCTGCGCAGCGGTTTGGGAGTTAACATCAAAATTACATTTCTCGGCCATATCGCATAGATCTCACTGTGAAAAGGCTTAAATGACTTTTTTAATTAAGTTTGATGATTGCGTTCAAACAAAATGTCCTAGAACAAAATTTTCAAATGTAACTACTAGATTGTGATACAATACACTATTGGGTGAAGTTTGGTTGACTTCTGCGCAGCGGTTTGGGAGTTAACATCAAAATTACATTTCTCGGCCATATCGCATAGATCTCACTGTGAAAAGGCTTAAATGGCTTTTTTGACCTAAGTTTGAGGATTGCGCTCAAATCAAATGTCCTAGAACCAAATTTCCACATGTAACTACTAGATTGTGATACAATACACTAATGGGTGAAGTTTGGTTTACTTCTGCGCAGCGGTTTGGGAGTTAACATCAAAATTACATTTCTCGGCCATATCGCATAGATCTCACTGTGAAAAGGCTTAAATGGCTTTTTTGACCTAAGTTTAATAATTGCGCTCAAACCAAATGTCCTAGAACAAAATTTTCAAATGTAACTACTAGAATGTGATACAATACACTATTGGGTGAAGTTTGGTTGACTTCTGCGCAGCGGTTTGGGAGTTAACATCAAAATTACATTTCTCGGCCATATCGCATAGATCTCACTGTGAAAAGGCTTAAATGGCTTTTTTGACCTAAGTTTGAGGACTGCGCTCAAATCAAATGTCCTAGAACCAAATTTCCACATGTAACTACTAGATTGTGATACAATACACTAATGGGTGAAGTTTGGTTGACTTCTGCGCAGCGGTTTGGGAGTTAACATCAAAATTACATTTCTCGGCCATATCGCATAGATCTCACTGTGAAAAGGCTTAAATGACTTTTTTAATTAAGTTTGATGATTGCGCTCAAACAAAATTTCCTAGAACAAAATTTTCAAATGTAACTACTAGATTGTGATACAATACACTATTGGGTGAAGTTTGGTTGACTTCTGCGCAGCGGTTTGGGAGTTAACATCAAAATTACATTTCTCGGCCATATCGCATAGATCTCACTGTGAAAAGGCTTAAATGGCTTTTTTGACCTAAGTTTGAGGATTGCGCTCAAATCAAATGTCCTATAACCAAATTTCCACATGTAACTACTAGATTGTGATACAATACACTAATGGGTGAAGTTTGGTTGACTTCTGCGCAGCGGTTTGGGAGTTAACATCAAAATTACATTTCTCGGCCATATCGCATAGATCTCACTGTGAAAAGGCTTAAATGACTTTTTTAATTAAGTTTGATGATTGCGTTCAAACAAAATGTCCTAGAACAAAATTTTTAAATGTAACTACTAGATTGTGATACAATACACTATTGGGTGAAGTTTGGTTGACTTCTGCGCAGCGGTTTGGGAGTTAACATCAAAATTACATTTCTCGGCCATATCGCATAGATCTCACTGTGAAAAGGCTTAAATGGCTTTTTTGACCTAAGTTTGAGGATTGCGCTCAAATCAAATGTCCTAGAACCAAATTTCCACATGTACCTACTAGATTGTGATAAAATACACTAATGGGTGGTTTGGTTGACTTCTGCGCAGCGGTTTGGGAGTTAACATCAAAATTACATTTCTCGGCCATATCGCATAGATCTCACTGTGAAAAGGCTTAAATGACTTTTTTAATTAAGTTTGATGATTGCGCTCAAACAAAATTTCCTAGAACAAAATTTTCAAATGTAACTACTAGATTGTGATACAATACACTATTGGGTGAAGTTTGGTTGACTTCTGCGCAGCGGTTTGGGAGTTAACATCAAAATTACATTTCTCGGCCATATCGCATAGATCTCACTGTGAAAAGGCTTAAATGACTTTTTTAATTAAGTTTGATGATTGCGCTCAAACAAAATTTCCTAGAACAAAATTTTCAAATGTAACTACTAGATTGTGATACAATACACTATTGGGTGAAGTTTGGTTGACTTCTGCGCAGCGGTTTGGGAGTTAACATCAAAATTACATTTCTCGGCCATATCGCATAGATCTCACTGTGAAAAGGCTTAAATGGCTTTTTTGACCTAAGTTTGAGGATTGCGCTCAAATCAAATGTCCTAGAACCAAATTTCCACATGTAACTACTAGATTGTGATACAATACACTAATGGGTGAAGTTTGGTTGACTTCTGCGCAGCGGTTTGGGAGTTAACATCAAAATTACATTTCTCGGCCATATCGCATAGATCTCACTGTGAAAAGGCTTAAATGACTTTTTTAATTAAGTTTGATGATTGCGTTCAAACAAAATGTCCTAGAACAAAATTTTCAAATGTAACTACTAGATTGTGATACAATACACTATTGGGTGAAGTTTGGTTGACTTCTGCGCAGCGGTTTGGGAGTTAACATCAAAATTACATTTCTCGGCCATATCGCATAGATCTCACTGTGAAAAGGCTTAAATGGCTTTTTTGTCCTAAGTTTGAGGATTGCGCTCAAATAAAATGTCCTATAACCAAATTTCCACATGTAACTACTAGATTGTGATACAATACACTAATGGGTGAAGTTTGGTTGTCTTCTGCGCAGCGGTTTGGGATTGAACATCAAAATTACATTTCTCGGCCATATCGCATATATCTCACTGTGAAAAGGCTTAAATGACTTTTTTAATTAAGTTTGATGATTGCGCTCAAACAAAATTTCCTAAAACAAAATTTTCAAATGTAACTACTAGATTGTGATACAATACACTATTGGGTGAAGTTTGGTTGACTTCTGCGCAGCGGTTTGGGAGTTAACATCAAAATTACATTTCTCGGCCATATCGCATAGATCTCACTGTGAAAAGGCTTAAATGACTTTTTTAATTAAGTTTGATGATTGCGTTCAAACAAAATGTCCTAGAACAAAATTTTCAAATGTAACTACTAGATTGTGATACAATACACTATTGGGTGAAGTTTGGTTGACTTCTGCGCAGCGGTTTGGTAGTTAACATCAAAATTACATTTCTCGGCCATATCGCATAGATCTCACTGTGAAAAGGCTTAAATGACTTTTTTAATTAAGTTTAATGATTGCGCTCAAACCAAATGTCCTAGAACGAAATTTTCAAATGTAACTACTAGAATGTGATACAATACACTATTGGGTGAAGTTTAGTTGACTTCTGCGCAGCGGTTTGGGAGTTAACATCAAAATTACATTTCTCGGCCATATCGCATAGATCTCACTGTGAAAAGGCTTAAATGGCTTTTTTGACCTAAGTTTGAGGATTGCGCTCAAATCAAATGTCCTATAACCAAATTTCCACATGTAACTACTAGATTGTGATACAATACACTAATGGGTGAAGTTTGGTTGACTTCTGCGCAGCGGTTTGGGAGTTAACATCAAAATTACATTTCTCGGCCATATCGCATAGATCTCACTGTGAAAAGGCTTAAATGACTTTTTTAATTAAGTTTGATGAATGCATTCAAACAAAATGTCCTACAACAAAATTTTCAAATGTAACTACTAGATTGTGATACAATACACTATTGGGTGAAGTTTGGTTGACTTCTGCGCAGCGGTTTGGGAGTTAACATCAAAATTACATTTCTCGGCCATATCGCATAGATCTCACTGTGAAAAGGCTTAAATGGCTTTTTTGACCTAAGTTTAATATTTGCGCTCAAACCAAATGTCCTAGAACGAAATTTTCAAATGTAACTACTAGAATGTGATACAATACACTATTGGGTGAAGTTTGGTTGACTTCTGCGCAGCGGTTTGGGAGTTAACATCAAAATTACATTTCTCGGCCATATCGCATAGATCTCACTGTGAAAAGGCTTAAATGGCTTTTTTGTCCTAAGTTTGAGGATTGCGCTCAAATCAAATGTCCTATAACCAAATTTCCACATGTAACTACTAGATTGTGATACAATACACTAATGGGTGAAGTTTGGTTGTCTTCTGCGCAGCGGTTTGGGATTGAACATCAAAATTACATTTCTCGGCCATATCGCATAGATCTCACTGTGAAAAGGCTTAAATGACTTTTTTAATTAAGTTTGATGATTGCGTTCAAACAAAATGTCCTAGAACAAAATTTTCAAATGTAACTACTAGATTGTGATACAATACACTATTGGGTGAAGTTTGGTTGACTTCTGCGCAGCGGTTTGGTAGTTAACATCAAAATTACATTTCTCGGCCATATCGCATAGATCTCACTGTGAAAAGGCTTAAATGACTTTTTTAATTAAGTTTAATGATTGCGCTCAAACCAAATGTCCTAGAACGAAATTTTCAAATGTAACTACTAGAATGTGATACAATACACTATTGGGTGAAGTTTAGTTGACTTCTGCGCAGCGGTTTGGGAGTTAACATCAAAATTACATTTCTCGGCCATATCGCATAGATCTCACTGTGAAAAGGCTTAAATGGCTTTTTTGACCTAAGTTTGAGGATTGCGCTCAAATCAAATGTCCTATAACCAAATTTCCACATGTAACTACTAGATTGTGATACAATACACTAATGGGTGAAGTTTGGTTGACTTCTGCGCAGCGGTTTGGGAGTTAACATCAAAATTACATTTCTCGGCCATATCGCATAGATCTCACTGTGAAAAGGCTTAAATGACTTTTTTAATTAAGTTTGATGAATGCATTCAAACAAAATGTCCTACAACAAAATTTTCAAATGTAACTACTAGATTGTGATACAATACACTATTGGGTGAAGTTTGGTTGACTTCTGCGCAGCGGTTTGGGAGTTAACATCAAAATTACATTTCTCGGCCATATCGCATAGATCTCACTGTGAAAAGGCTTAAATGGCTTTTTTGACCTAAGTTTGAGGATTGCGCTCAAATCAAATGTCCTAGAACCAAATTTCCACATGTAACTACTAGATTGTGATACAATACACTAATGGGTGAAGTTTGGTTTACTTCTGCGCAGCGGTTTGGGAGTTAACATCAAAATTACATTTCTCGGCCATATCGCATAGATCTCACTGTGAAAAGGCTTAAATGGCTTTTTTGACCTAAGTTTAATAATTGCGCTCAAACCAAATGTCCTAGAACGAAATTTTAAAATGTAACTACTAGATTGTGATACAATACACTAATGGGTGAAGTTTGGTTGACTTCTGCGCAGCGGTTTGGGAGTGAACATCAAAATTACATTTCTCGGCCATATCGCATAGATCTCACTGTGAAAAGGCTTAAATGGCTTTTTTGACCTAAGTTTGAGGATTGCGCTCAAATCAAATGTCCTAGAACCAAATTTCCACATGTAACTACTAGATTGTGATAAAATACACTAATGGGTGAAGTTTGGTTGACTTCTGCGCAGCGGTTTGGGAGTTAACATCAAAATTACATTTCTCGGCCATATCGCATAGATCTCACTGTGAAAAGGCTTAAATGACTTTTTTAATTAAGTTTGATGAATGCATTCAAACAAAATTTCCTAGAACAAAATTTTCAAATGTAACTACTAGATTGTGATACAATACACTATTGGGTGAAGTTTGGTTGACTTCTGCGCAGCGGTTTGGGAGTTAACATCAAAATTACATTTCTCGGCCATATCGCATAGATCTCACTGTGAAAAGGCTTAAATGGCTTTTTTGACCTAAGTTTGAGGATTGCGCTCAAATCAAATGTCCTAGAACCAAATTTCCACATGTAACTACTAGATTGTGATACAATACACTAATGGGTGAAGTTTGGTTTACTTCTGCGCAGCGGTTTGGGAGTTAACATCAAAATTACATTTCTCGGCCATATCGCATAGATCTCACTGTGAAAAGGCTTAAATGGCTTTTTTGACCTAAGTTTAATAATTGCGCTCAAACCAAATGTCCTAGAACAAAATTTTCAAATGTAACTACTAGAATGTGATACAATACACTATTGGGTGAAGTTTGGTTGACTTCTGCGCAGCGGTTTGGGAGTTAACATCAAAATTACATTTCTCGGCCATATCGCATAGATCTCACTGTGAAAAGGCTTAAATGGCTTTTTTGACCTAAGTTTGAGGACTGCGCTCAAATCAAATGTCCTAGAACCAAATTTCCACATGTAACTACTAGATTGTGATACAATACACTAATGGGTGAAGTTTGGTTGACTTCTGCGCAGCGGTTTGGGAGTTAACATCAAAATTACATTTCTCGGCCATATCGCATAGATCTCACTGTGAAAAGGCTTAAATGACTTTTTTAATTAAGTTTGATGATTGCGCTCAAACAAAATTTCCTAGAACAAAATTTTCAAATGTAACTACTAGATTGTGATACAATACACTATTGGGTGAAGTTTGGTTGACTTCTGCGCAGCGGTTTGGGAGTTAACATCAAAATTACATTTCTCGGCCATATCGCATAGATCTCACTGTGAAAAGGCTTAAATGGCTTTTTTGACCTAAGTTTGAGGATTGCGCTCAAATCAAATGTCCTATAACCAAATTTCCACATGTAACTACTAGATTGTGATACAATACACTAATGGGTGAAGTTTGGTTGACTTCTGCGCAGCGGTTTGGGAGTTAACATCAAAATTACATTTCTCGGCCATATCGCATAGATCTCACTGTGAAAAGGCTTAAATGACTTTTTTAATTAAGTTTGATGATTGCGTTCAAACAAAATGTCCTAGAACAAAATTTTTAAATGTAACTACTAGATTGTGATACAATACACTATTGGGTGAAGTTTGGTTGACTTCTGCGCAGCGGTTTGGGAGTTAACATCAAAATTACATTTCTCGGCCATATCGCATAGATCTCACTGTGAAAAGGCTTAAATGGCTTTTTTGACCTAAGTTTGAGGATTGCGCTCAAATCAAATGTCCTAGAACCAAATTTCCACATGTAACTACTAGATTGTGATACAATACACTAATGGGTGAAGTTTGGTTGACTTCTGCGCAGCGGTTTGGGAGTTAACATCAAAATTACATTTCTCGGCCATATCGCATAGATCTCACTGTGAAAAGGCTTAAATGACTTTTTTAATTAAGTTTGATGATTGCGTTCAAACAAAATGTCCTAGAACAAAATTTTCAAATGTAACTACTAGATTGTGATACAATACACTATTGGGTGAAGTTTGGTTGACTTCTGCGCAGCGGTTTGGGAGTTAACATCAAAATTACATTTCTCGGCCATATCGCATAGATCTCACTGTGAAAAGGCTTAAATGGCTTTTTTGTCCTAAGTTTGAGGATTGCGCTCAAATAAAATGTCCTATAACCAAATTTCCACATGTAACTACTAGATTGTGATACAATACACTAATGGGTGAAGTTTGGTTGTCTTCTGCGCAGCGGTTTGGGATTGAACATCAAAATTACATTTCTCGGCCATATCGCATATATCTCACTGTGAAAAGGCTTAAATGACTTTTTTAATTAAGTTTGATGATTGCGCTCAAACAAAATTTCCTAAAACAAAATTTTCAAATGTAACTACTAGATTGTGATACAATACACTATTGGGTGAAGTTTGGTTGACTTCTGCGCAGCGGTTTGGGAGTTAACATCAAAATTACATTTCTCGGCCATATCGCATAGATCTCACTGTGAAAAGGCTTAAATGACTTTTTTAATTAAGTTTGATGATTGCGTTCAAACAAAATGTCCTAGAACAAAATTTTCAAATGTAACTACTAGATTGTGATACAATACACTATTGGGTGAAGTTTGGTTGACTTCTGCGCAGCGGTTTGGTAGTTAACATCAAAATTACATTTCTCGGCCATATCGCATAGATCTCACTGTGAAAAGGCTTAAATGACTTTTTTAATTAAGTTTAATGATTGCGCTCAAACCAAATGTCCTAGAACGAAATTTTCAAATGTAACTACTAGAATGTGATACAATACACTATTGGGTGAAGTTTAGTTGACTTCTGCGCAGCGGTTTGGGAGTTAACATCAAAATTACATTTCTCGGCCATATCGCATAGATCTCACTGTGAAAAGGCTTAAATGGCTTTTTTGACCTAAGTTTGAGGATTGCGCTCAAATCAAATGTCCTATAACCAAATTTCCACATGTAACTACTAGATTGTGATACAATACACTAATGGGTGAAGTTTGGTTGACTTCTGCGCAGCGGTTTGGGAGTTAACATCAAAATTACATTTCTCGGCCATATCGCATAGATCTCACTGTGAAAAGGCTTAAATGACTTTTTTAATTAAGTTTGATGAATGCATTCAAACAAAATGTCCTACAACAAAATTTTCAAATGTAACTACTAGATTGTGATACAATACACTATTGGGTGAAGTTTGGTTGACTTCTGCGCAGCGGTTTGGGAGTTAACATCAAAATTACATTTCTCGGCCATATCGCATAGATCTCACTGTGAAAAGGCTTAAATGGCTTTTTTGACCTAAGTTTAATATTTGCGCTCAAACCAAATGTCCTAGAACGAAATTTTCAAATGTAACTACTAGAATGTGATACAATACACTATTGGGTGAAGTTTGGTTGACTTCTGCGCAGCGGTTTGGGAGTTAACATCAAAATTACATTTCTCGGCCATATCGCATAGATCTCACTGTGAAAAGGCTTAAATGGCTTTTTTGTCCTAAGTTTGAGGATTGCGCTCAAATCAAATGTCCTATAACCAAATTTCCACATGTAACTACTAGATTGTGATACAATACACTAATGGGTGAAGTTTGGTTGTCTTCTGCGCAGCGGTTTGGGATTGAACATCAAAATTACATTTCTCGGCCATATCGCATAGATCTCACTGTGAAAAGGCTTAAATGACTTTTTTAATTAAGTTTGATGATTGCGTTCAAACAAAATGTCCTAGAACAAAATTTTCAAATGTAACTACTAGATTGTGATACAATACACTATTGGGTGAAGTTTGGTTGACTTCTGCGCAGCGGTTTGGTAGTTAACATCAAAATTACATTTCTCGGCCATATCGCATAGATCTCACTGTGAAAAGGCTTAAATGACTTTTTTAATTAAGTTTAATGATTGCGCTCAAACCAAATGTCCTAGAACGAAATTTTCAAATGTAACTACTAGAATGTGATACAATACACTATTGGGTGAAGTTTAGTTGACTTCTGCGCAGCGGTTTGGGAGTTAACATCAAAATTACATTTCTCGGCCATATCGCATAGATCTCACTGTGAAAAGGCTTAAATGGCTTTTTTGACCTAAGTTTGAGGATTGCGCTCAAATCAAATGTCCTATAACCAAATTTCCACATGTAACTACTAGATTGTGATACAATACACTAATGGGTGAAGTTTGGTTGACTTCTGCGCAGCGGTTTGGGAGTTAACATCAAAATTACATTTCTCGGCCATATCGCATAGATCTCACTGTGAAAAGGCTTAAATGACTTTTTTAATTAAGTTTGATGAATGCATTCAAACAAAATGTCCTACAACAAAATTTTCAAATGTAACTACTAGATTGTGATACAATACACTATTGGGTGAAGTTTGGTTGACTTCTGCGCAGCGGTTTGGGAGTTAACATCAAAATTACATTTCTCGGCCATATCGCATAGATCTCACTGTGAAAAGGCTTAAATGGCTTTTTTGACCTAAGTTTGAGGATTGCGCTCAAATCAAATGTCCTAGAACCAAATTTCCACATGTAACTACTAGATTGTGATACAATACACTAATGGGTGAAGTTTGGTTTACTTCTGCGCAGCGGTTTGGGAGTTAACATCAAAATTACATTTCTCGGCCATATCGCATAGATCTCACTGTGAAAAGGCTTAAATGGCTTTTTTGACCTAAGTTTAATAATTGCGCTCAAACCAAATGTCCTAGAACGAAATTTTAAAATGTAACTACTAGATTGTGATACAATACACTAATGGGTGAAGTTTGGTTGACTTCTGCGCAGCGGTTTGGGAGTGAACATCAAAATTACATTTCTCGGCCATATCGCATAGATCTCACTGTGAAAAGGCTTAAATGGCTTTTTTGACCTAAGTTTGAGGATTGCGCTCAAATCAAATGTCCTAGAACCAAATTTCCACATGTAACTACTAGATTGTGATAAAATACACTAATGGGTGAAGTTTGGTTGACTTCTGCGCAGCGGTTTGGGAGTTAACATCAAAATTACATTTCTCGGCCATATCGCATAGATCTCACTGTGAAAAGGCTTAAATGACTTTTTTAATTAAGTTTGATGAATGCATTCAAACAAAATTTCCTAGAACAAAATTTTCAAATGTAACTACTAGATTGTGATACAATACACTATTGGGTGAAGTTTGGTTGACTTCTGCGCAGCGGTTTGGGAGTTAACATCAAAATTACATTTCTCGGCCATATCGCATAGATCTCACTGTGAAAAGGCTTAAATGGCTTTTTTGACCTAAGTTTGAGGATTGCGCTCAAATCAAATGTCCTAGAACCAAATTTCCACATGTAACTACTAGATTGTGATACAATACACTAATGGGTGAAGTTTGGTTTACTTCTGCGCAGCGGTTTGGGAGTTAACATCAAAATTACATTTCTCGGCCATATCGCATAGATCTCACTGTGAAAAGGCTTAAATGGCTTTTTTGACCTAAGTTTAATAATTGCGCTCAAACCAAATGTCCTAGAACAAAATTTTCAAATGTAACTACTAGAATGTGATACAATACACTATTGGGTGAAGTTTGGTTGACTTCTGCGCAGCGGTTTGGGAGTTAACATCAAAATTACATTTCTCGGCCATATCGCATAGATCTCACTGTGAAAAGGCTTAAATGGCTTTTTTGACCTAAGTTTGAGGACTGCGCTCAAATCAAATGTCCTAGAACCAAATTTCCACATGTAACTACTAGATTGTGATACAATACACTAATGGGTGAAGTTTGGTTGACTTCTGCGCAGCGGTTTGGGAGTTAACATCAAAATTACATTTCTCGGCCATATCGCATAGATCTCACTGTGAAAAGGCTTAAATGACTTTTTTAATTAAGTTTGATGATTGCGCTCAAACAAAATTTCCTAGAACAAAATTTTCAAATGTAACTACTAGATTGTGATACAATACACTATTGGGTGAAGTTTGGTTGACTTCTGCGCAGCGGTTTGGGAGTTAACATCAAAATTACATTTCTCGGCCATATCGCATAGATCTCACTGTGAAAAGGCTTAAATGGCTTTTTTGACCTAAGTTTGAGGATTGCGCTCAAATCAAATGTCCTATAACCAAATTTCCACATGTAACTACTAGATTGTGATACAATACACTAATGGGTGAAGTTTGGTTGACTTCTGCGCAGCGGTTTGGGAGTTAACATCAAAATTACATTTCTCGGCCATATCGCATAGATCTCACTGTGAAAAGGCTTAAATGACTTTTTTAATTAAGTTTGATGATTGCGTTCAAACAAAATGTCCTAGAACAAAATTTTTAAATGTAACTACTAGATTGTGATACAATACACTATTGGGTGAAGTTTGGTTGACTTCTGCGCAGCGGTTTGGGAGTTAACATCAAAATTACATTTCTCGGCCATATCGCATAGATCTCACTGTGAAAAGGCTTAAATGGCTTTTTTGACCTAAGTTTGAGGATTGCGCTCAAATCAAATGTCCTAGAACCAAATTTCCACATGTACCTACTAGATTGTGATAAAATACACTAATGGGTGGTTTGGTTGACTTCTGCGCAGCGGTTTGGGAGTTAACATCAAAATTACATTTCTCGGCCATATCGCATAGATCTCACTGTGAAAAGGCTTAAATGACTTTTTTAATTAAGTTTGATGATTGCGCTCAAACAAAATTTCCTAGAACAAAATTTTCAAATGTAACTACTAGATTGTGATACAATACACTATTGGGTGAAGTTTGGTTGACTTCTGCGCAGCGGTTTGGGAGTTAACATCAAAATTACATTTCTCGGCCATATCGCATAGATCTCACTGTGAAAAGGCTTAAATGACTTTTTTAATTAAGTTTGATGATTGCGCTCAAACAAAATTTCCTAGAACAAAATTTTCAAATGTAACTACTAGATTGTGATACAATACACTATTGGGTGAAGTTTGGTTGACTTCTGCGCAGCGGTTTGGGAGTTAACATCAAAATTACATTTCTCGGCCATATCGCATAGATCTCACTGTGAAAAGGCTTAAATGGCTTTTTTGACCTAAGTTTGAGGATTGCGCTCAAATCAAATGTCCTAGAACCAAATTTCCACATGTAACTACTAGATTGTGATACAATACACTAATGGGTGAAGTTTGGTTGACTTCTGCGCAGCGGTTTGGGAGTTAACATCAAAATTACATTTCTCGGCCATATCGCATAGATCTCACTGTGAAAAGGCTTAAATGACTTTTTTAATTAAGTTTGATGATTGCGTTCAAACAAAATGTCCTAGAACAAAATTTTCAAATGTAACTACTAGATTGTGATACAATACACTATTGGGTGAAGTTTGGTTGACTTCTGCGCAGCGGTTTGGGAGTTAACATCAAAATTACATTTCTCGGCCATATCGCATAGATCTCACTGTGAAAAGGCTTAAATGGCTTTTTTGTCCTAAGTTTGAGGATTGCGCTCAAATCAAATGTCCTATAACCAAATTTCCACATGTAACTACTAGATTGTGATACAATACACTAATGGGTGAAGTTTGGTTGTCTTCTGCGCAGCGGTTTGGGATTGAACATCAAAATTACATTTCTCGGCCATATCGCATATATCTCACTGTGAAAAGGCTTAAATGACTTTTTTAATTAAGTTTGATGATTGCGCTCAAACAAAATTTCCTAAAACAAAATTTTCAAATGTAACTACTAGATTGTGATACAATACACTATTGGGTGAAGTTTGGTTGACTTCTGCGCAGCGGTTTGGGAGTTAACATCAAAATTACATTTCTCGGCCATATCGCATAGATCTCACTGTGAAAAGGCTTAAATGACTTTTTTAATTAAGTTTGATGATTGCGTTCAAACAAAATGTCCTAGAACAAAATTTTCAAATGTAACTACTAGATTGTGATACAATACACTATTGGGTGAAGTTTGGTTGACTTCTGCGCAGCGGTTTGGTAGTTAACATCAAAATTACATTTCTCGGCCATATCGCATAGATCTCACTGTGAAAAGGCTTAAATGACTTTTTTAATTAAGTTTAATGATTGCGCTCAAACCAAATGTCCTAGAACGAAATTTTCAAATGTAACTACTAGAATGTGATACAATACACTATTGGGTGAAGTTTAGTTGACTTCTGCGCAGCGGTTTGGGAGTTAACATCAAAATTACATTTCTCGGCCATATCGCATAGATCTCACTGTGAAAAGGCTTAAATGGCTTTTTTGACCTAAGTTTGAGGATTGCGCTCAAATCAAATGTCCTATAACCAAATTTCCACATGTAACTACTAGATTGTGATACAATACACTAATGGGTGAAGTTTGGTTGACTTCTGCGCAGCGGTTTGGGAGTTAACATCAAAATTACATTTCTCGGCCATATCGCATAGATCTCACTGTGAAAAGGCTTAAATGACTTTTTTAATTAAGTTTGATGAATGCATTCAAACAAAATGTCCTACAACAAAATTTTCAAATGTAACTACTAGATTGTGATACAATACACTATTGGGTGAAGTTTGGTTGACTTCTGCGCAGCGGTTTGGGAGTTAACATCAAAATTACATTTCTCGGCCATATCGCATAGATCTCACTGTGAAAAGGCTTAAATGGCTTTTTTGACCTAAGTTTGAGGATTGCGCTCAAATCAAATGTCCTAGAACCAAATTTCCACATGTAACTACTAGATTGTGATACAATACACTAATGGGTGAAGTTTGGTTGACTTCTGCGCAGCGGTTTGGGAGTTAACATCAAAATTACATTTCTCGGCCATATCGCATAGATCTCACTGTGAAAAGGCTTAAATGGCTTTTTTGACCTAAGTTTAATAATTGCGCTCAAACCAAATGTCCTAGAACGAAATTTTAAAATGTAACTACTAGATTGTGATACAATACACTAATGGGTGAAGTTTGGTTGACTTCTGCGCAGCGGTTTGGGAGTGAACATCAAAATTACATTTCTCGGCCATATCGCATAGATCTCACTGTGAAAAGGCTTAAATGGCTTTTTTGACCTAAGTTTGAGGATTGCGCTCAAATCAAATGTCCTAGAACCAAATTTCCACATGTAACTACTAGATTGTGATAAAATACACTAATGGGTGAAGTTTGGTTGACTTCTGCGCAGCGGTTTGGGAGTTAACATCAAAATTACATTTCTCGGCCATATCGCATAGATCTCACTGTGAAAAGGCTTAAATGACTTTTTTAATTAAGTTTGATGAATGCATTCAAACAAAATTTCCTAGAACAAAATTTTCAAATGTAACTACTAGATTGTGATACAATACACTATTGGGTGAAGTTTGGTTGACTTCTGCGCAGCGGTTTGGGAGTTAACATCAAAATTACATTTCTCGGCCATATCGCATAGATCTCACTGTGAAAAGGCTTAAATGGCTTTTTTGACCTAAGTTTGAGGATTGCGCTCAAATCAAATGTCCTAGAACCAAATTTCCACATGTAACTACTAGATTGTGATACAATACACTAATGGGTGAAGTTTGGTTTACTTCTGCGCAGCGGTTTGGGAGTTAACATCAAAATTACATTTCTCGGCCATATCGCATAGATCTCACTGTGAAAAGGCTTAAATGGCTTTTTTGACCTAAGTTTAATAATTGCGCTCAAACCAAATGTCCTAGAACAAAATTTTCAAATGTAACTACTAGAATGTGATACAATACACTATTGGGTGAAGTTTGGTTGACTTCTGCGCAGCGGTTTGGGAGTTAACATCAAAATTACATTTCTCGGCCATATCGCATAGATCTCACTGTGAAAAGGCTTAAATGGCTTTTTTGACCTAAGTTTGAGGACTGCGCTCAAATCAAATGTCCTAGAACCAAATTTCCACATGTAACTACTAGATTGTGATACAATACACTAATGGGTGAAGTTTGGTTGACTTCTGCGCAGCGGTTTGGGAGTTAACATCAAAATTACATTTCTCGGCCATATCGCATAGATCTCACTGTGAAAAGGCTTAAATGACTTTTTTAATTAAGTTTGATGATTGCGCTCAAACAAAATTTCCTAGAACAAAATTTTCAAATGTAACTACTAGATTGTGATACAATACACTATTGGGTGAAGTTTGGTTGACTTCTGCGCAGCGGTTTGGGAGTTAACATCAAAATTACATTTCTCGGCCATATCGCATAGATCTCACTGTGAAAAGGCTTAAATGGCTTTTTTGACCTAAGTTTGAGGATTGCGCTCAAATCAAATGTCCTAGAACCAAATTTCCACATGTACCTACTAGATTGTGATAAAATACACTAATGGGTGGTTTGGTTGACTTCTGCGCAGCGGTTTGGGAGTTAACATCAAAATTACATTTCTCGGCCATATCGCATAGATCTCACTGTGAAAAGGCTTAAATGACTTTTTTAATTAAGTTTGATGATTGCGCTCAAACAAAATTTCCTAGAACAAAATTTTCAAATGTAACTACTAGATTGTGATACAATACACTATTGGGTGAAGTTTGGTTGACTTCTGCGCAGCGGTTTGGGAGTTAACATCAAAATTACATTTCTCGGCCATATCGCATAGATCTCACTGTGAAAAGGCTTAAATGACTTTTTTAATTAAGTTTGATGATTGCGCTCAAACAAAATTTCCTAGAACAAAATTTTCAAATGTAACTACTAGATTGTGATACAATACACTATTGGGTGAAGTTTGGTTGACTTCTGCGCAGCGGTTTGGGAGTTAACATCAAAATTACATTTCTCGGCCATATCGCATAGATCTCACTGTGAAAAGGCTTAAATGGCTTTTTTGACCTAAGTTTGAGGATTGCGCTCAAATCAAATGTCCTAGAACCAAATTTCCACATGTAACTACTAGATTGTGATACAATACACTAATGGGTGAAGTTTGGTTGACTTCTGCGCAGCGGTTTGGGATTGAACATCAAAATTACATTTCTCGGCCATATCGCATATATCTCACTGTGAAAAGGCTTAAATGACTTTTTTAATTAAGTTTGATGATTGCGCTCAAACAAAATTTCCTAAAACAAAATTTTCAAATGTAACTACTAGATTGTGATACAATACACTATTGGGTGAAGTTTGGTTGACTTCTGCGCAGCGGTTTGGGAGTTAACATCAAAATTACATTTCTCGGCCATATCGCATAGATCTCACTGTGAAAAGGCTTAAATGACTTTTTTAATTAAGTTTGATGATTGCGTTCAAACAAAATGTCCTAGAACAAAATTTTCAAATGTAACTACTAGATTGTGATACAATACACTATTGGGTGAAGTTTGGTTGACTTCTGCGCAGCGGTTTGGTAGTTAACATCAAAATTACATTTCTCGGCCATATCGCATAGATCTCACTGTGAAAAGGCTTAAATGACTTTTTTAATTAAGTTTAATGATTGCGCTCAAACCAAATGTCCTAGAACGAAATTTTCAAATGTAACTACTAGAATGTGATACAATACACTATTGGGTGAAGTTTAGTTGACTTCTGCGCAGCGGTTTGGGAGTTAACATCAAAATTACATTTCTCGGCCATATCGCATAGATCTCACTGTGAAAAGGCTTAAATGGCTTTTTTGACCTAAGTTTGAGGATTGCGCTCAAATCAAATGTCCTATAACCAAATTTCCACATGTAACTACTAGACTGTGATACAATACACTAATGGGTGAAGTTTGGTTGACTTCTGCGCAGCGGTTTGGGAGTTAACATCAAAATTACATTTCTCGGCCATATCGCATAGATCTCACTGTGAAAAGGCTTAAATGACTTTTTTAATTAAGTTTGATGAATGCATTCAAACAAAATGTCCTACAACAAAATTTTCAAATGTAACTACTAGATTGTGATACAATACACTATTGGGTGAAGTTTGGTTGACTTCTGCGCAGCGGTTTGGGAGTTAACATCAAAATTACATTTCTCGGCCATATCGCATAGATCTCACTGTGAAAAGGCTTAAATGGCTTTTTTGACCTAAGTTTGAGGATTGCGCTCAAATCAAATGTCCTAGAACCAAATTTCCACATGTAACTACTAGATTGTGATACAATACACTAATGGGTGAAGTTTGGTTTACTTCTGCGCAGCGGTTTGGGAGTTAACATCAAAATTACATTTCTCGGCCATATCGCATAGATCTCACTGTGAAAAGGCTTAAATGGCTTTTTTGACCTAAGTTTAATAATTGCGCTCAAACCAAATGTCCTAGAACGAAATTTTAAAATGTAACTACTAGAATGTGATACAATACACTATTGGGTGAAGTTTGGTTGACTTCTGCGCAGCGGTTTGGGAGTTAACATCAAAATTACATTTCTCGGCCATATCGCATAGATCTCACTGTGAAAAGGCTTAAATGGCTTTTTTGACCTAAGTTTGAGGACTGCGCTCAAATCAAATGTCCTAGAACCAAATTTCCACATGTAACTACTAGATTGTGATACAATACACTAATGGGTGAAGTTTGGTTGACTTCTGCGCAGCGGTTTGGGAGTTAACATCAAAATTACATTTCTCGGCCATATCGCATAGATCTCACTGTGAAAAGGCTTAAATGGCTTTTTTGACCTAAGTTTGAGGATTGCGCTCAAATCAAATGTCCTAGAACCAAATTTCCACATGTAACTACTAGATTGTGATACAATACACTAATGGGTGAAGTTTGGTTGACTTCTGCGCAGCGGTTTGGGAGTTAACATCAAAATTACATTTCTCGGCCATATCGCATAGATCTCACTGTGAAAAGGCTTAAATGACTTTTTTAATTAAGTTTGATGATTGCGTTCAAACAAAATGTCCTAGAACAAAATTTTCAAATGTAACTACTAGATTGTGATACAATACACTATTGAGTGAAGTTTGGTTGACTTCTGCGCAGCGGTTTGGGAGTTAACATCAAAATTACATTTCTCGGCCATATCGCATAGATCTCACTGTGAAAAGGCTTAAATGGCTTTTTTGACCTAAGTTTGAGGATTGCGCTAAAATCAAATGTCCTAGAACCAAATTTCCACATGTAACTACTAGATTGTGATACAATACACTAATGGGTGAAGTTTGGTTTACTTCAGCGCAGCGGTTTGGGAGTTAACATCAAAATTACATTTCTCGGCCATATCGCATAGATCTCACTGTGAAAAGGCTTAAATGGCTTTTTTGACCTAAGTTTAATAATTGCGCTCAAACCAAATGTCCTAGAACGAAATTTTCAAATGTAACTACTAGAATGTGATACAATACACTATTGGGTGAAGTTTGGTTGACTTCTGCGCAGCGGTTTGGGAGTTAACATCAAAATTACATTTCTCGGCCATATCGCATAGATCTCACTGTGAAAAGGCTTAAATGGCTTTTTTGTCCTAAGTTTGAGGATTGCGCTCAAATCAAATGTCCTATAACCAAATTTCCACATGTAACTACTAGATTGTGATACAATACACTAATGGGTGAAGTTTGGTTGTCTTCTGCGCAGCGGTTTGGGATTGAACATCAAAATTACATTTCTCGGCCATATCGCATATATCTCACTGTGAAAAGGCTTAAATGACTTTTTTAATTAAGTTTGATGATTGCGCTCAAACAAAATTTCCTAAAACAAAATTTTCAAATGTAACTACTAGATTGTGATACAATACACTATTGGGTGAAGTTTGGTTGACTTCTGCGCAGCGGTTTGGGAGTTAACATCAAAATTACATTTCTCGGCCATATCGCATAGATCTCACTGTGAAAAGGCTTAAATGACTTTTTTAATTAAGTTTGATGATTGCGTTCAAACAAAATGTCCTAGAACAAAATTTTCAAATGTAACTACTAGATTGTGATACAATACACTATTGGGTGAAGTTTGGTTGACTTCTGCGCAGCGGTTTGGTAGTTAACATCAAAATTACATTTCTCGGCCATATCGCATAGATCTCACTGTGAAAAGGCTTAAATGACTTTTTTAATTAAGTTTAATGATTGCGCTCAAACCAAATGTCCTAGAACGAAATTTTCAAATGTAACTACTAGAATGTGATACAATACACTATTGGGTGAAGTTTAGTTGACTTCTGCGCAGCGGTTTGGGAGTTAACATCAAAATTACATTTCTCGGCCATATCGCATAGATCTCACTGTGAAAAGGCTTAAATGGCTTTTTTGACCTAAGTTTGAGGATTGCGCTCAAATCAAATGTCCTATAACCAAATTTCCACATGTAACTACTAGATTGTGATACAATACACTAATGGGTGAAGTTTGGTTGACTTCTGCGCAGCGGTTTGGGAGTTAACATCAAAATTACATTTCTCGGCCATATCGCATAGATCTCACTGTGAAAAGGCTTAAATGACTTTTTTAATTAAGTTTGATGAATGCATTCAAACAAAATGTCCTACAACAAAATTTTCAAATGTAACTACTAGATTGTGATACAATACACTATTGGGTGAAGTTTGGTTGACTTCTGCGCAGCGGTTTGGGAGTTAACATCAAAATTACATTTCTCGGCCATATCGCATAGATCTCACTGTGAAAAGGCTTAAATGGCTTTTTTGACCTAAGTTTGAGGATTGCGCTCAAATCAAATGTCCTAGAACCAAATTTCCACATGTAACTACTAGATTGTGATACAATACACTAACGGGTGAAGTTTGGTTTACTTCTGCGCAGCGGTTTGGGAGTTAACATCAAAATTACATTTCTCGGCCATATCGCATAGATCTCACTGTGAAAAGGCTTAAATGGCTTTTTTGACCTAAGTTTAATAATTGCGCTCAAACCAAATGTCCTAGAACGAAATTTTAAAATGTAACTACTAGATTGTGATACAATACACTAATGGGTGAAGTTTGGTTGACTTCTGCGCAGCGGTTTGGGAGTGAACATCAAAATTACATTTCTCGGCCATATCGCATAGATCTCACTGTGAAAAGGCTTAAATGGCTTTTTTGACCTAAGTTTGAGGATTGCGCTCAAATCAAATGTCCTAGAACCAAATTTCCACATGTAACTACTAGATTGTGATAAAATACACTAATGGGTGAAGTTTGGTTGACTTCTGCGCAGCGGTTTGGGAGTTAACATCAAAATTACATTTCTCGGCCATATCGCATAGATCTCACTGTGAAAAGGCTTAAATGACTTTTTTAATTAAGTTTGATGAATGCATTCAAACAAAATTTCCTAGAACAAAATTTTCAAATGTAACTACTAGATTGTGATACAATACACTATTGGGTGAAGTTTGGTTGACTTCTGCGCAGCGGTTTGGGAGTTAACATCAAAATTACATTTCTCGGCCATATCGCATAGATCTCACTGTGAAAAGGCTTAAATGGCTTTTTTGACCTAAGTTTGAGGATTGCGCTCAAATCAAATGTCCTAGAACCAAATTTCCACATGTAACTACTAGATTGTGATACAATACACTAATGGGTGAAGTTTGGTTTACTTCTGCGCAGCGGTTTGGGAGTTAACATCAAAATTACATTTCTCGGCCATATCGCATAGATCTCACTGTGAAAAGGCTTAAATGGCTTTTTTGACCTAAGTTTAATAATTGCGCTCAAACCAAATGTCCTAGAACAAAATTTTCAAATGTAACTACTAGAATGTGATACAATACACTATTGGGTGAAGTTTGTTTGACTTCTGCGCAGCGGTTTGGGAGTTAACATCAAAATTACATTTCTCGGCCATATCGCATAGATCTCACTGTGAAAAGGCTTAAATGGCTTTTTTGACCTAAGTTTGAGGACTGCGCTCAAATCAAATGTCCTAGAAACAAATTTCCACATGTAACTACTAGATTGTGATACAATACACTAATGGGTGAAGTTTGGTTGACTTCTGCGCAGCGGTTTGGGAGTTAACATCAAAATTACATTTCTCGGCCATATCGCATAGATCTCACTGTGAAAAGGCTTAAATGACTTTTTTAATTAAGTTTGATGATTGCGCTCAAACAAAATTTCCTAGAACAAAATTTTCAAATGTAACTACTAGATTGTGATACAATACACTATTGGGTGAAGTTTGGTTGACTTCTGCGCAGCGGTTTGGGAGTTAACATAAAAATTACATTTCTCGGCCATATCGCATAGATCTCACTGTGAAAAGGCTTAAATGGCTTTTTTGACCTAAGTTTGAGGATTGCGCTCAAATCAAATGTCCTATAACCAAATTTCCACATGTAACTACTAGATTGTGATACAATACACTAATGGGTGAAGTTTGGTTGACTTCTGCGCAGCGGTTTGGGAGTTAACATCAAAATTACATTTCTCGGCCATATCGCATAGATCTCACTGTGAAAAGGCTTAAATGACTTTTTTAATTAAGTTTGATGATTGCGTTCAAACAAAATGTCCTAGAACAAAATTTTTAAATGTAACTACTAGATTGTGATACAATACACTATTGGGTGAAGTTTGGTTGACTTCTGCGCAGCGGTTTGGGAGTTAACATCAAAATTACATTTCTCGGCCATATCGCATAGATCTCACTGTGAAAAGGCTTAAATGGCTTTTTTGACCTAAGTTTGAGGATTGCGCTCAAATCAAATGTCCTAGAACCAAATTTCCACATGTACCTACTAGATTGTGATAAAATACACTAATGGGTGGTTTGGTTGACTTCTGCGCAGCGGTTTGGGAGTTAACATCAAAATTACATTTCTCGGCCATATCGCATAGATCTCACTGTGAAAAGGCTTAAATGACTTTTTTAATTAAGTTTGATGATTGCGCTCAAACAAAATTTCCTAGAACAAAATTTTCAAATGTAACTACTAGATTGTGATACAATACACTATTGGGTGAAGTTTGGTTGACTTCTGCGCAGCGGTTTGGGAGTTAACATCAAAATTACATTTCTCGGCCATATCGCATAGATCTCACTGTGAAAAGGCTTAAATGACTTTTTTAATTAAGTTTGATGATTGCGTTCAAACAAAATGTCCTAGAACAAAATTTTCAAATGTAACTACTAGATTGTGATACAATACACTATTGGGTGAAGTTTGGTTGACTTCTGCGCAGTGGTTTGGGAGTTAACATCAAAATTACATTTCTCGGCCATATCGCATAGATCTCACTGTGAAAAGGCTTAAATGGCTTTTTTGACCTAAGTTTGAGGATTGCGCTCAAATCAAATGTCCTATAACCAAATTTCCACATGTAACTACTAGATTGTGATACAATACACTAATGGGTGAAGTTTGGTTGACTTCTGCGCAGCGGTTTGGGAGTGAACATCAAAATTACATTTCTCGGCCATATCGCATAGATCTCACTGTGAAAAGGCTTAAATGGCTTTTTTGACCTAAGTTTGAGGATTGCGCTCAAATCAAATGTCCTAGAATCAAATTTCCACATGTAACTACTAGATTGTGATAAAATACACTAATGGGTGAAGTTTGGTTGACTTCTGCGCAGCGGTTTGGGAGTTAACATCAAAATTACATTTCTCGGCCATATCGCATAGATCTCACTGTGAAAAGGCTTAAATGACTTTTTTAATTAAGTTTGATGATTGCGCTCAAACAAAATTTCCTAGAACAAAATTTTCAAATGTAACTACTAGATTGTGATACAATACACTATTGGGTGAAGTTTGGTTGACTTCTGCGCAGCGGTTTGGGAGTTAACATCAAAATTACATTTCTCGGCCATATCGCATAGATCTCACTGTGAAAAGGCTTAAATGGCTTTTTTGACCTAAGTTTGAGGATTGCGCTCAAATCAAATGTCCTAGAACCAAATTTCTACATGTAACTACTAGATTGTGATACAATACACTAATGGGTGAAGTTTGGTTGACTTCTGCGCAGCGGTTTGGGAGTTAACATCAAAATTACATTTCTCGGCCATATCGCATAGATCTCACTGTGAAAAGGCTTAAATGACTTTTTTAATTAAGTTTGATGATTGCGTTCAAACAAAATGTCCTAGAACAAAATTTTCAAATGTAACTACTAGATTGTGATACAATACACTATTGGGTGAAGTTTGGTTGACTTCTGCGCAGCGGTTTGGGAGTGAACATCAAAATTACATTTCTCGGCCATATCGCATAGATCTCACTGTGAAAAGGCTTAAATGGCTTTTTTGACCTAAGTTTGAGGATTGCGCTCAAATCAAATGTCCTAGAACCAAATTTCCACATGTAACTACTAGATTGTGATAAAATACACTAATGGGTGAAGTTTGGTTGACTTCTGCGCAGCGGTTTGGGAGTTAACATCAAAATTACATTTCTCGGCCATATCGCATAGATCTCACTGTGAAAAGGCTTAAATGACTTTTTTAATTAAGTTTGATGAATGCATTCAAACAAAATGTCCTAGAACAAAATTTTCAAATGTAACTACTAGATTGTGATACAATACACTATTGGGTGAAGTTTGGTTGACTTCTGCGCAGCGGTTTGGGAGTTAACATCAAAATTACATTTCTCGGCCATATCGCATAGATCTCACTGTGAAAAGGCTTAAATGGCTTTTTTGACCTAAGTTTGAGGATTGCGCTCAAATCAAATGTCCTAGAACCAAATTTCCACATGTAACTACTAGATTGTGATACAATACACTAATGGGTGAAGTTTGGTTGACTTCTGCGCAGCGGTTTGGGAGTTAACATCAAAATTACATTTCTCGGCCATATCGCATAGATCTCACTGTGAAAAGGCTTAAATGACTTTTTTAATTAAGTTTGATGATTGCGCTCAAACAAAATGTCCTAGAACAAAATTTTTAAATGTAACTACTAGATTGTGATACAATACACTATTGGGTGAAGTTTGGTTGACTTCTGCGCAGCGGTTTGGGAGTTAACATCAAAATTACATTTCTCGGCCATATCGCATAGATCTCACTGTGAAAAGGCTTAAATGGCTTTTTTGACCTAAGTTTGAGGATTGCGCTCAAATCAAATGTCCTAGAACCAAATTTCCACATGTACCTACTAGATTGTGATAAAATACACTAATGGGTGGTTTGGTTGACTTCTGCGCAGCGGTTTGGGAGTTAACATCAAAATTACATTTCTCGGCCATATCGCATAGATCTCACTGTGAAAAGGCTTAAATGACTTTTTTAATTAAGTTTGATGATTGCGCTCAAACAAAATTTCCTAGAACAAAATTTTCAAATGTAACTACTAGATTGTGATACAATACACTATTGGGTGAAGTTTGGTTGACTTCTGCGCAGCGGTTTGGGAGTTAACATCAAAATTACATTTCTCGGCCATATCGCATAGATCTCACTGTGAAAAGGCTTAAATGACTTTTTTAATTAAGTTTGATGATTGCGTTCAAACAAAATGTCCTAGAACAAAATTTTCAAATGTAACTACTAGATTGTGATACAATACACTATTGGGTGAAGTTTGGTTGACTTCTGCGCAGCGGTTTGGGAGTTAACATCAAAATTACATTTCTCGGCCATATCGCATAGATCTCACTGTGAAAAGGCTTAAATGGCTTTTTTGACCTAAGTTTGAGGATTGCGCTCAAATCAAATGTCCTATAACCAAATTTCCACATGTAACTACTAGATTGTGATACAATACACTAATGGGTGAAGTTTGGTTGACTTCTGCGCAGCGGTTTGGGAGTGAACATCAAAATTACATTTCTCGGCCATATCGCATAGATCTCACTGTGAAAAGGCTTAAATGGCTTTTTTGACCTAAGTTTGAGGATTGCGCTCAAATCAAATGTCCTAGAATCAAATTTCCACATGTAACTACTAGATTGTGATAAAATACACTAATGGGTGAAGTTTGGTTGACTTCTGCGCAGCGGTTTGGGAGTTAACATCAAAATTACATTTCTCGGCCATATCGCATAGATCTCACTGTGAAAAGGCTTAAATGACTTTTTTAATTAAGTTTGATGATTGCGCTCAAACAAAATTTCCTAGAACAAAATTTTCAAATGTAACTACTAGATTGTGATACAATACACTATTGGGTGAAGTTTGGTTGACTTCTGCGCAGCGGTTTGGGAGTTAACATCAAAATTACATTTCTCGGCCATATCGCATAGATCTCACTGTGAAAAGGCTTAAATGGCTTTTTTGACCTAAGTTTGAGGATTGCGCTCAAATCAAATGTCCTAGAACCAAATTTCCACATGTAACTACTAGATTGTGATACAATACACTAATGGGTGAAGTTTGGTTGACTTCTGCGCAGCGGTTTGGGAGTTAACATCAAAATTACATTTCTCGGCCATATCGCATAGATCTCACTGTGAAAAGGCTTAAATGACTTTTTTAATTAAGTTTGATGATTGCGTTAAAACAAAATGTCCTAGAACAAAATTTTCAAATGTAACTACTAGATTGTGATACAATACACTATTGGGTGAAGTTTGGTTGACTTCTGCGCAGCGGTTTGGGAGTTAACATCAAAATTACATTTCTCGGCCATATCGCATAGATCTCACTGTGAAAAGGCTTAAATGGCTTTTTTGACCTAAGTTTGAGGATTGCGCTAAAATCAAATGTCCTAGAACCAAATTTCCACATGTAACTACTAGATTGTGATACAATACACTAATGGGTGAAGTTTGGTTTACTTCAGCGCAGCGGTTTGGGAGTTAACATCAAAATTACATTTCTCTGCCATATCGCATAGATCTCACTGTGAAAAGGCTTAAATGGCTTTTTTGACCTAAGTTTAATATTTGCGCTCAAACCAAATGTCCTAGAACGAAATTTTCAAATGTAACTACTAGAATGTGATACAATACACTATTGGGTGAAGTTTGGTTGACTTCTGCGCAGCGGTTTGGGAGTTAACATCAAAATTACATTTCTCGGCCATATCGCATAGATCTCACTGTGAAAAGGCTTAAATGGCTTTTTTGTCCTAAGTTTGAGGATTGCGCTCAAATCAAATGTCCTATAACCAAATTTCCACATGTAACTACTAGATTGTGATACAATACACTAATGGGTGAAGTTTGGTTGTCTTCTGCGCAGCGGTTTGGGATTGAACATCAAAATTACATTTCTCGGCCATATCGCATATATCTCACTGTGAAAAGGCTTAAATGACTTTTTTAATTAAGTTTGATGATTGCGCTCAAACAAAATTTCCTAAAACAAAATTTTCAAATGTAACTACTAGATTGTGATACAATACACTATTGGGTGAAGTTTGGTTGACTTCTGCGCAGCGGTTTGGGAGTTAACATCAAAATTACATTTCTCGGCCATATCGCATAGATCTCACTGTGAAAAGGCTTAAATGACTTTTTTAATTAAGTTTGATGATTGCGTTCAAACAAAATGTCCTAGAACAAAATTTTCAAATGTAACTACTAGATTGTGATACAATACACTATTGGGTGAAGTTTGGTTGACTTCTGCGCAGCGGTTTGGTAGTTAACATCAAAATTACATTTCTCGGCCATATCGCATAGATCTCACTGTGAAAAGGCTTAAATGACTTTTTTAATTAAGTTTAATGATTGCGCTCAAACCAAATGTCCTAGAACGAAATTTTCAAATGTAACTACTAGAATGTGATACAATACACTATTGGGTGAAGTTTAGTTGACTTCTGCGCAGCGGTTAGGGAGTTAACATCAAAATTACATTTCTCGGCCATATCGCATAGATCTCACTGTGAAAAGGCTTAAATGGCTTTTTTGACCTAAGTTTGAGGATTGCGCTCAAATCAAATGTCCTATAACCAAATTTCCACATGTAACTACTAGATTGTGATACAATACACTAATGGGTGAAGTTTGGTTGACTTCTGCGCAGCGGTTTGGGAGTTAACATCAAAATTACATTTCTCGGCCATATCGCATAGATCTCACTGTGAAAAGGCTTAAATGACTTTTTTAATTAAGTTTGATGAATGCATTCAAACAAAATGTCCTACAACAAAATTTTCAAATGTAACTACTAGATTGTGATACAATACACTATTGGGTGAAGTTTGGTTGACTTCTGCGCAGCGGTTTGGGAGTTAACATCAAAATTACATTTCTCGGCCATATCGCATAGATCTCACTGTGAAAAGGCTTAAATGGCTTTTTTGACCTAAGTTTGAGGATTGCGCTCAAATCAAATGTCCTAGAACCAAATTTCCACATGTAACTACTAGATTGTGATACAATACACTAATGGGTGAAGTTTGGTTTACTTCTGCGCAGCGGTTTGGGAGTTAACATCAAAATTACATTTCTCGGCCATATCGCATAGATCTCACTGTGAAAAGGCTTAAATGGCTTTTTTGACCTAAGTTTAATAATTGCGCTCAAACCAAATGTCCTAGAACGAAATTTTAAAATGTAACTACTAGATTGTGATACAATACACTAATGGGTGAAGTTTGGTTGACTTCTGCGCAGCGGTTTGGGAGTGAACATCAAAATTACATTTCTCGGCCATATCGCATAGATCTCACTGTGAAAAGGCTTAAATGGCTTTTTTGACCTAAGTTTGAGGATTGCGCTCAAATCAAATGTCCTAGAACCAAATTTCCACATGTAACTACTAGATTGTGATAAAATACACTAATGGGTGAAGTTTGGTTGACTTCTGCGCAGCGGTTTGGGAGTTAACATCAAAATTACATTTCTCGGCCATATCGCATAGATCTCACTGTGAAAAGGCTTAAATGACTTTTTTAATTAAGTTTGATGAATGCATTCAAACAAAATTTCCTAGAACAAAATTTTCAAATGTAACTACTAGATTGTGATACAATACACTATTGGGTGAAGTTTGGTTGACTTCTGCGCAGCGGTTTGGGAGTTAACATCAAAATTACATTTCTCGGCCATATCGCATAGATCTCACTGTGAAAAGGCTTAAATGGCTTTTTTGACCTAAGTTTGAGGATTGCGCTCAAATCAAATGTCCTAGAACCAAATTTCCACATGTAACTACTAGATTGTGATACAATACACTAATGGGTGAAGTTTGGTTTACTTCTGCGCAGCGGTTTGGGAGTTAACATCAAAATTACATTTCTCGGCCATATCGCATAGATCTCACTGTGAAAAGGCTTAAATGGCTTTTTTGACCTAAGTTTAATAATTGCGCTCAAACCAAATGTCCTAGAACAAAATTTTCAAATGTAACTACTAGAATGTGATACAATACACTATTGGGTGAAGTTTGGTTGACTTCTGCGCAGCGGTTTGGGAGTTAACATCAAAATTACATTTCTCGGCCATATCGCATAGATCTCACTGTGAAAAGGCTTAAATGACTTTTTTAATTAAGTTTGATGATTGCGTTCAAACAAAATGTCCTAGAACCAAATTTCCACATGTAACTACTAGATTGTGATACAATACACTAATGGGTGAAGTTTGGTTTACTTCAGCGCAGCGGTTTGGGAGTTAACATCAAAATTACATTTCTCGGCCATATCGCATAGATCTCACTGTGAAAAGGCTTAAATGGCTTTTTTGACCTAAGTTTAATATTTGCGCTCAAACCAAATGTCCTAGAACGAAATTTTCAAATGTAACTACTAGAATGTGATACAATACACTATTGGGTGAAGTTTGGTTGACTTCTGCGCAGCGGTTTGGGAGTTAACATCAAAATTACATTTCTCGGCCATATCGCATAGATCTCACTGTGAAAAGGCTTAAATGGCTTTTTTGTCCTAAGTTTGAGGATTGCGCTCAAATCAAATGTCCTATAACCAAATTTCCACATGTAACTACTAGATTGTGATACAATACACTAATGGGTGAAGTTTGGTTGTCTTCTGCGCAGCGGTTTGGGATTGAACATCAAAATTACATTTCTCGGCCATATCGCATATATCTCACTGTGAAAAGGCTTAAATGACTTTTTTAATTAAGTTTGATGATTGCGCTCAAACAAAATTTCCTAAAACAAAATTTTCAAATGTAACTACTAGATTGTGATACAATACACTATTGGGTGAAGTTTGGTTGACTTCTGCGCAGCGGTTTGGGAGTTAACATCAAAATTACATTTCTCGGCCATATCGCATAGATCTCACTGTGAAAAGGCTTAAATGACTTTTTTAATTAAGTTTGATGATTGCGTTCAAACAAAATGTCCTAGAACAAAATTTTCAAATGTAACTACTAGATTGTGATACAATACACTATTGGGTGAAGTTTGGTTGACTTCTGCGCAGCGGTTTGGGAGTTAACATCAAAATTACATTTCTCGGCCATATCGCATAGATCTCACTGTGAAAAGGCTTAAATGGCTTTTTTGACCTAAGTTTGAGGATTGCGCTCAAATCAAATGTCCTAGAACCAAATTTCCACATGTAACTACTAGATTGTGATACAATACACTAATGGGTGAAGTTTGGTTTACTTCTGCGCAGCGGTTTGGGAGTTAACATCAAAATTACATTTCTCGGCCATATCGCATAGATCTCACTGTGAAAAGGCTTAAATGGCTTTTTTGACCTAAGTTTAATAATTGCGCTCAAACCAAATGTCCTAGAACAAAATTTTCAAATGTAACTACTAGAATGTGATACAATACACTATTGGGTGAAGTTTGGTTGACTTCTGCGCAGCGGTTTGGGAGTTAACATCAAAATTACATTTCTCGGCCATATCGCATAGATCTCACTGTGAAAAGGCTTAAATGACTTTTTTAATTAAGTTTGATGATTGCGTTCAAACAAAATGTCCTAGAACAAAATTTTCAAATGTAACTACTAGATTGTGATACAATACACTATTGGGTGAAGTTTGGTTGACTTCTGCGCAGCGGTTTGGTAGTTAACATCAAAATTACATTTCTCGGCCATATCGCATAGATCTCACTGTGAAAAGGCTTAAATGACTTTTTTAATTAAGTTTAATGATTGCGCTCAAACCAAATGTCCTAGAACGAAATTTTCAAATGTAACTACTAGAATGTGATACAATACACTATTGGGTGAAGTTTAGTTGACTTCTGCGCAGCGGTTTGGGAGTTAACATCAAAATTACATTTCTCGGCCATATCGCATAGATCTCACTGTGAAAAGGCTTAAATGGCTTTTTTGACCTAAGTTTGAGGATTGCGCTCAAATCAAATGTCCTATAACCAAATTTCCACATGTAACTACTAGATTGTGATACAATACACTAATGGGTGAAGTTTGGTTGACTTCTGCGCAGCGGTTTGGGAGTTAACATCAAAATTACATTTCTCGGCCATATCGCATAGATCTCACTGTGAAAAGGCTTAAATGACTTTTTTAATTAAGTTTGATGAATGCATTCAAACAAAATGTCCTACAACAAAATTTTCAAATGTAACTACTAGATTGTGATACAATACACTATTGGGTGAAGTTTGGTTGACTTCTGCGCAGCGGTTTGGGAGTTAACATCAAAATTACATTTCTCGGCCATATCGCATAGATCTCACTGTGAAAAGGCTTAAATGGCTTTTTTGACCTAAGTTTGAGGATTGCGCTCAAATCAAATGTCCTAGAACCAAATTTCCACATGTAACTACTAGATTGTGATACAATACACTAATGGGTGAAGTTTGGTTTACTTCTGCGCAGCGGTTTGGGAGTTAACATCAAAATTACATTTCTCGGCCATATCGCATAGATCTCACTGTGAAAAGGCTTAAATGGCTTTTTTGACCTAAGTTTAATAATTGCGCTCAAACCAAATGTCCTAGAACGAAATTTTAAAATGTAACTACTAGATTGTGATACAATACACTAATGGGTGAAGTTTGGTTGACTTCTGCGCAGCGGTTTGGGAGTGAACATCAAAATTACATTTCTCGGCCATATCGCATAGATCTCACTGTGAAAAGGCTTAAATGGCTTTTTTGACCTAAGTTTGAGGATTGCGCTCAAATCAAATGTCCTAGAACCAAATTTCCACATGTAACTACTAGATTGTGATAAAATACACTAATGGGTGAAGTTTGGTTGACTTCTGCGCAGCGGTTTGGGAGTTAACATCAAAATTACATTTCTCGGCCATATCGCATAGATCTCACTGTGAAAAGGCTTAAATGACTTTTTTAATTAAGTTTGATGAATGCATTCAAACAAAATTTCCTAGAACAAAATTTTCAAATGTAACTACTAGATTGTGATACAATACACTATTGGGTGAAGTTTGGTTGACTTCTGCGCAGCGGTTTGGGAGTTAACATCAAAATTACATTTCTCGGCCATATCGCATAGATCTCACTGTGAAAAGGCTTAAATGGCTTTTTTGACCTAAGTTTGAGGATTGCGCTCAAATCAAATGTCCTAGAACCAAATTTCCACATGTAACTACTAGATTGTGATACAATACACTAATGGGTGAAGTTTGGTTTACTTCTGCGCAGCGGTTTGGGAGTTAACATCAAAATTACATTTCTCGGCCATATCGCATAGATCTCACTGTGAAAAGGCTTAAATGGCTTTTTTGACCTAAGTTTAATAATTGCGCTCAAACCAAATGTCCTAGAACAAAATTTTCAAATGTAACTACTAGAATGTGATACAATACACTATTGGGTGAAGTTTGGTTGACTTCTGCGCAGCGGTTTGGGAGTTAACATCAAAATTACATTTCTCGGCCATATCGCATAGATCTCACTGTGAAAAGGCTTAAATGGCTTTTTTGACCTAAGTTTGAGGACTGCGCTCAAATCAAATGTCCTAGAACCAAATTTCCACATGTAACTACTAGATTGTGATACAATACACTAATGGGTGAAGTTTGGTTGACTTCTGCGCAGCGGTTTGGGAGTTAACATCAAAATTACATTTCTCGGCCATATCGCATAGATCTCACTGTGAAAAGGCTTAAATGACTTTTTTAATTAAGTTTGATGATTGCGCTCAAACAAAATTTCCTAGAACAAAATTTTCAAATGTAACTACTAGATTGTGATACAATACACTATTGGGTGAAGTTTGGTTGACTTCTGCGCAGCGGTTTGGGAGTTAACATCAAAATTACATTTCTCGGCCATATCGCATAGATCTCACTGTGAAAAGGCTTAAATGGCTTTTTTGACCTAAGTTTGAGGATTGCGCTCAAATCAAATGTCCTATAACCAAATTTCCACATGTAACTACTAGATTGTGATACAATACACTAATGGGTGAAGTTTGGTTGACTTCTGCGCAGCGGTTTGGGAGTTAACATCAAAATTACATTTCTCGGCCATATCGCATAGATCTCACTGTGAAAAGGCTTAAATGACTTTTTTAATTAAGTTTGATGATTGCGTTCAAACAAAATGTCCTAGAACAAAATTTTTAAATGTAACTACTAGATTGTGATACAATACACTATTGGGTGAAGTTTGGTTGACTTCTGCGCAGCGGTTTGGGAGTTAACATCAAAATTACATTTCTCGGCCATATCGCATAGATCTCACTGTGAAAAGGCTTAAATGACTTTTTTAATTAAGTTTGATGATTGCGTTCAAACAAAATGTCCTAGAACAAAATTTTCAAATGTAACTACTAGATTGTGATACAATACACTATTGGGTGAAGTTTGGTTGACTTCTGCGCAGCGGTTTGGTAGTTAACATCAAAATTACATTTCTCGGCCATATCGCATAGATCTCACTGTGAAAAGGCTTAAATGACTTTTTTAATTAAGTTTAATGATTGCGCTCAAACCAAATGTCCTAGAACGAAATTTTCAAATGTAACTACTAGAATGTGATACAATACACTATTGGGTGAAGTTTAGTTGACTTCTGCGCAGCGGTTTGGGAGTTAACATCAAAATTACATTTCTCGGCCATATCGCATAGATCTCACTGTGAAAAGGCTTAAATGGCTTTTTTGACCTAAGTTTGAGGATTGCGCTCAAATCAAATGTCCTATAACCAAATTTCCACATGTAACTACTAGATTGTGATACAATACACTAATGGGTGAAGTTTGGTTGACTTCTGCGCAGCGGTTTGGGAGTTAACATCAAAATTACATTTCTCGGCCATATCGCATAGATCTCACTGTGAAAAGGCTTAAATGACTTTTTTAATTAAGTTTGATGAATGCATTCAAACAAAATGTCCTACAACAAAATTTTCAAATGTAACTACTAGATTGTGATACAATACACTATTGGGTGAAGTTTGGTTGACTTCTGCGCAGCGGTTTGGGAGTTAACATCAAAATTACATTTCTCGGCCATATCGCATAGATCTCACTGTGAAAAGGCTTAAATGGCTTTTTTGACCTAAGTTTGAGGATTGCGCTCAAATCAAATGTCCTAGAACCAAATTTCCACATGTAACTACTAGATTGTGATACAATACACTAATGGGTGAAGTTTGGTTTACTTCTGCGCAGCGGTTTGGGAGTTAACATCAAAATTACATTTCTCGGCCATATCGCATAGATCTCACTGTGAAAAGGCTTAAATGGCTTTTTTGACCTAAGTTTAATAATTGCGCTCAAACCAAATGTCCTAGAACGAAATTTTAAAATGTAACTACTAGAATGTGATACAATACACTATTGGGTGAAGTTTGGTTGACTTCTGCGCAGCGGTTTGGGAGTTAACATCAAAATTACATTTCTCGGCCATATCGCATAGATCTCACTGTGAAAAGGCTTAAATGGCTTTTTTGACCTAAGTTTGAGGACTGCGCTCAAATCAAATGTCCTAGAACCAAATTTCCACATGTAACTACTAGATTGTGATACAATACACTAATGGGTGAAGTTTGGTTGACTTCTGCGCAGCGGTTTGGGAGTTAACATCAAAATTACATTTCTCGGCCATATCGCATAGATCTCACTGTGAAAAGGCTTAAATGGCTTTTTTGACCTAAGTTTGAGGATTGCGCTCAAATCAAATGTCCTAGAACCAAATTTCCACATGTAACTACTAGATTGTGATACAATACACTAATGGGTGAAGTTTGGTTGACTTCTGCGCAGCGGTTTGGGAGTTAACATCAAAATTACATTTCTCGGCCATATCGCATAGATCTCACTGTGAAAAGGCTTAAATGACTTTTTTAATTAAGTTTGATGATTGCGTTCAAACAAAATGTCCTAGAACAAAATTTTCAAATGTAACTACTAGATTGTGATACAATACACTATTGAGTGAAGTTTGGTTGACTTCTGCGCAGCGGTTTGGGAGTTAACATCAAAATTACATTTCTCGGCCATATCGCATAGATCTCACTGTGAAAAGGCTTAAATGGCTTTTTTGACCTAAGTTTGAGGATTGCGCTAAAATCAAATGTCCTAGAACCAAATTTCCACATGTAACTACTAGATTGTGATACAATACACTAATGGGTGAAGTTTGGTTTACTTCGGCGCAGCGGTTTGGGAGTTAACATCAAAATTACATTTCTCGGCCATATCGCATAGATCTCACTGTGAAAAGGCTTAAATGGCTTTTTTGACCTAAGTTTAATAATTGCGCTCAAACCAAATGTCCTAGAACGAAATTTTCAAATGTAACTACTAGAATGTGATACAATACACTATTGGGTGAAGTTTGGTTGACTTCTGCGCAGCGGTTTGGGAGTTAACATCAAAATTACATTTCTCGGCCATATCGCATAGATCTCACTGTGAAAAGGCTTAGATGGCTTTTTTGTCCTAAGTTTGAGGATTGCGCTCAAATCAAATGTCCTATAACCAAATTTCCACATGTAACTACTAGATTGTGATACAATACACTAATGGGTGAAGTTTGGTTGTCTTCTGCGCAGCGGTTTGGGATTGAACATCAAAATTACATTTCTCGGCCATATCGCATATATCTCACTGTGAAAAGGCTTAAATGACTTTTTTAATTAAGTTTGATGATTGCGCTCAAACAAAATTTCCTAAAACAAAATTTTCAAATGTAACTACTAGATTGTGATACAATACACTATTGGGTGAAGTTTGGTTGACTTCTGCGCAGCGGTTTGGGAGTTAACATCAAAATTACATTTCTCGGCCATATCGCATAGATCTCACTGTGAAAAGGCTTAAATGACTTTTTTAATTAAGTTTGATGATTGCGTTCAAACAAAATGTCCTAGAACAAAATTTTCAAATGTAACTACTAGATTGTGATACAATACACTATTGGGTGAAGTTTGGTTGACTTCTGCGCAGCGGTTTGGTAGTTAACATCAAAATTACATTTCTCGGCCATATCGCATAGATCTCACTGTGAAAAGGCTTAAATGACTTTTTTAATTAAGTTTAATGATTGCGCTCAAACCAAATGTCCTAGAACGAAATTTTCAAATGTAACTACTAGAATGTGATACAATACACTATTGGGTGAAGTTTAGTTGACTTCTGCGCAGCGGTTTGGGAGTTAACATCAAAATTACATTTCTCGGCCATATCGCATAGATCTCACTGTGAAAAGGCTTAAATGGCTTTTTTGACCTAAGTTTGAGGATTGCGCTCAAATCAAATGTCCTATAACCAAATTTCCACATGTAACTACTAGATTGTGATACAATACACTAATGGGTGAAGTTTGGCTGACTTCTGCGCAGCGGTTTGGGAGTTAACATCAAAATTACATTTCTCGGCCATATCGCATAGATCTCACTGTGAAAAGGCTTAAATGACTTTTTTAATTAAGTTTGATGAATGCATTCAAACAAAATGTCCTACAACAAAATTTTCAAATGTAACTACTAGATTGTGATACAATACACTATTGGGTGAAGTTTGGTTGACTTCTGCGCAGCGGTTTGGGAGTTAACATCAAAATTACATTTCTCGGCCATATCGCATAGATCTCACTGTGAAAAGGCTTAAATGGCTTTTTTGACCTAAGTTTGAGGATTGCGCTCAAATCAAATGTCCTAGAACCAAATTTCCACATGTAACTACTAGATTGTGATACAATACACTAATGGGTGAAGTTTGGTTTACTTCTGCGCAGCGGTTTGGGAGTTAACATCAAAATTACATTTCTCGGCCATATCGCATAGATCTCACTGTGAAAAGGCTTAAATGGCTTTTTTGACCTAAGTTTAATAATTGCGCTCAAACCAAATGTCCTAGAACGAAATTTTAAAATGTAACTACTAGATTGTGATACAATACACTAATGGGTGAAGTTTGGTTGACTTCTGCGCAGCGGTTTGGGAGTGAACATCAAAATTACATTTCTCGGCCATATCGCATAGATCTCACTGTGAAAAGGCTTAAATGGCTTTTTTGACCTAAGTTTGAGGATTGCGCTCAAATCAAATGTCCTAGAACCAAATTTCCACATGTAACTACTAGATTGTGATAAAATACACTAATGGGTGAAGTTTGGTTGACTTCTGCGCAGCGGTTTGGGAGTTAACATCAAAATTACATTTCTCGGCCATATCGCATAGATCTCACTGTGAAAAGGCTTAAATGACTTTTTTAATTAAGTTTGATGAATGCATTCAAACAAAATTTCCTAGAACAAAATTTTCAAATGTAACTACTAGATTGTGATACAATACACTATTGGGTGAAGTTTGTTTGACTTCTGCGCAGCGGTTTGGGAGTTAACATCAAAATTACATTTCTCGGCCATATCGCATAGATCTCACTGTGAAAAGGCTTAAATGACTTTTTTAATTAAGTTTGATGATTGCGCTCAAACAAAATTTCCTAGAACAAAATTTTCAAATGTAACTACTAGATTGTGATACAATACACTATTGGGTGAAGTTTGGTTGACTTCTGCGCAGCGGTTTGGGAGTTAACATAAAAATTACATTTCTCGGCCATATCGCATAGATCTCACTGTGAAAAGGCTTAAATGGCTTTTTTGACCTAAGTTTGAGGATTGCGCTCAAATCAAATGTCCTATAACCAAATTTCCACATGTAACTACTAGATTGTGATACAATACACTAATGGGTGAAGTTTGGTTGACTTCTGCGCAGCGGTTTGGGAGTTAACATCAAAATTACATTTCTCGGCCATATCGCATAGATCTCACTGTGAAAAGGCTTAAATGACTTTTTTAATTAAGTTTGATGATTGCGTTCAAACAAAATGTCCTAGAACAAAATTTTTAAATGTAACTACTAGATTGTGATACAATACACTATTGGGTGAAGTTTGGTTGACTTCTGCGCAGCGGTTTGGGAGTTAACATCAAAATTACATTTCTCGGCCATATCGCATAGATCTCACTGTGAAAAGGCTTAAATGGCTTTTTTGACCTAAGTTTGAGGATTGCGCTCAAATCAAATGTCCTAGAACCAAATTTCCACATGTACCTACTAGATTGTGATAAAATACACTAATGGGTGGTTTGGTTGACTTCTGCGCAGCGGTTTGGGAGTTAACATCAAAATTACATTTCTCGGCCATATCGCATAGATCTCACTGTGAAAAGGCTTAAATGACTTTTTTAATTAAGTTTGATGATTGCGCTCAAACAAAATTTCCTAGAACAAAATTTTCAAATGTAACTACTAGATTGTGATACAATACACTATTGGGTGAAGTTTGGTTGACTTCTGCGCAGCGGTTTGGGAGTTAACATCAAAATTACATTTCTCGGCCATATCGCATAGATCTCACTGTGAAAAGGCTTAAATGACTTTTTTAATTAAGTTTGATGATTGCGTTCAAACAAAATGTCCTAGAACAAAATTTTCAAATGTAACTACTAGATTGTGATACAATACACTATTGGGTGAAGTTTGGTTGACTTCTGCGCAGCGGTTTGGGAGTTAACATCAAAATTACATTTCTCGGCCATATCGCATAGATCTCACTGTGAAAAGGCTTAAATGGCTTTTTTGACCTAAGTTTGAGGATTGCGCTCAAATCAAATGTCCTATAACCAAATTTCCACATGTAACTACTAGACTGTGATACAATACACTAATGGGTGAAGTTTGGTTGACTTCTGCGCAGCGGTTTGGGAGTGAACATCAAAATTACATTTCTCGGCCATATCGCATAGATCTCACTGTGAAAAGGCTTAAATGGCTTTTTTGACCTAAGTTTGAGGATTGCGCTCAAATCAAATGTCCTAGAATCAAATTTCCACATGTAACTACTAGATTGTGATAAAATACACTAATGGGTGAAGTTTGGTTGACTTCTGCGCAGCGGTTTGGGAGTTAACATCAAAATTACATTTCTCGGCCATATCGCATAGATCTCACTGTGAAAAGGCTTAAATGACTTTTTTAATTAAGTTTGATGATTGCGCTCAAACAAAATTTCCTAGAACAAAATTTTCAAATGTAACTACTAGATTGTGATACAATACACTATTGGGTGAAGTTTGGTTGACTTCTGCGCAGCGGTTTGGGAGTTAACATCAAAATTACATTTCTCGGCCATATCGCATAGATCTCACTGTGAAAAGGCTTAAATGGCTTTTTTGACCTAAGTTTGAGGATTGCGCTCAAATCAAATGTCCTAGAACCAAATTTCCACATGTAACTACTAGATTGTGATACAATACACTAATGGGTGAAGTTTGGTTGACTTCTGCGCAGCGGTTTGGGAGTTAACATCAAAATTACATTTCTCGGCCATATCGCATAGATCTCACTGTGAAAAGGCTTAAATGACTTTTTTAATTAAGTTTGATGATTGCGTTCAAACAAAATGTCCTAGAACAAAATTTTCAAATGTAACTACTAGATTGTGATACAATACACTATTGGGTGAAGTTTGGTTGACTTCTGCGCAGCGGTTTGGGAGTTAACATCAAAATTACATTTCTCGGCCATATCGCATAGATCTCACTGTGAAAAGGCTTAAATGGCTTTTTTGTCCTAAGTTTGAGGATTGCGCTCAAATCAAATGTCCTATAACCAAATTTCCACATGTAACTACTAGATTGTGATACAATACACTAATGGGTGAAGTTTGGTTGTCTTCTGCGCAGCGGTTTTGGATTGAACATCAAAATTACATTTCTCGGCCATATCGCATATATCTCACTGTGAAAAGGCTTAAATGACTTTTTTAATTAAGTTTGATGATTGCGCTCAAACAAAATTTCCTAAAACAAAATTTTCAAATGTAACTACTAGATTGTGATACAATACACTATTGGGTGAAGTTTGGTTGACTTCTGCGCAGCGGTTTGGGAGTTAACATCAAAATTACATTTCTCGGCCATATCGCATAGATCTCACTGTGAAAAGGCTTAAATGACTTTTTTAATTAAGTTTGATGATTGCGTTCAAACAAAATGTCCTAGAACAAAATTTTCAAATGTAACTACTAGATTGTGATACAATACACTATTGGGTGAAGTTTGGTTGACTTCTGCGCAGCGGTTTGGTAGTTAACATCAAAATTACATTTCTCGGCCATATCGCATAGATCTCACTGTGAAAAGGCTTAAATGACTTTTTTAATTAAGTTTAATGATTGCGCTCAAACCAAATGTCCTAGAACGAAATTTTCAAATGTAACTACTAGAATGTGATACAATACACTATTGGGTGAAGTTTAGTTGACTTCTGCGCAGCGGTTTGGGAGTTAACATCAAAATTACATTTCTCGGCCATATCGCATAGATCTCACTGTGAAAAGGCTTAAATGGCTTTTTTGACCTAAGTTTGAGGATTGCGCTCAAATCAAATGTCCTATAACCAAATTTCCACATGTAACTACTAGATTGTGATACAATACACTAATGGGTGAAGTTTGGTTGACTTCTGCGCAGCGGTTTGGGAGTTAACATCAAAATTACATTTCTCGGCCATATCGCATAGATCTCACTGTGAAAAGGCTTAAATGACTTTTTTAATTAAGTTTGATGAATGCATTCAAACAAAATGTCCTACAACAAAATTTTCAAATGTAACTACTAGATTGTGATACAATACACTATTGGGTGAAGTTTGGTTGACTTCTGCGCAGCGGTTTGGGAGTTAACATCAAAATTACATTTCTCGGCCATATCGCATAGATCTCACTGTGAAAAGGCTTAAATGGCTTTTTTGACCTAAGTTTGAGGATTGCGCTCAAATCAAATGTCCTAGAACCAAATTTCCACATGTAACTACTAGATTGTGATACAATACACTAATGGGTGAAGTTTGGTTTACTTCTGCGCAGCGGTTTGGGAGTTAACATCAAAATTACATTTCTCGGCCATATCGCATAGATCTCACTGTGAAAAGGCTTAAATGGCTTTTTTGACCTAAGTTTAATAATTGCGCTCAAACCAAATGTCCTAGAACGAAATTTTAAAATGTAACTACTAGAATGTGATACAATACACTATTGGGTGAAGTTTGGTTGACTTCTGCGCAGCGGTTTGGGAGTTAACATCAAAATTACATTTCTCGGCCATATCGCATAGATCTCACTGTGAAAAGGCTTAAATGGCTTTTTTGACCTAAGTTTGAGGACTGCGCTCAAATCAAATGTCCTAGAACCAAATTTCCACATGTAACTACTAGATTGTGATACAATACACTAATGGGTGAAGTTTGGTTGACTTCTGCGCAGCGGTTTGGGAGTTAACATCAAAATTACATTTCTCGGCCATATCGCATAGATCTCACTGTGAAAAGGCTTAAATGACTTTTTTAATTAAGTTTGATGATTGCGCTCAAACAAAATTTCCTAGAACAAAATTTTCAAATGTAACTACTAGATTGTGATACAATACACTATTGGGTGAAGTTTGGTTGACTTCTGCGCAGCGGTTTGGGAGTTAACATCAAAATTACATTTCTCGGCCATATCGCATAGATCTCACTGTGAAAAGGCTTAAATGGCTTTTTTGACCTAAGTTTGAGGATTGCGCTCAAATCAAATGTCCTATAACCAAATTTCCACATGTAACTACTAGATTGTGATACAATACACTAATGGGTGAAGTTTGGTTGACTTCTGCGCAGCGGTTTGGGAGTTAACATCAAAATTACATTTCTCGGCCATATCGCATAGATCTCACTGTGAAAAGGCTTAAATGACTTTTTTAATTAAGTTTGATGATTGCGTTCAAACAAAATGTCCTAGAACAAAATTTTTAAATGTAACTACTAGATTGTGATACAATACACTATTGGGTGAAGTTTGGTTGACTTCTGCGCAGCGGTTTGGGAGTTAACATCAAAATTACATTTCTCGGCCATATCGCATAGATCTCACTGTGAAAAGGCTTAAATGGCTTTTTTGACCTAAGTTTGAGGATTGCGCTCAAATCAAATGTCCTAGAACCAAATTTCCACATGTAACTACTAGATTGTGATAAAATACACTAATGGGTGAAGTTTGGTTGACTTCTGCGCAGCGGTTTGGGAGTTAACATCAAAATTACATTTCTCGGCCATATCGCATAGATCTCACTGTGAAAAGGCTTAAATGACTTTTTTAATTAAGTTTGATGATTGCGCTCAAACAAAATTTCCTAGAACAAAATTTTCAAATGTAACTACTAGATTGTGATACAATACACTATTGGGTGAAGTTTGGTTGACTTCTGCGCAGCGGTTTGGGAGTTAACATCAAAATTACATTTCTCGGCCATATCGCATAGATCTCACTGTGAAAAGGCTTAAATGGCTTTTTTGACCTAAGTTTGAGGATTGCGCTCAAATCAAATGTCCTATAACCAAATTTCCACATGTAACTACTAGATTGTGATACAATACACTAATGGGTGAAGTTTGGTTGACTTCTGCGCAGCGGTTTGGGAGTTAACATCAAAATTACATTTCTCGGCCATATCGCATAGATCTCACTGTGAAAAGGCTTAAATGACTTTTTTAATTAAGTTTGATGATTGCGTTCAAACAAAATGTCCTAGAACAAAATTTTTAAATGTAACTACGAGATTGTGATACAATACACTATTGGGTGAAGTTTGGTTGACTTCTGCGCAGCGGTTTGGGAGTTAACATCAAAATTACATTTCTCGGCCATATCGCATAGATCTCACTGTGAAAAGGCTTAAATGACTTTTTTAATTAAGTTTGATGATTGCGCTCAAACAAAATTTCCTAGAACAAAATTTTCAAATGTAACTACTAGATTGTGATACAATACACTATTGGGTGAAGTTTGGTTGACTTCTGCGCAGCGGTTTGGGAGTTAACATCAAAATTACATTTCTCGGCCATATCGCATAGATCTCACTGTGAAAAGGCTTAAATGGCTTTTTTGACCTAAGTTTGAGGATTGCGCTAAAATCAAATGTCCTAGAACCAAATTTCCACATGTAACTACTAGATTGTGATACAATACACTAATGGGTGAAGTTTGGTTTACTTCAGCGCAGCGGTTTGGGAGTTAACATCAAAATTACATTTCTCGGCCATATCGCATAGATCTCACTGTGAAAAGGCTTAAATGGCTTTTTTGACCTAAGTTTAATAATTGCGCTCAAACCAAATGTCCTAGAACGAAATTTTCAAATGTAACTACTAGAATGTGATACAATACACTATTGGGTGAAGTTTGGTTGACTTCTGCGCAGCGGTTTGGGAGTTAACATCAAAATTACATTTCTCGGCCATATCGCATAGATCTCACTGTGAAAAGGCTTAAATGGCTTTTTTGTCCTAAGTTTGAGGATTGCGCTCAAATCAAATGTCCTATAACCAAATTTCCACATGTAACTACTAGATTGTGATACAATACACTAATGGGTGAAGTTTGGTTGTCTTCTGCGCAGCGGTTTGGGATTGAACATCAAAATTACATTTCTCGGCCATATCGCATATATCTCACTGTGAAAAGGCTTAAATGACTTTTTTAATTAAGTTTGATGATTGCGCTCAAACAAAATTTCCTAAAACAAAATTTTCAAATGTAACTACTAGATTGTGATACAATACACTATTGGGTGAAGTTTGGTTGACTTCTGCGCAGCGGTTTGGGAGTTAACATCAAAATTACATTTCTCGGCCATATCGCATAGATCTCACTGTGAAAAGGCTTAAATGACTTTTTTAATTAAGTTTGATGATTGCGTTCAAACAAAATGTCCTAGAACAAAATTTTTAAATGTAACTACTAGATTGTGATACAATACACTATTGGGTGAAGTTTGGTTGACTTCTGCGCAGCGGTTTGGTAGTTAACATCAAAATTACATTTCTCGGCCATATCGCATAGATCTCACTGTGAAAAGGCTTAAATGACTTTTTTAATTAAGTTTAATGATTGCGCTCAAACCAAATGTCCTAGAACGAAATTTTCAAATGTAACTACTAGAATGTGATACAATACACTATTGGGTGAAGTTTAGTTGACTTCTGCGCAGCGGTTTGGGAGTTAACATCAAAATTACATTTCTCGGCCATATCGCATAGATCTCACTGTGAAAAGGCTTAAATGGCTTTTTTGACCTAAGTTTGAGGATTGCGCTCAAATCAAATGTCCTATAACCAAATTTCCACATGTAACTACTAGATTGTGATACAATACACTAATGGGTGAAGTTTGGTTGACTTCTGCGCAGCGGTTTGGGAGTTAACATCAAAATTACATTTCTCGGCCATATCGCATAGATCTCACTGTGAAAAGGCTTAAATGACTTTTTTAATTAAGTTTGATGAATGCATTCAAACAAAATGTCCTAGAACAAAATTTTCAAATGTAACTACTAGATTGTGATACAATACACTATTGGGTGAAGTTTGGTTGACTTCTGCGCAGCGGTTTGGGAGTTAACATCAAAATTACATTTCTCGGCCATATCGCATAGATCTCACTGTGAAAAGGCTTAAATGGCTTTTTTGACCTAAGTTTGAGGATTGCGCTCAAATCAAATGTCCTAGAACCAAATTTCCACATGTAACTACTAGATTGTGATACAATACACTAATGGGTGAAGTTTGGTTTACTTCTGCGCAGCGGTTTGGGAGTTAACATCAAAATTACATTTCTCGGCCATATCGCATAGATCTCACTGTGAAAAGGCTTAAATGGCTTTTTTGACCTAAGTTTAATAATTGCGCTCAAACCAAATGTCCTAGAACGAAATTTTAAAATGTAACTACTAGAATGTGATACAATACACTATTGGGTGAAGTTTGGTTGACTTCTGCGCAGCGGTTTGGGAGTTAACATCAAAATTACATTTCTCGGCCATATCGCATAGATCTCACTGTGAAAAGGCTTAAATGGCTTTTTTGACCTAAGTTTGAGGACTGCGCTCAAATCAAATGTCCTAGAACCAAATTTCCACATGTAACTACTAGATTGTGATACAATACACTAATGGGTGAAGTTTGGTTGACTTCTGCGCAGCGGTTTGGGAGTTAACATCAAAATTACATTTCTCGGCCATATCGCATAGATCTCACTGTGAAAAGGCTTAAATGACTTTTTTAATTAAGTTTGATGATTGCGCTCAAACAAAATTTCCTAGAACAAAATTTTCAAATGTAACTACTAGATTGTGATACAATACACTATTGGGTGAAGTTTGGTTGACTTCTGCGCAGCGGTTTGGGAGTTAACATCAAAATTACATTTCTCGGCCATATCGCATAGATCTCACTGTGAAAAGGCTTAAATGGCTTTTTTGACCTAAGTTTGAGGATTGCGCTCAAATCAAATGTCCTATAACCAAATTTCCACATGTAACTACTAGATTGTGATACAATACACTAATGGGTGAAGTTTGGTTGACTTCTGCGCAGCGGTTTGGGAGTTAACATCAAAATTACATTTCTCGGCCATATCGCATAGATCTCACTGTGAAAAGGCTTAAATGGCTTTTTTGACCTAAGTTTAATAATTGCGCTCAAACCAAATGTCCTAGAACAAAATTTTCAAATGTAACTACTAGAATGTGATACAATACACTATTGGGTGAAGTTTGTTTGACTTCTGCGCAGCGGTTTGGGAGTTAACATCAAAATTACATTTCTCGGCCATATCGCATAGATCTCACTGTGAAAAGGCTTAAATGGCTTTTTTGACCTAAGTTTGAGGACTGCGCTCAAATCAAATGTCCTAGAACCAAATTTCCACATGTAACTACTAGATTGTGATACAATACACTAATGGGTGAAGTTTGGTTGACTTCTGCGCAGCGGTTTGGGAGTTAACATCAAAATTACATTTCTCGGCCATATCGCATAGATCTCACTGTGAAAAGGCTTAAATGACTTTTTTAATTAAGTTTGATGATTGCGCTCAAACAAAATTTCCTAGAACAAAATTTTCAAATGTAACTACTAGATTGTGATACAATACACTATTGGGTGAAGTTTGGTTGACTTCTGCGCAGCGGTTTGGGAGTTAACATCAAAATTACATTTCTCGGCCATATCGCATAGATCTCACTGTGAAAAGGCTTAAATGGCTTTTTTGACCTAAGTTTGAGGATTGCGCTCAAATCAAATGTCCTAGAACCAAATTTCCACATGTACCTACTAGATTGTGATAAAATACACTAATGGGTGAAGTTTGGTTGACTTCTGCGCAGCGGTTTGGGAGTTAACATCAAAATTACATTTCTCGGCCATATCGCATAGATCTCACTGTGAAAAGGCTTAAATGACTTTTTTAATTAAGTTTGATGATTGCGTTCAAACAAAATGTCCTAGAACAAAATTTTTAAATGTAACTACGAGATTGTGATACAATACACTATTGGGTGAAGTTTGGTTGACTTCTGCGCAGCGGTTTGGGAGTTAACATCAAAATTACATTTCTCGGCCATATCGCATAGATCTCACTGTGAAAAGGCTTAAATGACTTTTTTAATTAAGTTTGATGATTGCGCTCAAACAAAATTTCCTAGAACAAAATTTTCAAATGTAACTACTAGATTGTGATACAATACACTATTGGGTGAAGTTTGGTTGACTTCTGCGCAGCGGTTTGGGAGTTAACATCAAAATTACATTTCTCGGCCATATCGCATAGATCTCACTGTGAAAAGGCTTAAATGGCTTTTTTGACCTAAGTTTGAGGATTGCGCTCAAATCAAATGTCCTAGAACCAAATTTCCACATGTAACTACTAGATTGTGATACAATACACTAATGGGTGAAGTTTGGTTGACTTCTGCGCAGCGGTTTGGGAGTTAACATCAAAATTACATTTCTCGGCCATATCGCATAGATCTCACTGTGAAAAGGCTTAAATGACTTTTTTAATTAAGTTTGATGATTGCGTTCAAACAAAATGTCCTAGAACAAAATTTTCAAATGTAACTACTAGATTGTGATACAATACACTATTGGGTGAAGTTTGGTTGACTTCTGCGCAGCGGTTTGGGAGTTAACATCAAAATTACATTTCTCGGCCATATCGCATAGATCTCACTGTGAAAAGGCTTAAATGGCTTTTTTGACCTAAGTTTGAGGATTGCGCTAAAATCAAATGTCCTAGAACCAAATTTCCACATGTAACTACTAGATTGTGATACAATACACTAATGGGTGAAGTTTGGTTTACTTCAGCGCAGCGGTTTGGGAGTTAACATCAAAATTACATTTCTCGGCCATATCGCATAGATCTCACTGTGAAAAGGCTTAAATGGCTTTTTTGACCTAAGTTTAATAATTGCGCTCAAACCAAATGTCCTAGAACGAAATTTTCAAATGTAACTACTAGAATGTGATACAATACACTATTGGGTGAAGTTTGGTTGACTTCTGCGCAGCGGTTTGGGAGTTAACATCAAAATTACATTTCTCGGCCATATCGCATAGATCTCACTGTGAAAAGGCTTAAATGGCTTTTTTGTCCTAAGTTTGAGGATTGCGCTCAAATCAAATGTCCTATAACCAAATTTCCACATGTAACTACTAGATTGTGATACAATACACTAATGGGTGAAGTTTGGTTGTCTTCTGCGCAGCGGTTTGGGATTGAACATCAAAATTACATTTCTCGGCCATATCGCATATATCTCACTGTGAAAAGGCTTAAATGACTTTTTTAATTAAGTTTGATGATTGCGCTCAAACAAAATTTCCTAAAACAAAATTTTCAAATGTAACTACTAGATTGTGATACAATACACTATTGTGTGAAGTTTGGTTGACTTCTGCGCAGCGGTTTGGGAGTTAACATCAAAATTACATTTCTCGGCCATATCGCAAAGATCTCACTGTGAAAAGGCTTAAATGACTTTTTTAATTAAGTTTGATGATTGCGTTCAAACAAAATGTCCTAGAACAAAATTTTTTAAATGTAACTACTAGATTGTGATACAATACACTATTGGGTGAAGTTTGGTTGACTTCTGCGCAGCGGTTTGGTAGTTAACATCAAAATTACATTTCTCGGCCATATCGCATAGATCTCACTGTGAAAAGGCTTAAATGGCTTTTTTGACCTAAGTTTGAGGATTGCGCTAAAATCAAATGTCCTAGAACCAAATTTCCACATGTAACTACTAGATTGTGATACAATACACTAATGGGTGAAGTTTGGTTTACTTCAGCGCAGCGGTTTGGGAGTTAACATCAAAATTACATTTCTCGGCCATATCGCATAGATCTCACTGTGAAAAGGCTTAAATGGCTTTTTTGACCTAAGTTTAATAATTGCGCTCAAACCAAATGTCCTAGAACGAAATTTTCAAATGTAACTACTAGAATGTGATACAATACACTATTGGGTGAAGTTTGGTTGACTTCTGCGCAGCGGTTTGGGAGTTAACATCAAAATTACATTTCTCGGCCATATCGCATAGATCTCACTGTGAAAAGGCTTAAATGGCTTTTTTGTCCTAAGTTTGAGGATTGCGCTCAAATCAAATGTCCTATAACCAAATTTCCACATGTAACTACTAGATTGTGATACAATACACTAATGGGTGAAGTTTGGTTGTCTTCTGCGCAGCGGTTTGGGATTGAACATCAAAATTACATTTCTCGGCCATATCGCATATATCTCACTGTGAAAAGGCTTAAATGACTTTTTTAATTAAGTTTGATGATTGCGCTCAAACAAAATTTCCTAAAACAAAATTTTCAAATGTAACTACTAGATTGTGATACAATACACTATTGGGTGAAGTTTGGTTGACTTCTGCGCAGCGGTTTGGGAGTTAACATCAAAATTACATTTCTCGGCCATATCGCATAGATCTCACTGTGAAAAGGCTTAAATGACTTTTTTAATTAAGTTTGATGATTGCGTTCAAACAAAATGTCCTAGAACAAAATTTTTAAATGTAACTACTAGATTGTGATACAATACACTATTGGGTGAAGTTTGGTTGACTTCTGCGCAGCGGTTTGGTAGTTAACATCAAAATTACATTTCTCGGCCATATCGCATAGATCTCACTGTGAAAAGGCTTAAATGACTTTTTTAATTAAGTTTAATGATTGCGCTCAAACCAAATGTCCTAGAACGAAATTTTCAAATGTAACTACTAGAATGTGATACAATACACTATTGGGTGAAGTTTAGTTGACTTCTGCGCAGCGGTTTGGGAGTTAACATCAAAATTACATTTCTCGGCCATATCGCATAGATCTCACTGTGAAAAGGCTTAAATGACTTTTTTAATTAAGTTTGATGATTGCGTTCAAACAAAATGTCCTAGAACAAAATTTTCAAATGTAACTACTAGATTGTGATACAATACACTATTGGGTGAAGTTTGGTTGACTTCTGCGCAGCGGTTTGGTAGTTAACATCAAAATTACATTTCTCGGCCATATCGCATAGATCTCACTGTGAAAAGGCTTAAATGGCTTTTTTGACCTAAGTTTGAGGATTGCGCTAAAATCAAATGTCCTAGAACCAAATTTCCACATGTAACTACTAGATTGTGATACAATACACTAATGGGTGAAGTTTGGTTTACTTCAGCGCAGCGGTTTGGGAGTTAACATCAAAATTACATTTCTCGGCCATATCGCATAGATCTCACTGTGAAAAGGCTTAAATGGCTTTTTTGACCTAAGTTTAATAATTGCGCTCAAACCAAATGTCCTAGAACGAAATTTTCAAATGTAACTACTAGAATGTGATACAATACACTATTGGGTGAAGTTTGGTTGACTTCTGCGCAGCGGTTTGGGAGTTAACATCAAAATTACATTTCTCGGCCATATCGCATAGATCTCACTGTGAAAAGGCTTAAATGGCTTTTTTGTCCTAAGTTTGAGGATTGCGCTCAAATCAAATGTCCTATAACCAAATTTCCACATGTAACTACTAGATTGTGATACAATACACTAATGGGTGAAGTTTGGTTGTCTTCTGCGCAGCGGTTTGGGATTGAACATCAAAATTACATTTCTCGGCCATATCGCATATATCTCACTGTGAAAAGGCTTAAATGACTTTTTTAATTAAGTTTGATGATTGCGCTCAAACAAAATTTCCTAAAACAAAATTTTCAAATGTAACTACTAGATTGTGATACAATACACTATTGGGTGAAGTTTGGTTGACTTCTGCGCAGCGGTTTGGGAGTTAACATCAAAATTACATTTCTCGGCCATATCGCATAGATCTCACTGTGAAAAGGCTTAAATGACTTTTTTAATTAAGTTTGATGATTGCGTTCAAACAAAATGTCCTAGAACAAAATTTTTAAATGTAACTACTAGATTGTGATACAATACACTATTGGGTGAAGTTTGGTTGACTTCTGCGCAGCGGTTTGGTAGTTAACATCAAAATTACATTTCTCGGCCATATCGCATAGATCTCACTGTGAAAAGGCTTAAATGACTTTTTTAATTAAGTTTAATGATTGCGCTCAAACCAAATGTCCTAGAACGAAATTTTCAAATGTAACTACTAGAATGTGATACAATACACTATTGGGTGAAGTTTAGTTGACTTCTGCGCAGCGGTTTGGGAGTTAACATCAAAATTACATTTCTCGGCCATATCGCATAGATCTCACTGTGAAAAGGCTTAAATGGCTTTTTTGACCTAAGTTTGAGGATTGCGCTCAAATCAAATGTCCTATAACCAAATTTCCACATGTAACTACTAGATTGTGATACAATACACTAATGGGTGAAGTTTGGTTGACTTCTGCGCAGCGGTTTGGGAGTTAACATCAAAATTACATTTCTCGGCCATATCGCATAGATCTCACTGTGAAAAGGCTTAAATGACTTTTTTAATTAAGTTTGATGAATGCATTCAAACAAAATGTCCTAGAACAAAATTTTCAAATGTAACTACTAGATTGTGATACAATACACTATTGGGTGAAGTTTGGTTGACTTCTGCGCAGCGGTTTGGGAGTTAACATCAAAATTACATTTCTCGGCCATATCGCATAGATCTCACTGTGAAAAGGCTTAAATGGCTTTTTTGACCTAAGTTTGAGGATTGCGCTCAAATCAAATGTCCTAGAACCAAATTTCCACATGTAACTACTAGATTGTGATACAATACACTAATGGGTGAAGTTTGGTTTACTTCTGCGCAGCGGTTTGGGAGTTAACATCAAAATTACATTTCTCGGCCATATCGCATAGATCTCACTGTGAAAAGGCTTAAATGGCTTTTTTGACCTAAGTTTAATAATTGCGCTCAAACCAAATGTCCTAGAACGAAATTTTAAAATGTAACTACTAGAATGTGATACAATACACTATTGGGTGAAGTTTGGTTGACTTCTGCGCAGCGGTTTGGGAGTTAACATCAAAATTACATTTCTCGGCCATATCGCATAGATCTCACTGTGAAAAGGCTTAAATGGCTTTTTTGACCTAAGTTTGAGGACTGCGCTCAAATCAAATGTCCTAGAACCAAATTTCCACATGTAACTACTAGATTGTGATACAATACACTAATGGGTGAAGTTTGGTTGTCTTCTGCGCAGCGGTTTGGGAGTTAACATCAAAATTACATTTCTCGGCCATATCGCATATATCTCACTGTGAAAAGGCTTAAATGACTTTTTTAATTAAGTTTGATGATTGCGCTCAAACAAAATTTCCTAAAACAAAATTTTCAAATGTAACTACTAGATTGTGATACAATACACTATTGTGTGAAGTTTGGTTGACTTCTGCGCAGCGGTTTGGGAGTTAACATCAAAATTACATTTCTCGGCCATATCGCAAAGATCTCACTGTGAAAAGGCTTAAATGACTTTTTTAATTAAGTTTGATGATTGCGTTCAAACAAAATGTCCTAGAACAAAATTTTTAAATGTAACTACTAGATTGTGATACAATACACTATTGGGTGAAGTTTGGTTGACTTCTGCGCAGCGGTTTGGTAGTTAACATCAAAATTACATTTCTCGGCCATATCGCATAGATCTCACTGTGAAAAGGCTTAAATGGCTTTTTTGACCTAAGTTTGAGGATTGCGCTAAAATCAAATGTCCTAGAACCAAATTTCCACATGTAACTACTAGATTGTGATACAATACACTAATGGGTGAAGTTTGGTTTACTTCAGCGCAGCGGTTTGGGAGTTAACATCAAAATTACATTTCTCGGCCATATCGCATAGATCTCACTGTGAAAAGGCTTAAATGGCTTTTTTGACCTAAGTTTAATAATTGCGCTCAAACCAAATGTCCTAGAACGAAATTTTCAAATGTAACTACTAGAATGTGATACAATACACTATTGGGTGAAGTTTGGTTGACTTCTGCGCAGCGGTTTGGGAGTTAACATCAAAATTACATTTCTCGGCCATATCGCATAGATCTCACTGTGAAAAGGCTTAAATGGCTTTTTTGTCCTAAGTTTGAGGATTGCGCTCAAATCAAATGTCCTATAACCAAATTTCCACATGTAACTACTAGATTGTGATACAATACACTAATGGGTGAAGTTTGGTTGTCTTCTGCGCAGCGGTTTGGGATTGAACATCAAAATTACATTTCTCGGCCATATCGCATATATCTCACTGTGAAAAGGCTTAAATGACTTTTTTAATTAAGTTTGATGATTGCGCTCAAACAAAATTTCCTAAAACAAAATTTTCAAATGTAACTACTAGATTGTGATACAATACACTATTGGGTGAAGTTTGGTTGACTTCTGCGCAGCGGTTTGGGAGTTAACATCAAAATTACATTTCTCGGCCATATCGCATAGATCTCACTGTGAAAAGGCTTAAATGACTTTTTTAATTAAGTTTGATGATTGCGTTCAAACAAAATGTCCTAGAACAAAATTTTTAAATGTAACTACTAGATTGTGATACAATACACTATTGGGTGAAGTTTGGTTGACTTCTGCGCAGCGGTTTGGTAGTTAACATCAAAATTACATTTCTCGGCCATATCGCATAGATCTCACTGTGAAAAGGCTTAAATGACTTTTTTAATTAAGTTTAATGATTGCGCTCAAACCAAATGTCCTAGAACGAAATTTTCAAATGTAACTACTAGAATGTGATACAATACACTATTGGGTGAAGTTTAGTTGACTTCTGCGCAGCGGTTTGGGAGTTAACATCAAAATTACATTTCTCGGCCATATCGCATAGATCTCACTGTGAAAAGGCTTAAATGGCTTTTTTGACCTAAGTTTGAGGATTGCGCTCAAATCAAATGTCCTATAACCAAATTTCCACATGTAACTACTAGATTGTGATACAATACACTAATGGGTGAAGTTTGGTTGACTTCTGCGCAGCGGTTTGGGAGTTAACATCAAAATTACATTTCTCGGCCATATCGCATAGATCTCACTGTGAAAAGGCTTAAATGACTTTTTTAATTAAGTTTGATGAATGCATTCAAACAAAATGTCCTAGAACAAAATTTTCAAATGTAACTACTAGATTGTGATACAATACACTATTGGGTGAAGTTTGGTTGACTTCTGCGCAGCGGTTTGGGAGTTAACATCAAAATTACATTTCTCGGCCATATCGCATAGATCTCACTGTGAAAAGGCTTAAATGGCTTTTTTGACCTAAGTTTGAGGATTGCGCTCAAATCAAATGTCCTAGAACCAAATTTCCACATGTAACTACTAGATTGTGATACAATACACTAATGGGTGAAGTTTGGTTTACTTCTGCGCAGCGGTTTGGGAGTTAACATCAAAATTACATTTCTCGGCCATATCGCATAGATCTCACTGTGAAAAGGCTTAAATGGCTTTTTTGACCTAAGTTTAATAATTGCGCTCAAACCAAATGTCCTAGAACGAAATTTTAAAATGTAACTACTAGAATGTGATACAATACACTATTGGGTGAAGTTTGGTTGACTTCTGCGCAGCGGTTTGGGAGTTAACATCAAAATTACATTTCTCGGCCATATCGCATAGATCTCACTGTGAAAAGGCTTAAATGGCTTTTTTGACCTAAGTTTGAGGACTGCGCTCAAATCAAATGTCCTAGAACCAAATTTCCACATGTAACTACTAGATTGTGATACAATACACTAATGGGTGAAGTTTGGTTGACTTCTGCGCAGCGGTTTGGGAGTTAACATCAAAATTACATTTCTCGGCCATATCGCATAGATCTCACTGTGAAAAGGCTTAAATGACTTTTTTAATTAAGTTTGATGATTGCGCTCAAACAAAATTTCCTAGAACAAAATTTTCAAATGTAACTACTAGAATGTGATACAATACACTATTGGGTGAAGTTTGGTTGACTTCTGCGCAGCGGTTTGGGAGTTAACATCAAAATTACATTTCTCGGCCATATCGCATAGATCTCACTGTGAAAAGGCTTAAATGGCTTTTTTGACCTAAGTTTGAGGATTGCGCTCAAATCAAATGTCCTATAACCAAATTTCCACATGTAACTACTAGATTGTGATACAATACACTAATGGGTGAAGTTTGGTTGACTTCTGCGCAGCGGTTTGGGAGTTAACATCAAAATTACATTTCTCGGCCATATCGCATAGATCTCACTGTGAAAAGGCTTAAATGGCTTTTTTGACCTAAGTTTAATAATTGCGCTCAAACCAAATGTCCTAGAACAAAATTTTCAAATGTAACTACTAGAATGTGATACAATACACTATTGGGTGAAGTTTGTTTGACTTCTGCGCAGCGGTTTGGGAGTTAACATCAAAATTACATTTCTCGGCCATATCGCATAGATCTCACTGTGAAAAGGCTTAAATGGCTTTTTTGACCTAAGTTTGAGGACTGCGCTCAAATCAAATGTCCTAGAACCAAATTTCCACATGTAACTACTAGATTGTGATACAATACACTAATGGGTGAAGTTTGGTTGACTTCTGCGCAGCGGTTTGGGAGTTAACATCAAAATTACATTTCTCGGCCATATCGCATAGATCTCACTGTGAAAAGGCTTAAATGACTTTTTTAATTAAGTTTGATGATTGCGCTCAAACAAAATTTCCTAGAACAAAATTTTCAAATGTAACTACTAGATTGTGATACAATACACTATTGGGTGAAGTTTGGTTGACTTCTGCGCAGCGGTTTGGGAGTTAACATCAAAATTACATTTCTCGGCCATATCGCATAGATCTCACTGTGAAAAGGCTTAAATGGCTTTTTTGACCTAAGTTTGAGGATTGCGCTCAAATCAAATGTCCTAGAACCAAATTTCCACATGTACCTACTAGATTGTGATAAAATACACTAATGGGTGGTTTGGTTGACTTCTGCGCAGCGGTTTGGGAGTTAACATCAAAATTACATTTCTCGGCCATATCGCATAGATCTCACTGTGAAAAGGCTTAAATGACTTTTTTAATTAAGTTTGATGATTGCGCTCAAACAAAATTTCCTAGAACAAAATTTTCAAATGTAACTACTAGATTGTGATACAATACACTATTGGGTGAAGTTTGGTTGACTTCTGCGCAGCGGTTTGGGAGTTAACATCAAAATTACATTTCTCGGCCATATCGCATAGATCTCACTGTGAAAAGGCTTAAATGACTTTTTTAATTAAGTTTGATGATTGCGTTCAAACAAAATGTCCTAGAACAAAATTTTCAAATGTAACTACTAGATTGTGATACAATACACTATTGGGTGAAGTTTGGTTGACTTCTGCGCAGCGGTTTGGGAGTTAACATCAAAATTACATTTCTCGGCCATATCGCATAGATCTCACTGTGAAAAGGCTTAAATGGCTTTTTTGACCTAAGTTTGAGGATTGCGCTCAAATCAAATGTCCTATAACCAAATTTCCACATGTAACTACTAGATTGTGATACAATACACTAATGGGTGAAGTTTGGTTGACTTCTGCGCAGCGGTTTGGGAGTGAACATCAAAATTACATTTCTCGGCCATATCGCATAGATCTCACTGTGAAAAGGCTTAAATGGCTTTTTTGACCTAAGTTTGAGGATTGCGCTCAAATCAAATGTCCTAGAATCAAATTTCCACATGTAACTACTAGATTGTGATAAAATACACTAATGGGTGAAGTTTGGTTGACTTCTGCGCAGCGGTTTGGGAGTTAACATCAAAATTACATTTCTCGGCCATATCGCATAGATCTCACTGTGAAAAGGCTTAAATGACTTTTTTAATTAAGTTTGATGATTGCGCTCAAACAAAATTTCCTAGAACAAAATTTTCAAATGTAACTACTAGATTGTGATACAATACACTATTGGGTGAAGTTTGGTTGACTTCTGCGCAGCGGTTTGGGAGTTAACATCAAAATTACATTTCTCGGCCATATCGCATAGATCTCACTGTGAAAAGGCTTAAATGGCTTTTTTGACCTAAGTTTGAGGATTGCGCTCAAATCAAATGTCCTAGAACCAAATTTCCACATGTAACTACTAGATTGTGATACAATACACTAATGGGTGAAGTTTGGTTGACTTCTGCGCAGCGGTTTGGGAGTTAACATCAAAATTACATTTCTCGGCCATATCGCATAGATCTCACTGTGAAAAGGCTTAAATGACTTTTTTAATTAAGTTTGATGATTGCGTTCAAACAAAATGTCCTAGAACAAAATTTTCAAATGTAACTACTAGATTGTGATACAATACACTATTGGGTGAAGTTTGGTTGACTTCTGCGCAGCGGTTTGGGAGTTAACATCAAAATTACATTTCTCGGCCATATCGCATAGATCTCACTGTGAAAAGGCTTAAATGGCTTTTTTGTCCTAAGTTTGAGGATTGCGCTCAAATCAAATGTCCTATAACCAAATTTCCACATGTAACTACTAGATTGTGATACAATACACTAATGGGTGAAGTTTGGTTGTCTTCTGCGCAGCGGTTTGGGATTGAACATCAAAATTACATTTCTCGGCCATATCGCATATATCTCACTGTGAAAAGGCTTAAATGACTTTTTTAATTAAGTTTGATGATTGCGCTCAAACAAAATTTCCTAAAACAAAATTTTCAAATGTAACTACTAGATTGTGATACAATACACTATTGGGTGAAGTTTGGTTGACTTCTGCGCAGCGGTTTGGGAGTTAACATCAAAATTACATTTCTCGGCCATATCGCATAGATCTCACTGTGAAAAGGCTTAAATGACTTTTTTAATTAAGTTTGATGATTGCGTTCAAACAAAATGTCCTAGAACAAAATTTTCAAATGTAACTACTAGATTGTGATACAATACACTATTGGGTGAAGTTTGGTTGACTTCTGCGCAGCGGTTTGGTAGTTAATATCAAAATTACATTTCTCGGCCATATCGCATAGATCTCACTGTGAAAAGGCTTAAATGACTTTTTTAATTAAGTTTAATGATTGCGCTCAAACCAAATGTCCTAGAACAAAATTTTCAAATGTAACTACTAGAATGTGATACAATACACTATTGGGTGAAGTTTAGTTGACTTCTGCGCAGCGGTTTGGGAGTTAACATCAAAATTACATTTCTCGGCCATATCGCATAGATCTCACTGTGAAAAGGCTTAAATGGCTTTTTTGACCTAAGTTTGAGGATTGCGCTCAAATCAAATGTCCTATAACCAAATTTCCACATGTAACTACTAGATTGTGATACAATACACTAATGGGTGAAGTTTGGTTGACTTCTGCGCAGCGGTTTGGGAGTTAACATCAAAATTACATTTCTCGGCCATATCGCATAGATCTCACTGTGAAAAGGCTTAAATGACTTTTTTAATTAAGTTTGATGAATGCATTCAAACAAAATGTCCTACAACAAAATTTTCAAATGTAACTACTAGATTGTGATACAATACACTATTGGGTGAAGTTTGGTTGACTTCTGCGCAGCGGTTTGGGAGTTAACATCAAAATTACATTTCTCGGCCATATCGCATAGATCTCACTGTGAAAAGGCTTAAATGGCTTTTTTGACCTAAGTTTGAGGATTGCGCTCAAATCAAATGTCCTAGAACCAAATTTCCACATGTAACTACTAGATTGTGATACAATACACTAATGGGTGAAGTTTGGTTTACTTCTGCGCAGCGGTTTGGGAGTTAACATCAAAATTACATTTCTCGGCCATATCGCATAGATCTCACTGTGAAAAGGCTTAAATGGCTTTTTTGACCTAAGTTTAATAATTGCGCTCAAACCAAATGTCCTAGAACGAAATTTTAAAATGTAACTACTAGAATGTGATACAATACACTATTGGGTGAAGTTTGGTTGACTTCTGCGCAGCGGTTTGGGAGTTAACATCAAAATTACATTTCTCGGCCATATCGCATAGATCTCACTGTGAAAAGGCTTAAATGGCTTTTTTGACCTAAGTTTGAGGACTGCGCTCAAATCAAATGTCCTAGAACCAAATTTCCACATGTAACTACTAGATTGTGATACAATACACTAATGGGTGAAGTTTGGTTGACTTCTGCGCAGCGGTTTGGGAGTTAACATCAAAATTACATTTCTCGGCCATATCGCATAGATCTCACTGTGAAAAGGCTTAAATGACTTTTTTAATTAAGTTTGATGATTGCGCTCAAACAAAATTTCCTAGAACAAAATTTTCAAATGTAACTACTAGATTGTGATACAATACACTATTGGGTGAAGTTTGGTTGACTTCTGCGCAGCGGTTTGGGAGTTAACATCAAAATTACATTTCTCGGCCATATCGCATAGATCTCACTGTGAAAAGGCTTAAATGGCTTTTTTGACCTAAGTTTGAGGATTGCGCTCAAATCAAATGTCCTATAACCAAATTTCCACATGTAACTACTAGATTGTGATACAATACACTAATGGGTGAAGTTTGGTTGACTTCTGCGCAGCGGTTTGGGAGTTAACATCAAAATTACATTTCTCGGCCATATCGCATAGATCTCACTGTGAAAAGGCTTAAATGACTTTTTTAATTAAGTTTGATGATTGCGTTCAAACAAAATGTCCTAGAACAAAATTTTTAAATGTAACTACTAGATTGTGATACAATACACTATTGGGTGAAGTTTGGTTGACTTCTGCGCAGCGGTTTGGGAGTTAACATCAAAATTACATTTCTCGGCCATATCGCATAGATCTCACTGTGAAAAGGCTTAAATGGCTTTTTTGACCTAAGTTTGAGGATTGCGCTCAAATCAAATGTCCTAGAACCAAATTTCCACATGTAACTACTAGATTGTGATAAAATACACTAATGGGTGAAGTTTGGTTGACTTCTGCGCAGCGGTTTGGGAGTTAACATCAAAATTACATTTCTCGGCCATATCGCATAGATCTCACTGTGAAAAGGCTTAAATGACTTTTTTAATTAAGTTTGATGATTGCGCTCAAACAAAATTTCCTAGAACAAAATTTTCAAATGTAACTACTAGATTGTGATACAATACACTATTGGGTGAAGTTTGGTTGACTTCTGCGCAGCGGTTTGGGAGTTAACATCAAAATTACATTTCTCGGCCATATCGCATAGATCTCACTGTGAAAAGGCTTAAATGGCTTTTTTGACCTAAGTTTGAGGATTGCGCTCAAATCAAATGTCCTATAACCAAATTTCCACATGTAACTACTAGATTGTGATACAATACACTAATGGGTGAAGTTTGATTGACTTCTGCGCAGCGGTTTGGGAGTTAACATCAAAATTACATTTCTCGGCCATATCGCATAGATCTCACTGTGAAAAGGCTTAAATGACTTTTTTAATTAAGTTTGATGATTGCGTTCAAACAAAATGTCCTAGAACAAAATTTTTAAATGTAACTACGAGATTGTGATACAATACACTATTGGGTGAAGTTTGGTTGACTTCTGCGCAGCGGTTTGGGAGTTAACATCAAAATTACATTTCTCGGCCATATCGCATAGATCTCACTGTGAAAAGGCTTAAATGACTTTTTTAATTAAGTTTGATGATTGCGCTCAAACAAAATTTCCTAGAACAAAATTTTCAAATGTAACTACTAGATTGTGATACAATACACTATTGGGTGAAGTTTGGTTGACTTCTGCGCAGCGGTTTGGGAGTTAACATCAAAATTACATTTCTCGGCCATATCGCATAGATCTCACTGTGAAAAGGCTTAAATGGCTTTTTTGACCTAAGTTTGAGGATTGCGCTCAAATCAAATGTCCTATAACCAAATTTCCACATGTAACTACTAGATTGTGATACAATACACTAATGGGTGAAGTTTGGTTGACTTCTGCGCAGCGGTTTGGGAGTTAACATCAAAATTACATTTCTCGGCCATATCGCATAGATCTCACTGTGAAAAGGCTTAAATGACTTTTTTAATTAAGTTTGATGATTGCGTTCAAACAAAATGTCCTAGAACAAAATTTTCAAATGTAACTACTAGATTGTGATACAATACACTATTGGGTGAAGTTTGGTTGACTTCTGCGCAGCGGTTTGGGAGTTAACATCAAAATTACATTTCTCGGCCATATCGCATAGATCTCACTGTGAAAAGGCTTAAATGGCTTTTTTGACCTAAGTTTGAGGATTGCGCTAAAATCAAATGTCCTAGAACCAAATTTCCACATGTAACTACTAGATTGTGATACAATACACTAATGGGTGAAGTTTGGTTTACTTCAGCGCAGCGGTTTGGGAGTTAACATCAAAATTACATTTCTCGGCCATATCGCATAGATCTCACTGTGAAAAGGCTTAAATGGCTTTTTTGACCTAAGTTTAATAATTGCGCTCAAACCAAATGTCCTAGAACGAAATATCCAAATGTAACTACTAGAATGTGATACAATACACTATTGGGTGAAGTTTGGTTGACTTCTGCGCAGCGGTTTGGGAGTTAACATCAAAATTACATTTCTCGGCCATATCGCATAGATCTCACTGTGAAAAGGCTTAAATGGCTTTTTTGTCCTAAGTTTGAGGATTGCGCTCAAATCAAATGTCCTATAACCAAATTTCCACATGTAACTACTAGATTGTGATACAATACACTAATGGGTGAAGTTTGGTTGTCTTCTGCGCAGCGGTTTGGGATTGAACATCAAAATTACATTTCTCGGCCATATCGCATATATCTCACTGTGAAAAGGCTTAAATGACTTTTTTAATTAAGTTTGATGATTGCGCTCAAACAAAATTTCCTAAAACAAAATTTTCAAATGTAACTACTAGATTGTGATACAATACACTATTGGGTGAAGTTTGGTTGACTTCTGCGCAGCGGTTTGGGAGTTAACATCAAAATTACATTTCTCGGCCATATCGCATAGATCTCACTGTGAAAAGGCTTAAATGACTTTTTTAATTAAGTTTGATGATTGCGTTCAAACAAAATGTCCTAGAACAAAATTTTTAAATGTAACTACTAGATTGTGATACAATACACTATTGGGTGAAGTTTGGTTGACTTCTGCGCAGCGGTTTGGTAGTTAACATCAAAATTACATTTCTCGGCCATATCGCATAGATCTCACTGTGAAAAGGCTTAAATGACTTTTTTAATTAAGTTTAATGATTGCGCTCAAACCAAATGTCCTAGAACGAAATTTTCAAATGTAACTACTAGAATGTGATACAATACACTACTGGGTGAAGTTTAGTTGACTTCTGCGCAGCGGTTTGGGAGTTAACATCAAAATTACATTTCTCGGCCATATCGCATAGATCTCACTGTGAAAAGGCTTAAATGGCTTTTTTGACCTAAGTTTGAGGATTGCGCTCAAATCAAATGTCCTATAACCAAATTTCCACATGTAACTACTAGATTGTGATACAATACACTAATGGGTGAAGTTTGGTTGACTTCTGCGCAGCGGTTTGGGAGTTAACATCAAAATTACATTTCTCGGCCATATCGCATAGATCTCACTGTGAAAAGGCTTAAATGACTTTTTTAATTAAGTTTGATGAATGCATTCAAACAAAATGTCCTAGAACAAAATTTTCAAATGTAACTACTAGATTGTGATACAATACACTATTGGGTGAAGTTTGGTTGACTTCTGCGCAGCGGTTTGGGAGTTAACATCAAAATTACATTTCTCGGCCATATCGCATAGATCTCACTGTGAAAAGGCTTAAATGGCTTTTTTGACCTAAGTTTGAGGATTGCGCTCAAATCAAATGTCCTAGAACCAAATTTCCACATGTAACTACTAGATTGTGATACAATACACTAATGGGTGAAGTTTGGTTTACTTCTGCGCAGCGGTTTGGGAGTTAACATCAAAATTACATTTCTCGGCCATATCGCATAGATCTCACTGTGAAAAGGCTTAAATGGCTTTTTTGACCTAAGTTTAATAATTGCGCTCAAACCAAATGTCCTAGAACGAAATTTTAAAATGTAACTACTAGAATGTGATACAATACACTATTGGGTGAAGTTTGGTTGACTTCTGCGCAGCGGTTTGGGAGTTAACATCAAAATTACATTTCTCGGCCATATCGCATAGATCTCACTGTGAAAAGGCTTAAATGGCTTTTTTGACCTAAGTTTGAGGACTGCGCTCAAATCAAATGTCCTAGAACCAAATTTCCACATGTAACTACTAGATTGTGATACAATACACTAATGGGTGAAGTTTGGTTGACTTCTGCGCAGCGGTTTGGGAGTTAACATCAAAATTACATTTCTCGGCCATATCGCATAGATCTCACTGTGAAAAGGCTTAAATGACTTTTTTAATTAAGTTTGATGATTGCGCTCAAACAAAATTTCCTAGAACAAAATTTTCAAATGTAACTACTAGATTGTGATACAATACACTATTGGGTGAAGTTTGGTTGACTTCTGCGCAGCGGTTTGGGAGTTAACATCAAAATTACATTTCTCGGCCATATCGCATAGATCTCACTGTGAAAAGGCTTAAATGGCTTTTTTGACCTAAGTTTGAGGATTGCGCTCAAATCAAATGTCCTAGAACCAAATTTCCACATGTAACTACTAGATTGTGATAAAATACACTAATGGGTGAAGTTTGGTTGACTTCTGCGCAGCGGTTTGGGAGTTAACATCAAAATTACATTTCTCGGCCATATCGCATAGATCTCACTGTGAAAAGGCTTAAATGACTTTTTTAATTAAGTTTGATGATTGCGCTCAAACAAAATTTCCTAGAACAAAATTTTCAAATGTAACTACTAGATTGTGATACAATACACTATTGGGTGAAGTTTGGTTGACTTCTGCGCAGCGGTTTGGGAGTTAACATCAAAATTACATTTCTCGGCCATATCGCATAGATCTCACTGTGAAAAGGCTTAAATGGCTTTTTTGACCTAAGTTTGAGGATTGCGCTCAAATCAAATGTCCTATAACCAAATTTCCACATGTAACTACTAGATTGTGATACAATACACTAATGGGTGAAGTTTGGTTGACTTCTGCGCAGCGGTTTGGGAGTTAACATCAAAATTACATTTCTCGGCCATATCGCATAGATCTCACTGTGAAAAGGCTTAAATGACTTTTTTAATTAAGTTTGATGATTGCGTTCAAACAAAATGTCCTAGAACAAAATTTTTAAATGTAACTACGAGATTGTGATACAATACACTATTGGGTGAAGTTTGGTTGACTTCTGCGCAGCGGTTTGGGAGTTAACATCAAAATTACATTTCTCGGCCATATCGCATAGATCTCACTGTGAAAAGGCTTAAATGACTTTTTTAATTAAGTTTGATGATTGCGCTCAAACAAAATTTCCTAGAACAAAATTTTCAAATGTAACTACTAGATTGTGATACAATACACTATTGGGTGAAGTTTGGTTGACTTCTGCGCAGCGGTTTGGGAGTTAACATCAAAATTACATTTCTCGGCCATATCGCATAGATCTCACTGTGAAAAGGCTTAAATGGCTTTTTTGACCTAAGTTTGAGGATTGCGCTCAAATCAAATGTCCTATAACCAAATTTCCACATGTAACTACTAGATTGTGATACAATACACTAATGGGTGAAGTTTGGTTGACTTCTGCGCAGCGGTTTGGGAGTTAACATCAAAATTACATTTCTCGGCCATATCGCATAGATCTCACTGTGAAAAGGCTTAAATGACTTTTTTAATTAAGTTTGATGATTGCGTTCAAACAAAATGTCCTAGAACAAAATTTTCAAATGTAACTACTAGATTGTGATACAATACACTATTGGGTGAAGTTTGGTTGACTTCTGCGCAGCGGTTTGGGAGTTAACATCAAAATTACATTTCTCGGCCATATCGCATAGATCTCACTGTGAAAAGGCTTAAATGGCTTTTTTGACCTAAGTTTGAGGATTGCGCTAAAATCAAATGTCCTAGAACCAAATTTCCACATGTAACTACTAGATTGTGATACAATACACTAATGGGTGAAGTTTGGTTTACTTCAGCGCAGCGGTTTGGGAGTTAACATCAAAATTACATTTCTCGGCCATATCGCATAGATCTCACTGTGAAAAGGCTTAAATGGCTTTTTTGACCTAAGTTTAATAATTGCGCTCAAACCAAATGTCCTAGAACGAAATTTTCAAATGTAACTACTAGAATGTGATACAATACACTATTGGGTGAAGTTTGGTTGACTTCTGCGCAGCGGTTTGGGAGTTAACATCAAAATTACATTTCTCGGCCATATCGCATAGATCTCACTGTGAAAAGGCTTAAATGGCTTTTTTGTCCTAAGTTTGAGGATTGCGCTCAAATCAAATGTCCTATAACCAAATTTCCACATGTAACTACTAGATTGTGATACAATACACTAATGGGTGAAGTTTGGTTGTCTTCTGCGCAGCGGTTTGGGATTGAACATCAAAATTACATTTCTCGGCCATATCGCATATATCTCACTGTGAAAAGGCTTAAATGACTTTTTTAATTAAGTTTGATGATTGCGCTCAAACAAAATTTCCTAAAACAAAATTTTCAAATGTAACTACTAGATTGTGATACAATACACTATTGGGTGAAGTTTGGTTGACTTCTGCGCAGCGGTTTGGGAGTTAACATCAAAATTACATTTCTCGGCCATATCGCATAGATCTCACTGTGAAAAGGCTTAAATGACTTTTTTAATTAAGTTTGATGATTGCGTTCAAACAAAATGTCCTAGAACAAAATTTTTAAATGTAACTACTAGATTGTGATACAATACACTATTGGGTGAAGTTTGGTTGACTTCTGCGCAGCGGTTTGGTAGTTAACATCAAAATTACATTTCTCGGCCATATCGCATAGATCTCACTGTGAAAAGGCTTAAATGGCTTTTTTGACCTAAGTTTGTGGATTGCGCTAAAATCAAATGTCCTAGAACCAAATTTCCACATGTAACTACTAGATTGTGATACAATACACTAATGGGTGAAGTTTGGTTTACTTCAGCGCAGCGGTTTGGGAGTTAACATCAAAATTACATTTCTCGGCCATATCGCATAGATCTCACTGTGAAAAGGCTTAAATGGCTTTTTTGACCTAAGTTTAATAATTGCGCTCAAACCAAATGTCCTAGAACGAAATTTTCAAATGTAACTACTAGAATGTGATACAATACACTATTGGGTGAAGTTTGGTTGACTTCTGCGCAGCGGTTTGGGAGTTAACATCAAAATTACATTTCTCGGCCATATCGCATAGATCTCACTGTGAAAAGGCTTAAATGGCTTTTTTGTCCTAAGTTTGAGGATTGCGCTCAAATCAAATGTCCTATAACCAAATTTCCACATGTAACTACTAGATTGTGATACAATACACTAATGGGTGAAGTTTGGTTGTCTTCTGCGCAGCGGTTTGGGATTGAACATCAAAATTACATTTCTCGGCCATATCGCATATATCTCACTGTGAAAAGGCTTAAATGACTTTTTTAATTAAGTTTGATGATTGCGCTCAAACAAAATTTCCTAAAACAAAATTTTCAAATGTAACTACTAGATTGTGATACAATACACTATTGGGTGAAGTTTGGTTGACTTCTGCGCAGCGGTTTGGGAGTTAACATCAAAATTACATTTCTCGGCCATATCGCATAGATCTCACTGTGAAAAGGCTTAAATGACTTTTTTAATTAAGTTTGATGATTGCGTTCAAACAAAATGTCCTAGAACAAAATTTTTAAATGTAACTACTAGATTGTGATACAATACACTATTGGGTGAAGTTTGGTTGACTTCTGCGCAGCGGTTTGGTAGTTAACATCAAAATTACATTTCTCGGCCATATCGCATAGATCTCACTGTGAAAAGGCTTAAATGACTTTTTTAATTAAGTTTAATGATTGCGCTCAAACCAAATGTCCTAGAACGAAATTTTCAAATGTAACTACTAGAATGTGATACAATACACTATTGGGTGAAGTTTAGTTGACTTCTGCGCAGCGGTTTGGGAGTTAACATCAAAATTACATTTCTCGGCCATATCGCATAGATCTCACTGTGAAAAGGCTTAAATGGCTTTTTTGACCTAAGTTTGAGGATTGCGCTCAAATCAAATGTCCTATAACCAAATTTCCACATGTAACTACTAGATTGTGATACAATACACTAATGGGTGAAGTTTGGTTGACTTCTGCGCAGCGGTTTGGGAGTTAACATCAAAATTACATTTCTCGGCCATATCGCATAGATCTCACTGTGAAAAGGCTTAAATGACTTTTTTAATTAAGTTTGATGATTGCGTTCAAACAAAATGTCCTAGAACAAAATTTTTAAATGTAACTACTAGATTGTGATACAATACACTATTGGGTGAAGTTTGGTTGACTTCTGCGCAGCGGTTTGGTAGTTAACATCAAAATTACATTTCTCGGCCATATCGCATAGATCTCACTGTGAAAAGGCTTAAATGGCTTTTTTGACCTAAGTTTGAGGATTGCGCTAAAATCAAATGTCCTAGAACCAAATTTCCACATGTAACTACTAGATTGTGATACAATACACTAATGGGTGAAGTTTGGTTTACTTCAGCGCAGCGGTTTGGGAGTTAACATCAAAATTACATTTCTCGGCCATATCGCATAGATCTCACTGTGAAAAGGCTTAAATGGCTTTTTTGACCTAAGTTTAATAATTGCGCTCAAACCAAATGTCCTAGAACGAAATTTTCAAATGTAACTACTAGAATGTGATACAATACACTATTGGGTGAAGTTTGGTTGACTTCTGCGCAGCGGTTTGGGAGTTAACATCAAAATTACATTTCTCGGCCATATCGCATAGATCTCACTGTGAAAAGGCTTAAATGGCTTTTTTGTCCTAAGTTTGAGGATTGCGCTCAAATCAAATGTCCTATAACCAAATTTCCACATGTAACTACTAGATTGTGATACAATACACTAATGGGTGAAGTTTGGTTGTCTTCTGCGCAGCGGTTTGGGATTGAACATCAAAATTACATTTCTCGGCCATATCGCATATATCTCACTGTGAAAAGGCTTAAATGACTTTTTTAATTAAGTTTGATGATTGCGCTCAAACAAAATTTCCTAAAACAAAATTTTCAAATGTAACTACTAGATTGTGATACAATACACTATTGGGTGAAGTTTGGTTGACTTCTGCGCAGCGGTTTGGGAGTTAACATCAAAATTACATTTCTCGGCCATATCGCATAGATCTCACTGTGAAAAGGCTTAAATGACTTTTTTAATTAAGTTTGATGATTGCGTTCAAACAAAATGTCCTAGAACAAAATTTTTAAATGTAACTACTAGATTGTGATACAATACACTATTGGGTGAAGTTTGGTTGACTTCTGCGCAGCGGTTTGGTAGTTAACATCAAAATTACATTTCTCGGCCATATCGCATAGATCTCACTGTGAAAAGGCTTAAATGACTTTTTTAATTAAGTTTAATGATTGCGCTCAAACCAAATGTCCTAGAACGAAATTTTCAAATGTAACTACTAGAATGTGATACAATACACTATTGGGTGAAGTTTAGTTGACTTCTGCGCAGCGGTTTGGGAGTTAACATCAAAATTACATTTCTCGGCCATATCGCATAGATCTCACTGTGAAAAGGCTTAAATGGCTTTTTTGACCTAAGTTTGAGGATTGCGCTCAAATCAAATGTCCTATAACCAAATTTCCACATGTAACTACTAGATTGTGATACAATACACTAATGGGTGAAGTTTGGTTGACTTCTGCGCAGCGGTTTGGGAGTTAACATCAAAATTACATTTCTCGGCCATATCGCATAGATCTCACTGTGAAAAGGCTTAAATGACTTTTTTAATTAAGTTTGATGAATGCATTCAAACAAAATGTCCTAGAACAAAATTTTCAAATGTAACTACTAGATTGTGATACAATACACTATTGGGTGAAGTTTGGTTGACTTCTGCGCAGCGGTTTGGGAGTTAACATCAAAATTACATTTCTCGGCCATATCGCATAGATCTCACTGTGAAAAGGCTTAAATGGCTTTTTTGACCTAAGTTTGAGGATTGCGCTCAAATCAAATGTCCTAGAACCAAATTTCCACATGTAACTACTAGATTGTGATACAATACACTAATGGGTGAAGTTTGGTTTACTTCTGCGCAGCGGTTTGGGAGTTAACATCAAAATTACATTTCTCGGCCATATCGCATAGATCTCACTGTGAAAAGGCTTAAATGGCTTTTTTGACCTAAGTTTAATAATTGCGCTCAAACCAAATGTCCTAGAACGAAATTTTAAAATGTAACTACTAGAATGTGATACAATACACTATTGGGTGAAGTTTGGTTGACTTCTGCGCAGCGGTTTGGGAGTTAACATCAAAATTACATTTCTCGGCCATATCGCATAGATCTCACTGTGAAAAGGCTTAAATGGCTTTTTTGACCTAAGTTTGAGGACTGCGCTCAAATCAAATGTCCTAGAACCAAATTTCCACATGTAACTACTAGATTGTGATACAATACACTAATGGGTGAAGTTTGGTTGACTTCTGCGCAGCGGTTTGGGAGTTAACATCAAAATTACATTTCTCGGCCATATCGCATAGATCTCACTGTGAAAAGGCTTAAATGACTTTTTTAATTAAGTTTGATGATTGCGCTCAAACAAAATTTCCTAGAACAAAATTTTCAAATGTAACTACTAGATTGTGATACAATACACTATTGGGTGAAGTTTGGTTGACTTCTGCGCAGCGGTTTGGGAGTTAACATCAAAATTACATTTCTCGGCCATATCGCATAGATCTCACTGTGAAAAGGCTTAAATGGCTTTTTTGACCTAAGTTTGAGGATTGCGCTCAAATCAAATGTCCTATAACCAAATTTCCACATGTAACTACTAGATTGTGATACAATACACTAATGGGTGAAGTTTGGTTGACTTCTGCGCAGCGGTTTGGGAGTTAACATCAAAATTACATTTCTCGGCCATATCGCATAGATCTCACTGTGAAAAGGCTTAAATGACTTTTTTAATTAAGTTTGATGATTGCGTTCAAACAAAATGTCCTAGAACAAAATTTTTAAATGTAACTACTAGATTGTGATACAATACACTATTGGGTGAAGTTTGGTTGACTTCTGCGCAGCGGTTTGGGAGTTAACATCAAAATTACATTTCTCGGCCATATCGCATAGATCTCACTGTGAAAAGGCTTAAATGGCTTTTTTGACCTAAGTTTGAGGATTGCGCTCAAATCAAATGTCCTAGAACCAAATTTCCACATGTAACTACTAGATTGTGATAAAATACACTAATGGGTGAAGTTTGGTTGACTTCTGCGCAGCGGTTTGGGAGTTAACATCAAAATTACATTTCTCGGCCATATCGCATAGATCTCACTGTGAAAAGGCTTAAATGACTTTTTTAATTAAGTTTGATGATTGCGCTCAAACAAAATTTCCTAGAACAAAATTTTCAAATGTAACTACTAGATTGTGATACAATACACTATTGGGTGAAGTTTGGTTGACTTCTGCGCAGCGGTTTGGGAGTTAACATCAAAATTACATTTCTCGGCCATATCGCATAGATCTCATTGTGAAAAGGCTTAAATGGCTTTTTTGACCTAAGTTTGAGGATTGCGCTCAAATCAAATGTCCTATAACCAAATTTCCACATGTAACTACTAGATTGTGATACAATACACTAATGGGTGAAGTTTGGTTGACTTCTGCGCAGCGGTTTGGGAGTTAAAATCAAAATTACATTTCTCGGCCATATCGCATAGATCTCACTGTGAAAAGGCTTAAATGACTTTTTTAATTAAGTTTGATGATTGCGTTCAAACAAAATGTCCTAGAACAAAATTTTTAAATGTAACTACGAGATTGTGATACAATACACTATTGGGTGAAGTTTGGTTGACTTCTGCGCAGCGGTTTGGGAGTTAACATCAAAATTACATTTCTCGGCCATATCGCATAGATCTCACTGTGAAAAGGCTTAAATGGCTTTTTTGACCTAAGTTTGAGGATTGCGCTCAAATCAAATGTCCTAGAACCAAATTTCCACATGTAACTACTAGATTGTGATAAAATACACTAATGGGTGAAGTTTGGTTGACTTCTGCGCAGCGGTTTGGGAGTTAACATCAAAATTACATTTCTCGGCCATATCGCATAGATCTCACTGTGAAAAGGCTTAAATGACTTTTTTAATTAAGTTTGATGATTGCGCTCAAACAAAATTTCCTAGAACAAAATTTTCAAATGTAACTACTAGATTGTGATACAATACACTATTGGGTGAAGTTTGGTTGACTTCTGCGCAGCGGTTTGGGAGTTAACATCAAAATTACATTTCTCGGCCATATCGCATAGATCTCACTGTGAAAAGGCTTAAATGACTTTTTTAATTAAGTTTGATGATTGCGTTCAAACAAAATGTCCTAGAACAAAATTTTCAAATGTAACTACTAGATTGTGATACAATACACTATTGGGTGAAGTTTGGTTGACTTCTGCGCAGCGGTTTGGTAGTTAACATCAAAATTACATTTCTCGGCCATATCGCATAGATCTCACTGTGAAAAGGCTTAAATGACTTTTTTAATTAAGTTTAATGATTGCGCTCAAACCAAATGTCCTAGAACGAAATTTTCAAATGTAACTACTAGAATGTGATACAATACACTATTGGGTGAAGTTTAGTTGACTTCTGCGCAGCGGTTTGGGAGTTAACATCAAAATTACATTTCTCGGCCATATCGCATAGATCTCACTGTGAAAAGGCTTAAATGGCTTTTTTGACCTAAGTTTGAGGATTGCGCTCAAATCAAATGTCCTATAACCAAATTTCCACATGTAACTACTAGATTGTGATACAATACACTAATGGGTGAAGTTTGGTTGACTTCTGCGCAGCGGTTTGGGAGTTAACATCAAAATTACATTTCTCGGCCATATCGCATAGATCTCACTGTGAAAAGGCTTAAATGACTTTTTTAATTAAGTTTGATGAATGCATTCAAACAAAATGTCCTACAACAAAATTTTCAAATGTAACTACTAGATTGTGATACAATACACTATTGGGTGAAGTTTGGTTGACTTCTGCGCAGCGGTTTGGGAGTTAACATCAAAATTACATTTCTCGGCCATATCGCATAGATCTCACTGTGAAAAGGCTTAAATGGCTTTTTTGACCTAAGTTTGAGGATTGCGCTCAAATCAAATGTCCTAGAACCAAATTTCCACATGTAACTACTAGATTGTGATACAATACACTAATGGGTGAAGTTTGGTTTACTTCTGCGCAGCGGTTTGGGAGTTAACATCAAAATTACATTTCTCGGCCATATCGCATAGATCTCACTGTGAAAAGGCTTAAATGGCTTTTTTGACCTAAGTTTAATAATTGCGCTCAAACCAAATGTCCTAGAACGAAATTTTAAAATGTAACTACTAGAATGTGATACAATACACTATTGGGTGAAGTTTGGTTGACTTCTGCGCAGCGGTTTGGGAGTTAACATCAAAATTACATTTCTCGGCCATATCGCATAGATCTCACTGTGAAAAGGCTTAAATGGCTTTTTTGACCTAAGTTTGAGGACTGCGCTCAAATCAAATGTCCTAGAACCAAATTTCCACATGTAACTACTAGATTGTGATACAATACACTAATGGGTGAAGTTTGGTTGACTTCTGCGCAGCGGTTTGGGAGTTAACATCAAAATTACATTTCTCGGCCATATCGCATAGATCTCACTGTGAAAAGGCTTAAATGACTTTTTTAATTAAGTTTGATGATTGCGCTCAAACAAAATTTCCTAGAACAAAATTTTCAAATGTAACTACTAGATTGTGATACAATACACTATTGGGTGAAGTTTGGTTGACTTCTGCGCAGCGGTTTGGGAGTTAACATCAAAATTACATTTCTCGGCCATATCGCATAGATCTCACTGTGAAAAGGCTTAAATGGCTTTTTTGACCTAAGTTTGAGGATTGCGCTCAAATCAAATGTCCTATAACCAAATTTCCACATGTAACTACTAGATTGTGATACAATACACTAATGGGTGAAGTTTGGTTGACTTCTGCGCAGCGGTTTGGGAGTTAACATCAAAATTACATTTCTCGGCCATATCGCATAGATCTCACTGTGAAAAGGCTTAAATGACTTTTTTAATTAAGTTTGATGATTGCGTTCAAACAAAATGTCCTAGAACAAAATTTTTAAATGTAACTACTAGATTGTGATACAATACACTATTGGGTGAAGTTTGGTTGACTTCTGCGCAGCGGTTTGGGAGTTAACATCAAAATTACATTTCTCGGCCATATCGCATAGATCTCACTGTGAAAAGGCTTAAATGGCTTTTTTGACCTAAGTTTGAGGATTGCGCTCAAATCAAATGTCCTAGAACCAAATTTCCACATGTAACTACTAGATTGTGATAAAATACACTAATGGGTGAAGTTTGGTTGACTTCTGCGCAGCGGTTTGGGAGTTAACATCAAAATTACATTTCTCGGCCATATCGCATAGATCTCACTGTGAAAAGGCTTAAATGACTTTTTTAATTAAGTTTGATGATTGCGCTCAAACAAAATTTCCTAGAACAAAATTTTCAAATGTAACTACTAGATTGTGATACAATACACTATTGGGTGAAGTTTGGTTGACTTCTGCGCAGCGGTTTGGGAGTTAACATCAAAATTACATTTCTCGGCCATATCGCATAGATCTCATTGTGAAAAGGCTTAAATGGCTTTTTTGACCTAAGTTTGAGGATTGCGCTCAAATCAAATGTCCTATAACCAAATTTCCACATGTAACTACTAGATTGTGATACAATACACTAATGGGTGAAGTTTGGTTGACTTCTGCGCAGCGGTTTGGGAGTTAAAATCAAAATTACATTTCTCGGCCATATCGCATAGATCTCACTGTGAAAAGGCTTAAATGACTTTTTTAATTAAGTTTGATGATTGCGTTCAAACAAAATGTCCTAGAACAAAATTTTTAAATGTAACTACGAGATTGTGATACAATACACTATTGGGTGAAGTTTGGTTGACTTCTGCGCAGCGGTTTGGGAGTTAACATCAAAATTACATTTCTCGGCCATATCGCATAGATCTCACTGTGAAAAGGCTTAAATGGCTTTTTTGACCTAAGTTTGAGGATTGCGCTCAAATCAAATGTCCTAGAACCAAATTTCCACATGTAACTACTAGATTGTGATAAAATACACTAATGGGTGAAGTTTGGTTGACTTCTGCGCAGCGGTTTGGGAGTTAACATCAAAATTACATTTCTCGGCCATATCGCATAGATCTCACTGTGAAAAGGCTTAAATGACTTTTTTAATTAAGTTTGATGATTGCGCTCAAACAAAATTTCCTAGAACAAAATTTTCAAATGTAACTACCAGATTGTGATACAATACACTATTGGGTGAAGTTTGGTTGACTTCTGCGCAGCGGTTTGGGAGTTAACATCAAAATTACATTTCTCGGCCATATCGCATAGATCTCACTGTGAAAAGGCTTAAATGACTTTTTTAATTAAGTTTGATGATTGCGTTCAAACAAAATGTCCTAGAACAAAATTTTCAAATGTAACTACTAGATTGTGATACAATACACTATTGGGTGAAGTTTGGTTGACTTCTGCGCAGCGGTTTGGTAGTTAACATCAAAATTACATTTCTCGGCCATATCGCATAGATCTCACTGTGAAAAGGCTTAAATGACTTTTTTAATTAAGTTTAATGATTGCGCTCAAACCAAATGTCCTAGAACGAAATTTTCAAATGTAACTACTAGAATGTGATACAATACACTATTGGGTGAAGTTTAGTTGACTTCTGCGCAGCGGTTTGGGAGTTAACATCAAAATTACATTTCTCGGCCATATCGCATAGATCTCACTGTGAAAAGGCTTAAATGGCTTTTTTGACCTAAGTTTGAGGATTGCGCTCAAATCAAATGTCCTATAACCAAATTTCCACATGTAACTACTAGATTGTGATACAATACACTAATGGGTGAAGTTTGGTTGACTTCTGCGCAGCGGTTTGGGAGTTAACATCAAAATTACATTTCTCGGCCATATCGCATAGATCTCACTGTGAAAAGGCTTAAATTAATTTTTTAATTAAGTTTAATGAATGCATTCAAACAAAATGTCCTACAATAAAATTTTCAAATGTAACTACTAGATTGTGATACAATACACTATTGGGTGAAGTTTGGTTGACTTCTGCGCAGCGGTTTGGGAGTTAACATCAAAATTACATTTCTCGGCCATATCGCATAGATCTCACTGTGAAAAGGCTTAAATGGCTTTTTTGACCTAAGTTTGAGGATTGCGCTCAAATCAAATGTCCTAGAACCAAATTTCCACATGTAACTACTAGATTGTGATACAATACACTAATGGGTGAAGTTTGGTTTACTTCTGCGCAGCGGTTTGGGAGTTAACATCAAAATTACATTTCTCGGCCATATCGCATAGATCTCACTGTGAAAAGGCTTAAATGGCTTTTTTGACCTAAGTTTAATAATTGCGCTCAAACCAAATGTCCTAGAACGAAATTTTAAAATGTAACTACTAGAATGTGATACAATACACTATTGGGTGAAGTTTGGTTGACTTCTGCGCAGCGGTTTGGGAGTTAACATCAAAATTACATTTCTCGGCCATATCGCATAGATCTCACTGTGAAAAGGCTTAAATGGCTTTTTTGACCTAAGTTTGAGGACTGCGCTCAAATCAAATGTCTTAGAACCAAATTTCCACATGTAACTACTAGATTGTGATACAATACACTAATGGGTGAAGTTTGGTTGACTTCTGCGCAGCGGTTTGGGAGTTAACATCAAAATTACATTTCTCGGCCATATCGCATAGATCTCACTGTGAAAAGGCTTAAATGACTTTTTTAATTAAGTTTGATGATTGCGCTCAAACAAAATTTCCTAGAACAAAATTTTCAAATGTAACTACTAGATTGTGATACAATACACTATTGGGTGAAGTTTGGTTGACTTCTGCGCAGCGGTTTGGGAGTTAACATCAAAATTACATTTCTCGGCCATATCGCATAGATCTCACTGTGAAAAGGCTTAAATGGCTTTTTTGACCTAAGTTTGAGGATTGCGCTCAAATCAAATGTCCTATAACCAAATTTCCACATGTAACTACTAGATTGTGATACAATACACTAATGGGTGAAGTTTGGTTGACTTCTGCGCAGCGGTTTGGGAGTTAACATCAAAATTACATTTCTCGGCCATATCGCATAGATCTCACTGTGAAAAGGCTTAAATGACTTTTTTAATTAAGTTTGATGATTGCGTTCAAACAAAATGTCCTAGAACAAAATTTTTAAATGTAACTACTAGATTGTGATACAATACACTATTGGGTGAAGTTTGGTTGACTTCTGCGCAGCGGTTTGGGAGTTAACATCAAAATTACATTTCTCGGCCATATCGCATAGATCTCACTGTGAAAAGGCTTAAATGGCTTTTTTGACCTAAGTTTGAGGATTGCGCTCAAATCAAATGTCCTAGAACCAAATTTCCACATGTAACTACTAGATTGTGATAAAATACACTAATGGGTGAAGTTTGGTTGACTTCTGCGCAGCGGTTTGGGAGTTAACATCAAAATTACATTTCTCGGCCATATCGCATAGATCTCACTGTGAAAAGGCTTAAATGACTTTTTTAATTAAGTTTGATGATTGCGTTCAAACAAAATGTCCTAGAACAAAATTTTCAAATGTAACTACTAGATTGTGATACAATACACTATTGGGTGAAGTTTGGTTGACTTCTGCGCAGCGGTTTGGGAGTTAACATCAAAATTACATTTCTCGGCCATATCGCATAGATCTCACTGTGAAAAGGCTTAAATGGCTTTTTTGACCTAAGTTTGAGGATTGCGCTAAAATCAAATGTCCTAGAACCAAATTTCCACATGTAACTACTAGATTGTGATACAATACACTAATGGGT